>NC_139659.1:807494-889994 GCF_951799395.1 Argentina silus
TGAATCCTTTCTATATGTTGTTTCCATTTCAACTTTCTGTCTGTCACATGGCATTATTAACCCAGTAGTAGATCATTAAAACGCTGTCATATTCAGTTCATCTTCATGATTATATTATAGCGTTCTCAAGTGATTCTCTAGTTTCTCATTGTTATCTCTGTCTCTCTCCCAGTCTGTGTTTGTCATCACATACAGGGAACCTGACAACCCTGAGTACAAAGCCTTTCAGAAGGAGCTCCACGCTCAAGCGTTAAAGGACTTTGATGTGAATATAGAACCCTCCCTGGTAAGTTGTTTGAAGACCTGCCACATCTCAGCATTGTGACCCCACAAAGTTTGTTTGCAGAAAAGATTTCACACCTTTGACAGGATTTTCCACACTAGAAACACAAAAACACTGTTTTGAAATGCCTGAAATATCTTTCAAATCATGCCAGGTGGGCTCAGTGAGGCATCTAGGCTTATGGAACGACAAAAATAATCTGAGGTGCTGTCGTAAAGGAAATAATGAATGCGTGGTGATTAATGCCTGTCTTTCTTTCATCCATTAAGAGTTTGACTTTTACTTTGTTGAGATTTATGGTGTTTTTTGGCTCTCTGACTGGCCTCAGCCAGATCCAAGAATAGAGACTACAGACAAAGCCGTGCCCAGAGGGATCAAGGTAGAGACAGGGAGGGTCAGGCCCAGAGGGATCAAGGTAGAGACAGGGAGGGTCAGGCCCAGAGGGGTCAAGGTAGAGACAGGGAGGGTCAGGCCCATAGGGGTCAAGGTAGACTCCCAGAGAGACAGGGAGGGTTATGCCCAGAGAGACAGGGAGGGTTATGCCCAGAGAGACAGGGAGGGTTAGGCCCACAGAGACAGGAAGGGTTAGGCCCACAGAGACAGGGAGGGTTAGGCCCACAGAGACAGGGAGGGTTATGCCCAGAGAGACAGGGAGGGTTAGGCCCACAGAGACAGGGAGGGTTAGGCCCACAGAGACAGGGAGGGTTAGTCCCACAGAGACAGGGAGGGTTAGTCCCACAGAGACAGGGAGGGTTAGGCCCAGAGAGACAGGGAGGGTTATGCCCAGAGAGACAGGGAGGGTTAGGCCCACAGAGACAGGGAGGGTTATGCCCACAGAGACAGGGAGGGTTAGGCCCAGAGAGACAGGGAGGGTTATGCCCACAGAGACAGGGAGGGTTAGGCCCACAGAGACAGGGAGGGTTATGCCCAGAGAGACAGGGAGGGTTAGGCCCACAGAGACAGGGAGGGTTAGTCCCACAGAGACAGGGAGGGTTAGTCCCACAGAGACAGGGAGGGTTATGCCCACAGAGACAGGGAGGGTTAGGCCCACAGAGACAGGGAGGGTTATGCCCACAGAGACAGGGAGGGTTAGGCCCACAGAGACAGGGAGGGTTAGTCCCACAGAGACAGGGAGGGTTAGTCCCACAGAGACAGGGAGGGTTATGCCCACAGAGACAGGGAGGGTTAGTCCCACAGAGACAGGGAGGGTTATGCCCAGAGAGACAGGGAGGGTTAGTCCCAGAGAGACAGGGAGGGTTAGGCCCACAGAGACAGGGAGGGTTAGGCCCACAGAGAGACAGGGAGGGTTAGGCCCACAGAGACAGGGAGGGTTAGGCCCACAGAGACAGGGAGGGTTAGGCCCACAGAGACAGGGAGGGTTAGTCCCACAGAGACAGGGAGGGTTAGTCCCACAGTGACAGGGAGGGTTAGGCCCACAGAGACAGGGAGGGTTAGGCCCACAGAGACAGGGTTAGGCCCACAGAGACAGGGTTAGGCCCTCCCTTTAAATAACATTCAGTGAACAGTAAACAAACACTGAATAGAGGTGGTGGAGTTAACACTTATTAGAGCTTTACAAGGTATTTGTTTTTTTTCTGTGGATTGGTGACAAACATCAGTCTTGGCATTTCATCATCAGAGCTTTGAGCTTTCCACTGAGTCAACATTAGACACCCCCTTCTAATGCGCAACTGTGTTTGAGAGCGGACTCAAATATAACGATATTTGGCGATTCCGTATGTGTATGTATAAGGCGTTTCCCATGAAATGGAGTATGTGTCTTTAAGAGACTCCAACGCAAACATGATCATAAGTCATCTCTTAATTTCACCTCAACTACTGTTTGATGGCCACTCTCTAGCTGGCTGACGTACCGTAGTACATACAGACTTCCACTGCTCCTCTTCCAGATGGACTTCATCGCCGGTTGCTTCTACGACGGGTTCGTTCTGTACGCCAGGGCCCTGCAGGAGACGCTGGCGGACGGAGGCTCCCAGAACGACGGCATCAACATCACTCAGAGGATGCAGAACCGCAGATTCTGGGGTCAGTGCGTTTGGCTCCCCCGTTCATGTAGCGGGGGTGGTTCGGAGTCACGGTCTCGTGATGAGGTAGCCCTGTCTGAGACACAGGAACGCAAGGGTCGCGGAGGATCGGAACCAGGATTGGAACCACTGCCATTTTTAATTTTTAATAAATTAGCAGACATTTTTAAAAACCTGTTTTGGCTTTGTCATTATGGGGGATATTGTGTGTAGATTGATGAGGGGAAAAATTAATTGAATCCATTTTAGAATAAGGCTGTAACATAACATAACATAATGTGGAAAAGGTGAAGGGGTCTGAATACTTTCCGAAGGCACTGTAGATGACTGGTGTTATATTCAGGCATGGTGTAAATATTTGCCTTCGGGAAATCACTTTATATGCAGATATTCAAACCAGAGTGTTGCATGAGCTCCAGCTTTGCTGCCTTCCTGCCAACAAATGGGACAGTAAAGTTAGATAGTAAATCAGACAGGAAAATCGTTGTAGCGTCATTTTCTGCATAATATTGTTTTATGTGACAGATCCCTGAATGTGGATGTTCTCTCTGCCTGTTAGGGGTCACGGGACTGGTGACCACAGACAAGACCAATGCCAGGAACACTGACTTCAACCTGTGGGCGATGACCAACCAGGAGTCTGGAGAGTACGGGGTGAGTCGACCCTCTGGTCCCTCTACAGGAACGGTAGATTGACAAGTGAATCGTTTTAGATAAGGTGACCTTTTGACTCCAAATTCATCTTAGTTTCTGCTAAGTACAGTGGATAAAAGATCAGCTGTGTGATGTGAAGCTTTAGTGGCTGTAGCAGAGAGGCCTCTTAGAGAAAAGCATAACTTGCAATTTTGTTTTTCGGGTTTTGTTTTCTGGCAAGTGAATTTTACAGTCACATTATGAGATCATGATCGCTATTTACTATTCTGAGGGGACCAATACTTTAAAAACGTTACACAATATATTTGCTGCTCATTTGCCATGGGACTGTAGTAAACAATTATTTTATACTGTCTGTATAAGCTGTGATCATAAAAGGCACCCAGATCCGCTGTGGTACCAGATTAGCCAATGGTGGTCACTGTTACTCACACAGCTCTGAGACGCGGTTGGCTGATTGCTGAACTGTGTGTTGGATGATTGCTGAGGGAAGCTCACGGAAGCTGAGGTGGACATGTTCATGTCAAGTCATGATTAATGAATAAACAGCCAATGACCAGTAGATGTTTTCAATATTATAAAGGTGCTTCCCAGTAAGTATCAACTACAAATGCAGGAGGATTGTTTACTTGAGTTCTACAAGTAAACATCTGGCTCAACACAATATTAATGTGTGTTTTCGATTGGGAGTTTACATCTTTGTTAATTAAAGTACATTTTCAAATTCCTGCTTTTAAATGATTGCACGTTTGTGATGAGGGATGCAGAGCTGTCCTCCTTTCATAGCATGCTGTTCAGTTATTGGCACTCGCCAGAATCTTCTTAAGAATCTTTTTTACTCTGGAAAACAAATATATCTTTGTTGTCAAAAATCCATTTGTATTCTTTATGATTTATAAACATTTTAATGATATATTTTGAGTTTCAATTGTAAACTCATTGACAATAAGTAACAGCAATGACTGAGAGGCGTTCTCTAATTCAGTCCACATGGCACAGATGCTGTAATTACTGCAAGCCGAGTTTTTCCTCAATATTCTTCTCCACATAGTGAGTTATGCGTTGGAGTTTAAAACCCCAGTGCTTTGCTTGTGGATGGCCGTCGGTGTGATTAAAAGCAAATGTTCTGTGTCATGCATCATGGTACTCGGGCTATTAAGGTTTTTCTCAGAGATATTCTCGGGTCCTGACTTGTTTAATGATATGTTGTGTAAATCCTCCACACAGACGCCAGTGACGTCTGGCTTTCATTTCTCGTAGGTTCGGAAATGATCGATTCATGTCCCCGATTGGCTAGAGAGCCTAGTCCACTGATTTCTGGTTTCCCAGGTTTTCCTAGTTTCGCTGGTTCACAAGCAAGGATCTAACCCCAGCAGATACTGCAGCTGTTGACTGGACTTCATTCGTGTTGCTCTTTCTGTTCCACAACAAAACCTGCGTTGTTTTTATGGTGGTCTCAGGGGGCTGCCCCTCAGGGGCACCTCTGCTGAGATGACCCTACATGTCTGCCTGGACCTCCACAAGGAGGTTGGGGCTAAATGGACATTCTCCAGTCGTTAGCTAGAGATGCAGGGCTCATGTTTCACAATGCCCCTCTGTGACAAGGGGGGCTATTGACAGGACAGGCATACACCACAGCGTCAAACAATAACGCTGAATGCTAAAAGACCGTTTCTCCTACAAGCTGGTCATCTGTCAGGTGGAAGCCAACGCCACTCTGTGTTTGTCTTGGACGTAAATGGATGTGAACGTTAAGACATTTTTCAGTCATACTTAAGTCAGACAATGGACATGCCCAGAAGTTTTCTACTCAATGCCAAACACCTTTTTTTCTTTATTCACTCTTGGCCTTGCATGCTTTAAAACTACTTCTGGAGAGGAATTATTTTATTTTTTTCTCCATATGCAACTTTAATGCATTACTTTAAATTAACGCAGGGTCTAATTTGCATAAAACTGTGAGGTTAGCTTTTTATTTGAATAGAGAGAGAAGAGCTGGCTCATTATGATTATGTAACAACACTCTGCATATTCATCTCTCTGAATGTAGCTGAATGTGGCTCTGGGAATTCTCACCCACAGGCTTCAGTAATAAACTAAAACGTCTCTCCTCTGTGTTGTTTGCTTTAGATTGTGGCTCATTACAATGGAACGAACAAAGAGATCATATGGTCATCAACAGAGAAGATCCATTGGCCCAGCGGGGGCCCGCCTCTGGACAACCCTCCCTGTGTCTTCCCCTCCTCAGACGACCCGTCCTGTATTGATGGTAGGCAGTAGCCGATGCCGTTCCTCTCTGCTGGGCTAGCTGGCGCTGTGCACATCTGCCATCTTCATTTGGCCCTGAGAGACCATCAGGCTCCTTCAGGAGGAGTGTGTGGTGATACATGAGTACACAGCAATCTGATACAAGCAACGTGTCTGTCCTCTTCTCTGTTCACGCTGCGGATGCACAGCAGGGGGTTTTATATCTACATGGGAGACGTTCTTAAAAGAGACATTTGGATCAAAAAACATAATTACACAGTTTCAATAACACAATTTACGAAGCAATGGAATGGTTTTGTCAATCAGCAATGACGAGGTAGACGATTGTAATTAGGTGCCATGGTATTGTCTCTATAAATAACAAGTAGGAGATAAGCAGCGATCTCTTCCACAAGGGGAAGCCATTTAGGAGCCATTATCTCGGCTGTGAGTCTGGATGTCGCCTGCTGTGCAGAGGGCTGTTAGGGGAGAGACAGGCCTGGTGTACGTAGTCGCTTTGTTGGACACGGTTAGAGACAGAGGTTAGAGACAGTAGGAATTACCTTCAGACTTAATTACTGCAGGCAGAATTTGAATTAAAGGCAGTTGTCACAGGGACAGTTAAAGGGGGAGCGCTTGAATAAGTCACGTATAGAAACATAACAGAAGCAATGTGAATACCTGTTCAAGACACCACAAGTTTGAGTTGAATTCAGGACAGTAGTATAATTGAGCATATTTTAGGAATTTGAGGATTGCCGAAATGTTACTGATGAATTGTATTTCAGTGCTGCCAAACTGCTGTAGGCCCCACACAACAATATTGTCATCTCAGGAAAGCAGAAGAGGAGTTTGGATAGTGCTGGTTTTTATATGTAATGTATAACGTGATCATTTATATGTTTCTGTATCCCAGCTCATCTTCCAGTCCTGGGTATCGTAGCCGTTGGATCCGGCTTGGCTCTCATCATTTTTGGAATCTCCAGTTTCCTCATTTACAGGTGAGTTTGTGGTTGTTTTTGCTTTTGTTCTAAAAATGGAACGAGTGAAATGAACGCCTTTCATCTTTGAGAGAGAGAGAGAGAGAGAGAGAGAGAGAGTTGGAGGAGCTGACGTGTTTCAAAGAGGATTTATGGGGAGCACAGCTATAGGTGCCAGTGTGGAATTTACATGATTGTTGCCAGAGCAACAGCTCAGCAGGTGATGGTTTTAAAGCAGAGGAGAAGTACGCCCGTTGCCAAGGCAAACTGGGATACCTGGCCTAAATAGTTGAACGCCTGCGTGGTTACGCTCACATAATAATCATTAACACGTTCCTTTGTTATTCTACCACACTGACTTTAGACAGAGGACCTTGCCTGAACCTCCCTAGCATTCTGACCTACACCGTATAGGGTGGAAGTGAGCTTCTTCTAGGAAGTTCTAGTTGAGTGTAATTGTTTTTTTTAATTGCGGAGGTTGGAAGTGGAAACACCCGCTTGCGCTTGTGTATGTGCTGGAAAAAGTAATTGTCCCTCGCTTCCCTGTCTTTCTACTTAGTATAAGGTAAATGTTGTTGCCACACACACACACACACACACACACACACACACACACACACACACACACACACACACACACACACACACACACACACACACACACACACACACACACACACTCTAGTGTCGACCTGTATTCACTGTCAACCCGATGATATGGATGATGGTGTTACAGGAGGAACAGGTGGCTAATTCACGTTGGTTATGCAAACAGCTGATTATGTCTCACACCATATCATTGACTGGACTATTGGGCTCTGCTGCAGTAATTGCAAGGATTGATTATCACCCACAAATCTGTATTATTAGTAATAACTAGAGTTAAAATGAGGAATTAGGAAATAGAGACCAATGAAGTTAAAATACCGTTAAAATACCTTTTCCATTCAAATACTGTAAGATGATGAGATGAATAACATAAATAAGATGGTTTTTAAAGTCTGACACGTTGTACAGTGTCACAACTAAATACTATTTGGATTGTGGTTTTAGATAAACCTATGACTGGTCTGGTTTGACACATTTTCACTCTCACGTCATTATTAATCGTGTGATTTTCTTTCATGTGTGTCCCCACACAGAATTCGAATGATTTAATATTTAACCTCCCAGATGGTCAGCATTGCTGTTTAATGAAGATTGACTCAGTGTTGATGAGCTGTCTGAGCTGTGAGAGACGGTGGTCTGTGAGAGACGGTGGTCTGTGAGAGACGGTGGTCTGTGAGGGACGGTGGTCTGTGAGGGACGGTGGTCTGTGAGGGATGGTGGTCTGTGAGGGATGGTGGTCTATGAGAGACGGTGGTCTGTGAGAGACGGTGGTCTGTGAGGGACGGTGGTCTGTGAGGGATGGTGGTCTGTGAGGGACGGTGGTCTGTGAGGGATGGTGGTCTGTGAGGGACGGTGGTCTGTGAGGGATGGTGGTCTGTGAGGGATGGTGGTCTATGAGAGACGGTGGTCTGTGAGAGACGGTGGTCTGTGAGGGACGGTGGTCTGTGAGGGATGGTGGTCTGTGAGGGACGGTGGTCTGTGAGGGATGGTGGTCTGTGAGAGATGGTGGTCTGTGAGAGACGGTGGTCTGTGAGAGACATTGGTCTGTGAGGGACGGTGGTCTGTGAGAGACATTGGTCTGTGAGGGACAGTGGTATGTGAGAGACGGTGGTCTGTGAGGGACATTGGTCTGTGAGGGATGGTGGTCTGTGAGGGATGGTGGTCTGTGAGGGACGGTGGTCTGTGAGGGACGGTGGTCTGTGAGGGACATTGGTCTTTGAGGGATGGTGGTCTGTGAGGGATGGTGGTCTGTGAGGGACGGTGGTCTGTAGCAGTCTGAGCTGTGAGGGACGGTGGTCTGTGAGAGACGGTGGTCTGTGAGGGACGGTGGTCTGTAGCAGTCTGAGCTGTGAGGGACGGTGGTCTGTGAGAGACGGTGGTCTGTAGCAGTCTGAGCTGTGAGGGACGGTGGTCTGTGAGAGACGGTGGTCTGTGAGGGACATTGGTCTTTGAGGGATGGTGGTCTGTGAGAGACGGTGGTCTGTGAGGGACGGTGGTCTGTAGCAGTCTGAGCTGTGAGGGACGGTGGTCTGTGAGGGACGGTGGTCTGTGAGGGACGGTAGTCTGCAGCAGTCTGAGCTGTGAGAGATGTTGAACAGAGCCCAGGCTCTGTAGTTGTTAGTGCAGGGTTGGTCCAGCGAAGGTATTCACATATGGGATTTATGAAACAATAGCCCCACTGTGGAGCCCCACACTGGTCCTCTGGCTGCCAGGAGGCCTCCAAACGAGGGTCTTTAAATAGAAAAATACTCCTTTTTTTGGAGAGAGAGAGAATTGGTTTAATGGTGTTTCCTGCCCCGAAACGTTGCACGGTGCCACTGCCACTACTCCCCAGCGATGATGGGACATTTCCGTTCCTGAACACAAATCGTCATGAAACAGACACAACTGAGAAACAATTATTTATCATCCTTTTGTTATTCAAAGTGGAGCTGATCAAAGCCGTTGTGGTATTAGGCTTATTCTGTGGTTCTAATGTTAAGCGCAATACAGTATTTGTCTTTGGCTTCCCCAAACTGAATCTAAAACCCTCTTCCAGTCAGTACAGGAGTTCTATGTAGTCCAGGAGTCATTTTAATGGGCAGCTACTCCTGAAAACAGAACCATCCAAAATGAGTTGTTGTTGTTGTTGTTGTTGTGCAGGCAGGTGACAAAACTCTGTATGAACTTCACCTTCAGCTCCTCAACGTGAGGAAGACAGCGCCGAGGTTTTCGGGGTATTTGACTTCAGAATGAGCTCTGGAGAAACAAATAATAGAGGCTCTTCTGGGGCCAACTAGGGTGGCTCAGTGGAAGGGTAAAATCCACCAATATGCAAACGCTGCAATAATCCACTGCAGACATCTGGAAGTGCTTTACACCTTTCAGATTGCCCTGGAATGTGTGGGCTTCGCTCTGGGTTTTTTCACTTCGCTTTTTCTTTTTTTCTTTTCTTTTTTTTTACGTATCAAACTAATAACGATTTCCCACTCAAAACTCTCACTTTCTCAACGCTTCAACGACTCTTGAGGAAAAACGGTTTGATTTTGAAAAACATGGTACGTTTTCGCAGGGAATCATAGGATGTTGAGTAACAGCCGGCCCTGTGAGATCTGCACCAGATGTGTTGATTCACTTGGATGGCGTTTTCTCTCCCTCGCTCCACATCTCGCTCCACATCTCCGAGCGACTGCCAGTGAGGCTGGGTGTTTAAAAATAACACCAGAAAAAAAAGTCAAAGACATCAGTGACCTGAAAATTTGAATTTCCATACTGTACATTTTCTAAATTGGATTTCCGGCATTTATAATTAGCGTGTGTCTGGTTATTTGCAGTTTCATCAACATTTGTTGCATTGCGTCAATATTCAGTTTTAACAAAACTTATTTGCTGTTTTTCACCAGCTCAACAAATAGGAGGAGGCAGTGGACAGCTCAAATGATCCACACTGTCAGTGTGAAACATTCAACAACTCACAACTTACAGCCTCCTTAAAAGATTAATATCGGATTTGTTTTTGAGCAATTAGCTATGTGGCAGGTCAGGCCATGTTCAATCCTGTTGAACTGAGAGTTCACCCATCGCAGGCATCAATAGCACTGATGGTATCGCATCACCAATCTGATAACAACAATCCATGCACATATCTCAGTATTTTTTTGTTTTTTTGTTGCTGTGCTTCTGTTGTGAAACCCTGTTAATAATCCCTCTGCCTGGTTTGCTGCTGCAGGAAGCTGAAGCTGGAGAAGGAGCTGGCTGGCATGCTGTGGAGGATCAGGTGGGAGGATCTGCAGTTTGAGAGTCCAAACAAATACCACAAGAAGGCAGGAAGCCGGCTCACCCTCTCCCAGGTACGTCTGTTCCACGTCATCCCCAACCTGCCCCCGTTGTTTAGTAGAAAACACATAGAAGCATCAATCTTTACTATACATCATACAACTATCGGACATTCGGTGTGATCTCACCTTATTTTACGATACAGTGCGTTGGCTGCCTTAATCATTTCATCGCAGTCTTCTCAAAGCCTCATATGGCTTGTGTGTCGTCAGGAGTCCTGGCGCTGTTGTGCGTTTGCGATTAAGACCTTGTTGTTTCTCTGGCAGATTAGAGTGGCATCCTTTGCCAGCGGGAAAAGCTCAACAGAGGCAGTTTATCCTTAAAGCTCTCTACAAGCATACACTAGCACCCCCCCCCCCCCACCCCCCCATATGCATTAAGAGACGTCTCTGCTGTGCTATTCATGACATCATAATAGGACACTGGAGAAAACAACATTGTTGTTAATCATCCACACTCACACAGTATAACATTACTTCTATGGATACAGTGCATTTATTGTTTGCATAGAGAGAGAGAGAGAGAGAGAGAGAGAGAGAGAAGGAATGGGAGAGAGATAGAGAGAGGGACAGAAAGAAAGAGAGACAGACAGACAGAGAGAGAGAGGGGGAGAGGGAGATAGAGGGGGAGAGAGAGAGAGATAAAGAGAGAGAGAGAGAGAGAGACAGAGAAAGAGAGAGAGAGAGAGACAGAGAGAGGGAGAGAAAGGGAGAGAGAGAGAGAGACAGAGAAAGAGAGAGAGAGACAGAGAGAGGGAGAGAAAGAGAGAGAGAGAGAGAGACAGAGAGAGACAGAGAGAGGGAGAGAAAGTGAGAGAAGGTCCAAATCCTTTGTTAGTTTACGCATTCTTGAAAGTCTTCCCGGCGGTTTATTGTAGGTGGCTGGGTTTGTGGTGGCAGACACATATTAAATGATTGTTAAAATAAGCCCACGTCTGGCCCTGGCCCCTACATATATAATACTTCATCACGTCCTCCAAGTATCAGGTTCTGCTCCTTCTTGTCTGAGGACCAATGCTTTTCCTATGTATTGCATTTCAGTACACACATGTGTGTGCACACGCACAGGAGACACACACACACGCACACACACACACACAAGTACGTACACAGAGACACACACACACACACACACACACACACAAGTGCGTACACAGAGACACACACACACACACACGTACACACACACACAAGTACGTACACAGAGACACACACACACACACAAGTACGTACACAGAGACAGACACACACACACACACACACACACACACACACACACACACACACACACACACACACACACACACACACAGGCATTCATGCACACACCTTCTTCATTCCAGGTTTTTAGTCCAGTTCCTGGGATAATACAGTGGAAAACACAGTGATTTTCCAGAGCCATGTATTTTCCAGTATGCCGTGTGGTGCCAATATTTGCATTCTCGACAAATGTGCAGTGCATGCTGACGTTTCCCCACGATGCCCTCTGCCTTTTCATTCACTCTGTGTACTCTGAGTCCTCACACATCTCCTCTGGTTTCTACTTTGCATATGAAAACATGGCATTTTCCTCTTGTAGGTGAAAGATACAGTACACAGTAGACATCAAAAGGAGCTAAGCACTCACATTAAGTCTACCTGTTCGCCTGACACACTGCTGTGTAGAGTAGAGTTATACTTAATACACTTACAGTGTATTATCTTACCATGGAGGTAAAATCCCTCTCTTTTCACCAGCTGGTTGAACTAACTACCTTCCTCCTCCTTCCTCCTCCTCCCTTCCAGCGGGGCTCCAGTTACGGCTCTTTGATAACTGCCCATGGAAAATATCAGCTATTTGCAAAGACCGGCTATTTTAAGGTAAGGCTGACTGAGTTCTGACATTTTAAACTCCTGCTCAGTCCCTTCCACCCACACATGAGTGTGCTGCAGAGGAGCTGCTGGTGGAGAGGGAGTGGGCGGCTGGCTGGGTTTAACGCTGCCTGCCTCATCCACACACACACTGCCTGCCTCATCCACACACACCACTCTGCCTCATCCACACACACCACTGCCTGCCTCATCCACACACACCGCTGCCTGCCTCATCCACACACACCGCTGCATGCCTCATCCACACACACCACTGCCTGCCTCATCCACACACACCGCTGCCTGCCTCATCCACACACACCACTCTGCCTCATCCACACACACCACTGCCTGCCTCATCCACACACACCGCTGCCTGCCTCATCCACACACACCGCTGCCTGCCTCATCCACACACACCACTCTGCCTCATCCACACACACCACTGCCTGCCTCATCCACACACACCACTGCCTGCCTCATCCACACACACCACTCTGCCTCATCCACACACACCACTGCCTGCCTCATCCACACACACCACTGCCTGCCTCATCCACACACACCACTCTGCCTCATCCACACACACCACTGCCTGCCTCATCCACACACACCACTGCCTGCCTCATCCACACACACCACTGCCTGCCTCATCCACACACACCACTGCCTGCCTCATCCACACACACCGCTGCCTGCGGTTTTCTACATCCCACCTCGCTGTCTGGACACACAGCCAACTGGTTGCTGCTGTTGTTAATCTCTCTGTTTAACGAGACCTAGAAGGTGGAGGAATATGAGAGAAACATCAGGCTTTTGAACATTCAGACACACTGTCGTGTGGTTGTGGTTGTGGTTGTTGTTGTTGTTGTTGTTGTTGCGGTTGTTAATTACGTGTACACGCCTTACAATGATTCAACCGTCGGATGAATGCCCACCTCAGTGTAGGAGATCCACAGTGGATTGAAGCGTTCCTACTGAAGTGGATTGAAGCATTTTGTTCCTTTTCATTTGCTCAAAGCCATCCCACCTCACAATGTGGGTCACACAACTGCTATTCCCTGCTGTTGTACCTATCAGCCTGTCATCTGAAGGGTTTCTCTCTGCTCCTCGCTCACCGTGCAGATTCTGATGGAACTGTTCATCTGGGCATTCTGGAGTAGGTGTCAGCTGCACCTGCTCACAGGACAGGACGGGGTTCCATCTCGATGCCAGAATACGGCACCAACTAGCAACTAACAACCCCCTTTTAGATTAAAGTATTTCCACTTAGATTCTTCCCTGTCCTTCCTGGTCATTTCATCAAGGACAAAGACTTGAATGTTTTTGAGATATTGAAATATATTTTATTTATTTATATAAATAAATATAATATTATTTATTTATTTATATTGAAAAATATGTTTTCTCATTGTACTCACATTGCCCGCTCTGTTCATTCAGTACTTTTAATATATAATAATATAATATATGCCAGATAGATGACGCTTTTATCCAAAGCGACTTACCTTGCAGTGAGTGCAAACATTTTAGTATATATGGTCCCAGCAGGAATCAAACCCACAACCTAAGCATTGTTAGCACCATGCTCTACCAACTGAGCCACAGAAGACTACTTTTCAGCTGCAGTGATAGTAGTCTTGTACTTCATCATCTAAAAGGCTAACTGTGCATGTGACACCTCCTTCACATCCTCACGTCCTCACGGTACATCACTCAGTCATCTGTCACTCAGCCCGGACGTCACGGTAACCCCTGTCTCTTCCTCGACACACAGGGCAACCTGGTGGCCATCAAACACGTGAGCAAGAAGAGGATCGAGCTGACCAGACAGGTGTTGTTTGAGCTCAAACACGTAAGTCAAGTTTCAAGTTGTTGTTTTTTTGCATTTTACACCTGGACGAGGATGAGATGGTGCTCATCACACTGAACGGCTGGTACAATAATATAAATATAATTATTATAATATAATAATATATAACATATCTGCCATTTAGTTGACGCTTTTATCCAAAGCGACTTACACTGCAGTGAGTGCAAACATTTCAGTATATATGGTCCCAGCGGGAATCAAACCCACAACCTAAGCATTGTTAGCATCATGCTCTACCAACTGAGCCACAGAGGACCATGCGTTTGTGTAGCGTGTGAATACGATGGGAGAACTACAGTCAGACGACCCTGCAGGCCCCAGTCCCAACCTCTCTAAAGACAGGGTGTCTGGTGTGTCTGGGGTCTGCTGCGATTCCAAGCATGTTGAACCCAAAGCTCTCCGTGCATCTGGTGGGGAGTGGTTCCGACCCTCACCCCAGGGACACTCAGCGCCTCCGCTCCTCAAGGACTGCACAGTCTTTTAATGGAACCAGTTAACCAGAGTCCCTCTCACGTGATTTCCCTCAGGTCTGAATCAGCTGTTGATTAAAAGGCGGGGCTCTAAAACCGGTGGCAACTGCGCGGACCCCCGGGGGGCTGAATACCTCTGCCCTGCCCCCTGTGTTATCCCGAGCCAGCACGCCTGCATTTACGACCCCTCCAGAGTCGTAGAAATGGCCTCTCCCACTGGAGCTGTGCTGTGGTCGAACCACTGTATAGGCCCTGGGGGGGGAGGGGATGGGGGGGGGTGTATACTGAGTCATTACAAGGTTGTTCAAAGGAAGGACTCTTTCTCTCAGCCACAGGAGATTTGTCATTACGGGATCTGTGTTGCAGGAAGGAGAGTTCTGGATCATCAATGCTCCTTCCTCTGACATCAGCAGCTGCCTACAACAGCTGTGAATGAAATGGTCCTTTTCCGTTTTGGAAAATTGCAATTTATGAGAGGGTGATAAGAGTGGAAAGTCGGAAAACCAAAATCAGTTCTTATGAAACACGATGTGGGAAAGGAAATCATTGTTCAAAAGTGACCCCAGAGCAAGATGTCAGTGGGCTTGTATGTTTTAATTGAGTTATTGAGTTATCAGTGTGGTGGATAAGGCTGCTGGAAGATTGGGCTGGCTCTCTCTTTCCTTCTCTCTCTCTCCCCTGTCTCCCCTCTCTCTCTCCCTCTCTCTCTCTCTCTCTCTCTCTCCCTCTCCCTCTCTCTCTCTCTTTCTCTCTCTCTCTCTCTCTCTCTCTCTCTCTCTCTCTCTGCGGCCCAGCCTAGTTGATGTGAGATGTGTTAGCCTGGATGGCTCTGTTCTCCTCCGGGCCGGCGCTCACACACACACACACACACACACACACACACACACACACACACACACACACACACACACACACACACACACACAGGAGAGAGACAGCCGTCTGAGCTGGCAGCTCCTCAGACGCCCCGAGGGCCTGATCGGCTGTCAGGACCCGGCTCATGAAAGAGCCAACCAGATGGGGGAGAGAGGGGCCTGCCAAACCTCCCCCCGCCCCCCCCCTTCCCCCCTTCCTCCCCTCCTCATCCCTCCCTCCTCCCTCCCGTGCTAGCGTTCAGCAGGGGGAATTATATAGGCCAAAGGGTATGTTAACTTCTCCCGGGCCGTGGAACAGGAGCGAGTGACTCCCTGGTTGTTGCTGTTAAAGCAGCTGTCACTCACCTCTGTTTTCGGTGACCCCCCCAAAGCCAAACACTGTACAGGTTATCAACACTGTTCTGGAAGGTCCATGCTGCCTCCCAGAGATGGTTCTGGAAATCTTCCCCTGCCAGTGTTTGGATGTATTGAGATGGAGTGTGTGTGTGTGTGTGTGTGTGTGTGTGTGTGTGTGTGTGTGTGTGTGTGTGTGTGTGTGTGTGTGTGTGTGTGTGTGTGTGTGTGTGTGTGTGTGTGTGTGTGTGTGTATGTGCGTGCGTGCGTGCGTGCGTGTGCACGCATTGACTGAATCCATCTGTTCGTCTCAAAGAAGATGAATTAATGAGTTTATACGTGAACACCACATGTAACTCTTAAACGCGGGGCAAACATAGCACTGCGTTATCTCAGGGCGAAGTCCATCACAAGCCCCCGCGTCTCACAGGATCATTTGTTTTCCGAATTTCCCGTAATATGATTCACTTCTGGAAGAGGTCCAACGTTCTAGAAGGAGAACACGGAACTAACGAGGGTTTGTTTTCCCGCGCGGTGCGTTCACACGTTGGCCTGCCCTGCACTGAGACTCTACCAAGTACATCTTTTCAACACCTCTGCGCTCCTCCCTCCAGCCCCAGGTCCTCAGGACACTGCCTCATTCATAACCTCCGCCAGCAATTTATGCACATGCACATGTGTCAACTGGACGCCCTTAGAGGGAAAGCTACTCAACACGTAGAAGAGACGCGCTGCCAAACCTGACTACTGTAAATAGACTATTCTGACTACTGTAAGTAGACTATTCTGACTGGTGATTCACATGTTGGCACGTCTGTTACCGTTGGATTTTATCGGGATCGTGACTGAATGATTTAAATGGTTGAAAATGTTGTTTGTGTGTTTGTTTGTTTGTGTGTTTGTTGTGTGTTTGTTGTGTGTTTGCAGATGAGAGATGTCCAGTTCAACCACCTCACCAGGTTCATCGGTGCCTGCATTGACCCGCCAAACATTTGCATCGTGACTGAATATTGCCCCAGAGGTAGTCTTCAGGTGAGGCCTTGCATTCTCAACCTCATTCAGTTCCACCGTCTTTTAGCTTGTGTATAATCTACACGTATGATTTATGATAAAATATACAGATATAGATAGATATATTCATCTCTCTATGTTTGAATATACACTTTGAGACTTTTTCTTGGCTTGCCTTTGGGGTTAGAATGACAGCTTGGTGTGTTGGCCAACCATGTAAGTAGGGGACACTACAGAACACATTTAGTACTGTCATTTGCAAACACTTCAGACTGTAAAAATGCCATTTAAAAGACTGATAGCTGTAGTTGGAGTGATGCGGTTGGATGATGCGTCATGATTCAGTTTCCAGTAACTGGTTGTTCTCAGGCCTTATTTGGGCATTTCTGCCCCCAGGGGTCTTCCTTCAGGGTTGAGTTACAAGTTCACATGAAGCCTGGCAAGATAAAAAGAGCACATATGATACATGGCTGTGCCAATCGATCACGGACGCTGGTAGACATTCAAAAAAGAAATGTTTGTGTAGGTTATTACTTGTGTAGTAACAACATTGTATTAACATGTAGGCTACTGTTAGTTTTTCACATTTCGTGTCCATGGTTTGCCCGTCTGTGTAAGGAACTGAGATGTTTGCTGACTAGTTTTTTCTCTTCCAGGACATCTTGGAGAACGAGAGCATCAACCTGGACTGGATGTTCCGTTACTCCCTGATTAATGACATAGTGAAGGTAATGAGACCATTGAGACCAAGGTCTCTGTTACAGGGGAGGTAATGAGGCCATTGAGACCAAGGTCTCTGTTACAGGGGAGGTAATGGAGTCCCATTGAGACCAAGGTCTCTGTTACAGGGGAGGTAATGAGACCATTGAGACCAAGGTCTCCGTTACAGGGCAGCCCTGCATACACACCGCTTACAACGATACGTTGTTTTTGAAGAAGATAGATTGAAGACCCATCTCTTCAAGCTACATCTTAACAGTCCCTCCTAAAGACCGCTTCACCCTCACTACCCCCCCTATACTAACCCTAACCCCAACCCCGAGACCTCTTCACCCCTGCTACCCCCCTGTACAAGGGAATCTCTCATGAGTCTACCCTACCCATAAGTCTACCCTACCCATGGACGTACATACACTCTGTAAGTCCTGTTTGCTTGTTTTGAGTTCACATGGGCACTTTATTAAAGAGAGAGAGAGAGAGAGAGAGACGGAGAGAGACAGAGAGAGACAGAGAGAGAGGGAGAGACAGAGAGAGAGAGAGAGAGAGAGAGAGAGAGAGAGAGACGGCGAGAGAGAGAGAGAGACAGAGAGAGAGACGGAGAGAGAGAGAGACAGAGAGAGAGAGAGTAAGCATTGGCATGAGTCTCAGAATGACCTAAGTCTTGGACAGCAACATAATCACAATCTCACCGCAAAATTCCTTCCGCTTAATCAAACCTAATCATCCATGTATTTTCAGTACTTATTTTTAGTCCTAGCTCTAACAAAGGGTCTCTGTTCAAGATCAGTATCTTGAAAAGATACTATATTGAAGTCAAGTACATGGATCATGAAGTACACAAACTTAATTGCTGTAAAGATCACAGTCCCTGAAGCAGGCAGGAAGGCAGACCTTCCCGAGCACAAGGACCTTGGAAGGGAGAATATTATACACAAGTAACTCCAAATATTGGACTTAACCGTGATGCTACAGTTTCCCATCTGTATTTGGTCCATGCATTAGTTCCATATGTCCCTTCCAAAGGTACTTGAATGTATTTGAAACACTTGGCTCGATGCAGAAATGTTGATGATACTGTGTTTCCATTTCGATCCAGCTGAAAACATATTATTTCCCCATGATCAGATTTGTATGTTTTCATGTATGCTCCCACTGTAGGAAAATGCCATAAAAGCTCTATTTCACGCTCTCTCTCTCTCTCTCTCTCTCTCTCTCTCTCTCTCTATCCCTCTCTCTCTCTCTCTCTCTCTCTCTCTCTCTCTCTCTCTCTCTCTCTCTCTCTCCGACAGGGAATGAACTATCTCCACAGCAGTTACATTGGCTCCCATGGAAATCTGAAGTCATCTAATTGCGTGGTGGACAGTCGATTTGTGTTGAAAATTACGGATTACGGCTTGGCCAGTTTTCGCTCGTCCTGCGAAAACGACGACTCGCACGCACTCTACGCAAGTAAGTCGACCCCGTCCGTCACGCCTCCTCCTCGGCAACGTACGACAAAACTATTTTCTTTTCTTTTTTCTTTTTTTTTGCACATCTTTCCCCCTTCGTTTGGGGTTGAAGCGTATCGCTGCATGTCGGAGTGTAATGTCCCTTTATGGAGAGCTTTTCCAGTGGCTTTGTTTGTTTCCTGTTCCTTCAGAGAAGCTATGGACGGCCCCAGAGCTGTTGATCTACGACAGACATCCTCCCCAGGGGACTCAGAAGGGAGATGTGTACAGCTTTGGTATCATCCTGCAGGAGATCGCCCTGAGGAACGGACCCTTCTATATAGACGGCATGGATCTGAGTCCTAAAGGTGACCCAGACCCACCACTCGTATCTAGGATGAACAGATGATGATCAGGCTCTTTACAAAGTCATCATGGCTTCTATTGATTTGTCAATACCTCACGATCAATTCAACAGCGAGTGATTGTGTGTCATTTTCCACAGTCTGGTCGATTGTTTGTCAGACCGATTGTTTGCCCTTCACCGCCACCCCTTCTCACTCTGACTCATCAACCATTAGTCTTTTTCTCCCTGATTGCATGTTGCCACATCGGTTAAGACGGTCAGAGAATCATGGCGTGAAGGTTTTCAGCAGCACTGGCCAACTCCTGTTCTCTGGGACTGCAGTCCTGCTGCTTTATGTTTCTCTCTGGCACTTCATTGATCCGTCAGTTTCACAGACTGAGTGAACACACATTCATTTCCATGTCTTGTTTCAGTTTCAGTCCCGTGATTGAAAGTCAAGAACAAAAACTCACAGATACTGTCACTTTCAAGGGGTTTTTGTCTGCACATAAAGCTGGTTTATTTCATGCAGGCACGCACACACACACACACACAGACACACACACACACACACACACACCCTAACCCTCTCTCCCCACCTCTCCCTTACAGAGATAGTTCAGAAGGTGCGTAATGGTCAGAGACCTTACTTCCGTCCCACCACAGACAACAGCTGTCACTGCGAGCAGCTGACCTTCCTGATGGAGGGATGCTGGTCAGAGGATCCCGCTGAACGCCCAGACTTCAGCCACATCAAGCTCTACATCACCAAACTCAACAAGTGAGCACAGCCAGGCCCCAAAATGGCTACCCTCTCCCGCATTAAACACAAGCACCACCAGGCCCTAAAATGGCTACCCTCTCCGGTATTAAACACAAGCACAGCCAGGCCCCAAAATGGCTACCCTCTCCGGTATTAAACACAAGCACAGCCAGGCCCCAAAATGGCTACCCTGTGTCGTCTACCGGTTCTATTGCAGTGGATAGAATGTACAGTTGATGGAATACCAGTGGAGTTGATATCGAACAGAGATGCATCAAGGAGAATGAATGGAGGAAATACTGTACATGGATGTGTTTGTCTGATATTATTACATGCGCTGAGAAAGATACGAATATCAAGACAATAATAATATCAATAACAGATTAATATAACAGAAAAAATAACATTTAGATTCTTATCACACTCGAGGCATTTGACATCTGAAAGACAGGACATCTCCCCCGTCTGCCTGTGTGTGTTTGTGTGACTTTCAATATCTTTCCAGTTGTTCTTCCAAGCGCTTCCTACATTATTCATGTGTGTAGTTTGGTTCAGGGGTTTGTGTCTGTGTGAAAGACAGGTTTTCCCATGGGGCAGGGCATCCACTGCTGTACATGTCATACCTGCTGATCTATAATATAACATCTGCCATCTAGCAGACGCTTTTAAACACAGCGACTTACATTGCAGTGAGTGCATCCATTTCAGTGTAGATGGTCCCAGCGGGAATCAAACCCACAACCTAAGCGTTGTTAGCTCCATGCTCTACCAACTGAGCCACAGAGGACCACATGATCTGAGGGCCCCAGCAGCCCTTCAGGATGTGTACTGAGGAGTGACCCCTGTGACCAGGAAAATGAAGTGTTTTATGAGCTACTGCAGGGAACAAGACCCTGGTGTTTGCTTTTCGTTGCTAGTTCAAGCCCTCAAGGCTGCTCCCTTCCCCTCCTCCAACACCCTGCCCCGGTGGTGCTGCAGTTCTGTCTGGATGGTTTTTTTTGTTTTTTACTGTTTGACTGTATTTCCTACGAGGTGTGTGTGTTTTTTGTTGTAACAGCGGGATCACAACACAGGTTGTGGTTCATCACATCGACTGGCGGCTCGGCCACACTGCTCCAACTGTCTCTCTCTCTTAGCTTAGCCACTTTAGCTTAGCAACGTTAGCGGAGTCACAGTGATATACGGCTGGCCATTCCCTCCAGGCCTGTGTCAGTGTGTAGCTGCATGATTGATGGGCTTCAGCTGCACTTAAGGACGCTGTGACAGATACGTGTGTGAGTTCGTCCGGTCTGTACGAGGCCCTTTCACCTAGAAAGGCACACCACATCAATGGACATTTTGCGTGCTATTTTTCATTACGTAAATGTGTGCTGTTGACATACGATGACTGATGTGGTGTGTTATTCTTGGTGCGCGGAGCCCAGGTCTGAAGGACACAGGAATATTCAGGGGTCTTCAGCAGTGGAGTAAAGGATCGCATTTACCCCATATAAGGGAGGCTCATGAAACAGACGTCAAGTTGTTGCAAACTGTCGCCCCGCAATTCAAGTCGCTCTGACCGAGTCTCGAACTTGCGACCTCTGACTTGCCAACACTTGTCTCCTCAAATACCCGATGTTAACCAGCTACACTATTGATCATCTGTACTCAATTTGTATCATGAGCAATGTCCAGTAGCCTTGGACCTGATCATGGGTGTGAGGAAAAATATCAGGCAGCCGTGGCAAGGAAAAAAACTCCACGGGAGGAAGAAACCTTGAGAGGAACCAGACTCAAGGGGGACCCCTCCTCCTCTGGCTGATCCGGTGCTGAACAGTAAACTCATGTGGAATGTGGTCCAGCGTCTACGGTGTCTGTAGAGGGATGATTACCCTTAATGCTGTGGTACTCAGCTGAGTCTCTTTCATGTCTCCCTTCAGTGCTGTGAGCCTTTATCTGCTCTGTGTGGGTGTACAGTCTCTGACCCAGAAGAGGTGTGGAGAGGAGCCAAACAGAGGCCTGTACTGTACACACAGCTACGCTCTGCTGACGACTGACTACAGTGCTGTTTGAAATGCTGCAGAAGGCTACAGGATGCATGTCTGAAACATATGAATACGACACCACTCCTGAGAGGAGCTTTGAGTTCACACAGTAAATTATGTTTATACCAAACACCAAGCAAGCACTTGTCTAGTCTTGATGTTCTCGATGGGCATCGCATCCACAATGACATCATTCTGCTCTGTGTGTGTGTGTGTGTGTGTGTGTGTGTGTGTGTGTGTGTGTGTGTGTGTGTGTGTGTGTGTGTGTGTGTCACAGGGAGGGCAGCACCAGTATCCTGAATAACCTCCTGTCCCGAATGGAGCAGTACGCCAACAACCTGGAGAACCTGGTGGAGGAACGTACGCAGGCCTACCTGGAGGAGAAGAGGAAGGCTGAAAACCTCCTTTACCAGATCCTGCCACAGTAAGTTCTGGATCCCGCCTCACGTTTTATTCTTGTACACTAATGACCAAGTCATAGGGAGCTTCTTTTTTAAATTATTTTTTAAATATATTTTAGGGCATTTCTACTTTATTGGGATAGAGATAGTAGAGATTGACAGGAAGGATGGGTGAGAGGAGGGATGACATGCAGGATATGTCGATGGCCAGAATCGAACCAGGGACCTTGCGATGATATGGTATGCCCCTTAGTGTGCTACGCCACTGAGCGCCCCGTCACAGGGAACTTCTGACGGTCGGAAGGACGAGATTACAAAGGCAATATTCTCTGTGTCCTTCCGTGACCTCGTCATAGTTTGAAGTCCCCGCCGTGCCCGAGAGACGGCCTCGGGGTCGTTCATCTCACTCGTTTAAGGAAGATCCACATTTCTCGTTGCGTTAACGGAGTGGAGAGATGAAAGGAGTGAGGGAAGATGGAAGCCGACAAGCAAACTGCTCATTAACGAGGTTTTAAGCCTCTCTGATAAGACGACAGCAGCAGCCGATGAGGCATGTTCTCCGTCTGTGTAATAAGCTCCCTGTCTCCGTTCTGTCACAGCCCTAATCTGTCCCCCTGTTGTCTGCCTCAGACTTCTGTCCAGCCCCAAGCCTTTCTGACAGACAGAACAAAGCCTGGGAGGAGGCAGATTCACCTTCTCTCATCACATAATTAGACATCACTAGCCGCTAGTGTTACATTATGCTGCACACCTGGTTCTTTTAATTACCTAACAAGTTGAACGAACAATTAATTATGATGAAAGCCGGCTCTGCTGCGACTGTCTTTATTCATTGTGAGTTTTAGCCTCCAGGCCGACTGTTCTGTAGCTGTTCATTCAGGCTGTTCTTCCCGTCCTCACAGCTCGGTGGCGGAGCAGCTGAAGCGTGGGGAAACGGTCCAGGCGGAGGCCTTTGACAGTGTCACCATCTACTTCAGTGACATCGTGGGCTTCACGTCCATGTCAGCTGAGAGTACACCATTGCAGGTACAAAAGCGTTCACTGTCATCACCGGACGACCACTTCGCAAGATTACAGAGACTCTGCGGTTGGTTGTATTCCTCCATGACACGACCAATCACTTGGCTGTGGAATAATGCACTTCTTGAGAAGAATACTTTCCAAGTAAAAACATGTCAGGAAACAGTTTGCCTCAAACCAGATATGATATACTTCCATCATACTCTCCTCAAGACACAGGGAGGAAGATGATGACAAGAACGCTTTAAAACGCTTTAAAATGGCTGCTCACTGTTTTTGGAAGGGGAAAGAACACAAGGCAGGAGTTTAGCTGAGACGTGTCACTTCCACAAGTATTCACTGTTGCTGAGCATCGATGTCTCATACTGTACTGACAAAGCTTTCCCACGCAAAGGCCACACAAACTCAAAATAGTACTGTTGTTGTGAGAGTGAGTATGAGAGAGAGAGAGAGAGAGAGAGAGAGAGAGAAACCGAGAGAGAAAGAGAGAAAAACCGAAATAGAGAGAGAAAGAGAGAGAGAGAGAAACCGAGAGAGAGAGAGAAAGAGAGAGAGAGAGAGAAAGAGAGAGAAACCGAGAGAGAGAGAGAGAAAAACCGAAAGAGAGAGAGAAAGAGAGAGAGAGAGAGAGAGAGAGAGAGAGAGAGAGAGAGAGGCGAGCACGTTGACGCAGAGTTGAGTCACTGGGTCTGAGGCATTTCTTGGAGCCAGAGGAAAACCGCTTGTCCTCTCTTCATTCCAAGAGCAGGCTGTGAGGAACCTGTTGGTGGAATGGTTTTAACCAATCACCTGTTGGTGGGATGGTTTTAACCAATCACCTGTTTTTGGAATGTTTTTAACCAATCACCTGTTGATGGGATGGTTTTAACCAATCACCTGTTGATGGAATGGTTTTAACTGCAATGCATCACCATGTTCTTTTCCCCAAACACTTTTGGTCTTTCTTGAACTTTTAAAAGACATTTCGAAGCACAAGGTCTGCTTTGTGTGCGTCAACGCAACCTGTGCCAAGAATTCAAACAAAGTCATGCTGACTGGGTGTTTATTTTGGAGTTGCAGAGATGTTTTATAGTCTCCAGATCACATCCAATAAATCGTAATAAGCGATATCCTCGATAGAACATACTTGGCGAACGTTACACCCCAGACTGATCTAATCATCCAGATAAAGCGACTTACAAGTACAAGCATACATCTTATTTGACCTTTCAACATGTATTTTCATATTGTTCATAACTAAGAACCCAGCCATTATGCTTTAGTGGCAAATTTATTAAGTGTGGTTGGTGGTCCTCTGTGGTCCTCTGTGGCTCAGTTGGTAGAGCATGGTGTTAACAACGCTTAGGTTGGGGATTCGATTCCCACTGGGACCATATATACTGAAATGTATGAACTCACTGCAATGTAAGTTGCTTTGGATAAAAGCGTCAGCTAAATGGCAGATATATATTAGTGTAATAGATTGAATGTCAGTTCAATTCTCGACACATGTCTCATCTCCATCCATACTACATGTTTCCTCGGTGGAGGTCACTGCCTACCTCTCTATTGAATGACACATTCTCAAATTACTGTCCCCCCCTAGATTAGGTATAAATAAATTAAAGAAATAAAAAGCTCAGAACTAAAACAGTTTCTCTCTGTATATATCTCCTCTCTCTCTCCACCCTGAATCGTCCAACTGGACCGACATCAAAAAAATAAGAAATGGTCATTTATAAAACATGTGCAATTGTTGCCCTTCAGAAACGGGAAGATGTGTTTGGAATGTGTTCCCAATATTGAGTCTGTTGCTTCGTTTTACGCATGCAGATGCGTTTTGTCAGTAAGCTGTCATTTAGTTCTGGCCCCCGTCTAAAGGGGAGGAGGTCGGTGTGGGTTCGGGAATATTTTCATCTGAAGGAACCATGAGAGTTCATGCAGAAACACATCTCAGTCAATCACCAGGGGAAGCCAGATGGAAAATGGCCAGATTGACAGACAGAGTGCGATTTCCATTTTGACATTTTCATGAGTGCCCTTTATCACAAAGGTTAAGTTTGCAACTTGGTGAGGTCTAGGATTGGCTGTTTGCAGCTTGGTGAGGTCCAGGATTGGCTGTTTGCAGCTTGGTGAGGTCCAGGATTGGCTGTTTGCAGCTTGGTGAGGTCCAGGATTGGCTCTTTTGGCTATGACCTGTATTCCTACCTGAGCTGAGTACTAACTACCGTGATCTCTACACTCCCAAGGTCGTGACCCTGCTCAATGACCTCTACACCTGCTTTGATGCCGTCATTGATAACTTTGATGTGTACAAGGTAAAAACACTGTCTCGTTATTCCTTTTAGCACGTTTACCTGTGCTAACTGTGTCCGAAAAATAAAAATATCACATCTCTGTTGTGAGACGGATCCTTAAGGTGCTTTTCTAACGCGTTGACGTTTGAACCTGCTTCCCTCAGGTGGAGACCATCGGTGACGCCTACATGGTTGTGTCTGGCATGCCGGGCAGGAACGGTAAATTACACGCCCGGGAGATCGCTGGCATGTCCTTAGCCTTACTAGAACAGGTGAAAACGTTCAAGATCCGACACAGACCCAATGACCAGCTACGGCTTAGGGTTGGAATCCACACAGGTAACGTATTTTTTTTTGTTTTTGTTCCTGACTATCGTAGGAAATGAGCTAATTCTTCCCTTTCAGTACAGTGTCGTGTTCCCTTCCCCCGGGGAACTGATGTTATATTCATAACTGGATGTTTTTTGATGTGATGAAATGAGCCACGGCTGTGAGGGTACTCCGCTCCCGTTCTGGGCTCTCTCATACTAACCACCCTAAACGCTGTAATAAATCATGCAAATATCAAACTTTCAATACATTATAAGTGTTACACAGTGCATGCAATCCGCCATAACCATTGACAGATTGGTTCTGACAAATAACTTAACTCTGTGATGACACAACGATTTATTATAGTATGGTAAATAGTTGGCTCTTCAAGATGCCGTCTGTGATTCAGTAACACACACACTGTTGTACCTCCCTGCCCCGTGGTTGCATGGTGTCATTATTCTGTAATTACTGTGTTATAAACGGTAGTGGAATGTAGTCCCTTATCAACTGTAGCTGAATGAGGATGACAGATAATGATAATATCTTGGTTTTAGGACGGCAGTAGCTACACTGTTTGGACCGGATGACCCCCCCCCCCCCGCCACCGCCCCCGGCCCCGGCTCAGGCCAAGACTCTTACTCTAAAACCAAGCAACCAAGTTTTTTGTCCCATAGTGCTTTGGAGTTTCTCACGCAGGCAGTATTTATACTCGTATTCAAACACTTGACATCAACCAGGCAGACAGGCCAGGCGTGGGCGGCGCTCAACGCAGTCAATGTGAACGTGGTCTCTGTAGTTCAATCATCAAAGAGGATGATGAAGAGAAATGATTCAACTACAAAAACTACAAACCAATGTTCACCAATGACCCAATGAGCCTCTACCACGCGTAACGTAACTAAGCCTGTGAGACGATGACACGGTGTATTTACTGTATAATTCCATTATATTTACTGTAACTGTCTGTGTTTCTTTTACTGCAGTGTATTTCCAGTGTATTTCCAGTGTATTTACTGTGACTGTCTGTGTTTGGTACAGGGCCCGTCTGTGCTGGAGTGGTGGGTTTGAAAATGCCCAGATACTGTTTATTTGGTGATACTGTTAACACAGCATCTCGGATGGAGTCGAACGGAGAGGGTGAGTGTCAGGTTCACATCGCACCGTGTTTTGGTGACTGTCAGCGCTTCTGTAAACAGTTCTTATGGAAATGCAGCTGCTGGAAAACAGAGTCAGAAACATCCTATAATCAAATTGGGAACATACTGTATATGGTTTTCTAGCTGACACAAACTAAGACAACTATTAAAGTGCTGATTATTTTCAGTTGTATTTATTTTCTGTGGTATTGACTTGGCTGTGGATTCCTCTCTCTTTCTGAGCATTCCCTGTTGTATTGGGCTCATGCAGCGCTACTGTTGTGAGAGACTAGTTTCTCTCCATTGTTTCCTGACTACATTAGAATAATGTCATGCGTTTGACCCTCTGTGCCATCCAATTATTTCAGTTATAAAACCATGGACTAACTCCTTCCACATGGAGTCAGGGTACATCCAAACACCAAGGGTAGATAGAGTAATAGAGATGGTCTATGAGGACCAGGGCCAAGCAGGACTGGTAGGACGGGCAGCAGGTCTTCCTGGTATCAAATCAAACCAAATCATATCAAACTGTATTGGTCACGTCCATCGCTCACAGCCGTAACTGACATAGTGAAATGCTTTGGGATCCTGTTCCTCGTTCAACAACGATCAACAGCATTGTGTGGTGAAGAGCAGCACCGTGGGGCGACAGTGAAGCTGAGGAGACAGACCTGTGAGCCCTGCGCCATCTTCCTCTCTGAAGCCTCTGGTACTGTGTGAGCGACTCATCACACGTATTGATTAACTGACTCACTTCCTGCTCTCTGCTTCCATTGATAAATATTTGATTACACTCGTGCCCAGACCACTTCCTCTGAGATGAGCCATAAAGGCTGCAGTCGAACATCTCAACTATAGTGGTACAGTAGGAGCTGGACTATAAACAACGACATTCCTGCCGTGAGGGTTCCACTGTTCCTCTCCACTGACCGCGCTTCCCTTTACCTCGAGAGACACCCGTACAGATCAGCCACTCCTGTAACCGACACGGTCTACACAGACACTTGTCACTGATTGGCCACAGTGGCACTCTGCACTCGACAGTGATTGTCTCTGGTCTGTCTCTTGATGTGTTCCACAGCCTTGAAGATCCACGTGTCTTCAGCGACCAAAGAGGTGCTGGATGAGTTTGGTTACTTTGATCTCCAATTACGAGGGGATGTGGAGATGAAGGTAAGGCGACAGTGAATTATGTACATGATGGAATGTCTTCATGTAATATATATATATATATATATATTTCCATGTCTGAATGGTGATATATGGTCTGTTTGACCCCCATCTCATTCCCTACCTCTGTCTTTGTGAGGAAATGCAGTGCAGGTCAATAGATGGGCTGGCAGCCCTGGGCCTCTCACATTACCAATGTCGTTAAAAAAAAAAGAAGAAAAATAGATGGCCTCTCCCGTAGAAGTTGATAAAAACATAAACTCAGGTTATGAACCGTATATGTACCGTATGTATACTCTCAGGAGAGGTCAGAGGAGTTTTAACAGGTCAGAGCGACTGGCAGGGTCACCCCTTTAAAGAAGACTATCCCCCCCCCGCCCCCCCCCCCCCACCCATCCCCCAACTCGTCTCCATTGATGAGTGTATTGATTTCTGTGCTTTTCCAGGGCAAAGGCAAAATGAGAACCTATTGGCTGATGGGGGAGAAGACTGATGTGTATGTTATCTGAGAGGCTGCTGCTGAGGCGACCCCACGGAGCCGACACACCGCTTTATTTGTTCTAGAATAACTCCTAAAGGTGATTCCCGCCCAAAAATGCAAACAACACCATACTGTATTTACCAAATTAGACATTTTTTGAAATTCAAAGGGAATTCCAGGTATGTTTAATACCTGCATACTTCAATTGCAAAAATAATTGTACAAACGTTTTTTTGTATGAAGAATCTTTCTGTCTTGAGAGTGAGTACTTTTGATGATGATGAATTCTTATTTTTTGTGCTTTCTATATTAGATTTGTATAATGTGTTTGGAAGTCAATGATGTATTAATATTTACATTCATAAGGATGAGGGTACAGTGTTATTATGGTCAATGTCAATAAAGAGGTCAGAGTTCCACAGTGGTGTTAAAAAGTACAAGATGATATATGTATATATGTATATCCAAGATATTGTAAGATATTTTGTTCAATAAACTGAGTAAAATACAACTGTGTTCAATTTATTTTCATTATAAAGGGGTAATTACTGTTACAAATTCACTATTTATGTGTCTGCCCATATGAACTTATGTATCTGGGCCATAATCCCCTGATAACACTTACCCAAATATTCTCTCCTAAATTTAACTGAGAGAGAATTTGTAATTGCCCTTTCGCCGTTCTCTAAAAATATCTAACATCTCACTGGAGTTTGACATGGTAATGGCTGGAATATCTAACATCTCACTGGAGTTTGACATGGTAATGGCTGGAAGCGGTACACTTTCTCAGAGTGAGAGTGTTTAAAGGTGGGTGTAGGGAAACCCAGCCCACGCTCTGCACACACACAGCGTGAGACCTGTAGAAGGCTGAATGGCCCTTCTGTTAAGATTGCTAAGGTACCTTGGAGGTTTAATAGTCTAATTATAGCATTGTCCCTTTCAGGTCATTCCTGTACCTTTACTATAACACCTTTCTATAGTGGGTTTTACCTTACATACTGTATTTTAACTACAGTATACAAAGCTAATTATTCCTTCATCAGCATCTGATTTCTTTTCTTTGCTCCCAAACACCCAGATGTAACACATTGATATGATATGCACTAATTGCATTGCATTGACCAAAGCGTCAAACATCAATTCCATGAAATCCCCAGATGCATAAGTGAGCGATATCTCCTGCAGTGTCACATTGCTACATCTTCATAACGGCTGTGACTGAGGCTGTAATTAACTCTGCAGATGTGAACTTGGGAGGGTTAGAGAGGCAGAGGAGGGAACAACGAAGCAGCTTGGATCAGGGGGAGCAGAGATTAGAGATTATTAGGGTGAAACAGCTGTGTGTGCTGCCACGATGACATCATCCAGTCATTAGGAGGTCCATTATCAGCTGTGGAATGGCAGGCTGTGTGTGTGTGTGTGTGTGTGCGTGTGTGTCTGCATGCGCATGTGTGTGTGTGTGTGTGTGTGTGTCTGCATGCACGTGCGTGTGTGTGTGTGTGTGTGCGTGTGTGTCTGCATGCACGTGTGTGTGTGTGTGTCTGCATGCACGTGCGTGTGTGTGTCTGCATGCACGTGCGTGCGTGCGTGTCTCCTCATCTCTGCAGGAGAACAGCACAGCTTCCCTCCTGTGTGAGTGTTAATTACCGCCCACTCCCCGGTACCGTGGTTGCGACCGTTACCGTGGCTGCGACCGTTCCCGGTAGCGATGTCACACCGTGAGCAGAGGAGGTAGGAGCAGCGGAGGTAGGAGCAGCGGAGGTAGGAGCAGCGGAGGTAGGAGCAGAGGAGGTAGGAGCAGAGGAGGTAGGAGCAGCGGAGGGAGGAGCAGAGGAGGTAGGAGCAGCGGAGGGAGGAGCAGCGGAGGGAGGAGCAGAGGAGGTAGGAGCAGAGGAGAGAGGAGCAGCGGAGGGAGGAGCAGCGGAGGGAGGAGCAGAGGAGATAGGAGCAGAGGAGGTAGGAGCAGAGGAGGGAGGAGCAGCGGAGGGAGGAGCAGCGGAGGGAGGAGCAGAGGAGGTAGGAGCAGCGGAGGGAGGTGCCGTCTGAACACGACTACAGTCACATGATGGCCTTTCACTTCACAGCCCGGTAACACTGTCATATGAGGCTCCTGTCACCGCTCCTCCTGAGAGGACGTGGCGTGTGGTACAGGTGTGTGGCGTGTGGTACAGGTGTGTGGCCTGTGGTACAGGTGTGTGGTACAGGTGTGTGGCGTGTGGTACAGGTGTGTGGTACAGGTGTGTGGTACAGGTGTGTGGTGTGTGGTACAGGTGTGTGGTACAGGTGTGTGGTACAGGCGTGTGGTACAGGTGTGTGGTACAGGTGTGTGGTACAGGCGTGTGGTACAGGTGTGTGGTACAGGTGCGTGGCGTGTGGTACAGGTGTGTGGTACAGGTGTGTGGTACAGGTGCGTGGCGGGTGGTACAGGTGTGTGGTGTGTGGTACAGGTGTGTGGTGTGTGGTACAGGTGTGTGGCGTGTGGTACAGGTGTGTGGTACAGGTGTGTGGCGTGTGGTACAGGTGTGTGGTGTGTGGTACAGGTGTGTGGTACAGGTGTGTGGTACAGGTGTGTGGTGTGTGGTACAGGTGTGTGGTGTGTGGTACAGGTGTGTGGTGTGTGGTACAGGTGCGTGGCGTGTCGTACAGGAGCAACCCGATGCTGTTCAGGTGCATCCAGACGAACTGGACGTGCACTCAGGTCATTGTTTTACCCTCTTTAAGGAACTGCTGCATCTCCAGTAGAAATTCATCAGGTGGGAATTCAAGTAATCAAAGGCTTGTTGTTGTCTGATGAGGGGACAGGGCTTTCATTGTCATTCACTGGCTTTCATTTCCATGGGGGGGGGGGGGGGGGGGGGGGGGGCACTGAAGGCGTTCGCACGGCACGGATGTTCTGATCACAATCACATCTGTACCGAAGCAGACAGAGGCATTTCCTCCACAGAGAAAATATACTGTGAATTAAGTAAATTAAATTAATTATCAGGCTACACATTTATGGATAGAACAAGGCAAACATTAGCTGAATCAAATAAGTGAAAATGAGCAGCCAAGTTTACTCAAGGCAGTATTCCCTTCATCACATTTCGTTTTAGATATTAGGCGATATATTAAATCTCTCTGGAAGTAAATGACACAAATGTTTCAGACAAAAGATGGTTTCTTCCCTTCTTATCCCACAAGGTAATGAAATGTGGGGGGGGGGGGCGTAGGGGGGGGGGAGGGAGCTGCATAAATGTCGACTAAAATGACTTGTTGCCATAGCTACCTCCAACTAATCCATGCTGAAAGCCAGGGGAGAGGAACACCATGTAGAATTGTTTTCAGATTGACAGAACACACATCTGAATCTGAGCCATACTCCGCGTGTGTGTGTGTGTGTGTGTGTGTGTGATGTAGGGAGCCTGCCACAGGAACATCAATAACATGTCTGACATGTGTACGGTGGGGGTGTCTCCAGCTGTACTCCCCTCTCTCCTCTCCCCTCTCCTCTCTCTCCTCTCCTCTCTCCCCTCTCCTCTCCTCTCTCCCCTCTCTCTCTCTCTCCTCTCTCCTCTCTCTCCTCTCTCCTCTCCTCTCTCCTCTCCTCTCCTCTCTCCTCTCTCCCCTCTCCTCTCTCCCCTCTCCCCCCTCTCCTCTCTCCCCTCTCCTCTCTCCTCTCTCCCCTCTCCTCTCTCCCCTCTCCTCTCTCTCTCTCCTCTCTCCTCTCTCCCCTCTCCTGGTACTAATGCGTTTTCTTGTCATGTGTCGGAGGACAACAGCCAGATCAATGTTGCAGTGCAGGAGGAAGATGTGCAGGAGGAAGATGTGCCTTTCTGTTGTTCAGCGCCGGTAATTAGAGGTTACAAAAGACGACGGCGAAACGAGAGAGAACAGGACCCTGGGAGAACAGGACCTCCAAACAAATGACAGTCTGGCAGCACAGACGCTGCCTGCCCTCCACCCTCCCTCCCTCCCACCCAGGCTTGTTTTCCTTTTAGACTTTGTGTTTGTGTGCTTTGTTGCGTCTTTGCGCTCGTCCTTTGTGGTGGCTGCAACTGTGTCATTTCACCACAGGGATCAATAAAGTACCTGTCTGTCTGTCTGTCTGTCTATGAACAAACTAAACTAATAAGCAAACTAAAATAATGATCTTCTGACACAGTCTTAGTATAATGAATAATGAACAAAAGGACACCAAATTCTGAAGGAAATAATTATCTTGGGAAAATTAGCTACACAAAAAAGTTTCAAAACGTATGTTGTCTTCTGTGTGTTTGTTTGTGTATACCGTCCGAGCGATTCCTCAGGCACTCCATGGAATGGTCCTTTACACTGTATTGTCACTTTATTGTGTTGTTCCTACGTTACTGCATACATGCAACTTCTAGTGAATCATCTGTTGAATGATATCGCAGAGGGAATTACTTCCAAGAGATGCTACTGTAGGAAAATGATCAAATGTAACTAAATACAGGTATGATGCAGATACAGTGTTTGTAATAATGAAGCAAGGCATATTACTAAACAATATCATGGAAACATCATTTAATAAATGTTCATAAATGGCATGATGTGTCTAATGCTCACAGTGGGTCAGTTCTCAGGGTGTGGAGAGCACGGGGTCATCCAGCTGTTCACCGATGGGTGTGCTGAAGGCAGCGTTCTTTTTAAACGGGGTGTCCCTGGTCCTCACATCAGTCACTCTCTGAGACACGGATGATATTAGAATACAGAACATGATATTAGAATACAGAACATGATATTAGAATACAGAACATGATATTAGAATTCAGAACATGATATTGGAATTCAGAACATGATATTGGAATTCAGAACATGATATTACAATACAGAACATGATATTACAATTCAGAACATGATATTACAATTCAGAAAGAAGAGCTCATTGTAATGCATGGAATGGGATGAGGAATGCCTTACAATGAACCCATCCTCTGATTTCTACCTCCACCAGCCTCCACTGGTGGTATTGAACTATCCTAGTGTGGGTCCATGGTGCTGTAGGTGTTTTAGATGACTAATGTTTTGTTTTTGTTTCAAAACTGTACAGCATTATCAGAGTACAGGGAGACGCTTGCCTGCTGTGTTTACTCCTGTAGTCCGTCTTAAATAGACAAAACTAGGCAATAACAAATAAGACAAGTTACCAGCTGGCAAAATTAAATTAACTGTCTTATTATTGAAGGGCTTCTTGAGACTCCATTCAAAATGTAGGTGTATCGTTAACAGCCAACACACTGACCAACATGTGCTGAATCATTTTCATAGGTTTACATCCCAACCTCAAGCGGCGGTAAGGACAAGCGGCCAGTCAGGATGAGATATGTGGATCGCAAGAACAAAGAACCGATCTGGAGAACACAGCTGTACTGTTGGAGCAGGTCAGAGCAGATGACTGAACAACACCTAAGAATAAAAAGCTTCTGGTTCTGGTCTCCTGATTCTCCCTGACCTTGGTCATAGAAATGTGTTAGAAACCTATTTATTTTGTCCCACCTTCTTATCCAGGAACGCACTACTGAGACCCGGGGAGTTGGAATGTGGGAGGTATCTTTCAGAAATGTGTTGGATTTTCTTTTGTCAGGAGGAAGAGCGAAGCGCATACTGCACAAAGACTCTCTCAAGGCCTCCTCCATACACTCCAACAGACACTAACATCACCGTTGTGATACAAATAATAAAGATATGTTGTTATTGTGGGATTCCTGTTCATTCAATGCGTCAAATTGTTTATATGTAAATACACCAATAAATAAGTACATGATATAAACGTAAAAGAAGAAAAAAAGAAAAAAGAAGGTATTTAGTTTAGTGTTGACTAGATTATCAAGCATTTACCACGTAATGGTGCAAACACTCTGCTCTGCTCTGCTCTGGAATCGCAATTTAGAGAAAGAGGAGGTATGTAAATGGAGGTGAAATGGAGTCGTCTCACAAACCTGTATGTGGTGATAATTCTCGCTCCAGAAGGTAATTGCCTGGTCTCTTTTGTGGTTATGTTCCTAAGCACAGCAAAAACAAAGAATGCATTACAAATTTAAATAAAAAAAATAAAATAAAAATAAATGTACTGCTGATGTTGCGGGCAGTAAATCTTGCAGGAAACCTGGAAAATTCGAAGGCGGTCTTTTTCTGGAACAGAACAACAGTGGCTCTCTCACTATGCAGGGCATTATGTTGTCATGTTCAGGGAACCCGCGTGTACCTTTGTAGGGTAAGGTAAGGATGACTGAAAGCCCTCCACTGTGAAGTCCTGTTTGGTGGTAGAGCGGTAGTCAGTTCTGGCAGGGTCTGGGTTGAACTCTGCATGTGTCTGTTCACTGTCAGATAGAAGAGCAAGACAATATCAGCCTGAGAACCATCACAAGCATCCTTATCATTGTTTCTCCGGTGCTCTGGCATTTCCCCCCCCTGGCATTTGCACATGTTATTGCTATGCAACTGGAATCTATATTTACCTTATCTTAATATTACACCAGGAGCTGCATTTCTGTGTAATGCCTTTGTGGTGATGTAATATACTGATTGTATAGCTTGCATTAGGCTTTAGCATGTGTCTTTTGCACAATGAACTATAGTAAATTACCATCTGTGTTGTTCAAGTTATAATTTGGGTGTGAAATTCACTGTCATGTTCTTTCATAATCTGTTTCCACAGATGCTGGTTCAGGGACGAAGTTGAGCAGATTCCAAGACGTGTCGATATGTTGCTCTGACATTTACTCACAGCATTTTACAAGGAGGAGAAATGCCATGGAAAATAAAAACACAACACTCTCCAAACCACTATTCTGGCTGGAATCTACCCACACGCCATAAGACTGCCCTCACCCACAAACACCCCCCCCCCTGCACAACCCTCACTACCTCAACCCCCCCCACCCCCGGCTGCTGTTGAACGGGGAGCGAGATCCCAGAGCGTTTCACAATGTCATTACGGCTGTAGGCTGTGCGTGACAAATCTAATCTGGTTTGATTTGAATCAATTAAAGGGGGTCTAATGTAACGCTACTTATTTTAACGTGTGTTCTGTTTGTCATCACAAACTAGTTAGCCCAGATTAAACCTTTCAGTTCCTCCTTAGCCAACAAACAAAGGTGGGTGCGTATGGTTCTGTTTTAGTTAGTCCAGTAAAGGTCCAGCTCGGCAGGACAGTGGCTCTGAGAGACGGTCTCTCCTTGAACCATCAGTTTTTAACCATGTTCCTTTTCACACCCAGTCTCTGGACACAGTTGGGGCCACCTGTCAGGCATGGTGACCACGTTGGGGCCACCTGTCAGGCATGGTGACCACGTTGTTGGGGATATATTCTATTAACCGCATTACAATACAAATAAATGTTAAATCACATCATAAAGTCTCATCAAAAAGGACAACATTTTCATTCATTGGACTGTAAAACTAAACAAGACTTGTAAATATTATATCACTTTCCACCCACCAGTTCCATGAACAATGTTGTCACGCCTTGCAGAACAAATCACACCCTGATTAAAAAGCCTTTCAGCCTGAACGTGATTACATCATCATCATCATACAACAACTACCATGAAAACAAACTCACCTTATTTGCTTGAGTAGGTATTTTTCCAAAAGTTCACTCCTAATTCCTGCACAAATAAAACATTGAAAACATAACACACAGTCGTATTAAGAGGAGGAACTTCCCAGGGTTCTATCTGGGTGTAATACTGCTCAGGCACATTCAGTTCTGAAGGTTATGAGAGAATCTCGGTCCAGCAACATCGACTTTGCAAAAGCACTGAGAACAGCCAGTCCTCGGGGAGGGCAGGTCACCTTTTGGTGAATTATTCTACATCTCCATGGTTGAATGATGTTACCAAGTCACATGGCATCTCACACAGATGTACAATGAAACTATTCAGGCCTGGAGGCCGTCCCTGCTGCAAGCCTGGTCACGGTCAAGGTCCTCAATTGAAAGTGGCGTAAGATGAATCACGGTGACATGATAAGAGTTTTAAAGGTATTAAATCTTCTTGTTCTGTACGTACCCCTCTGTCTGACCCCCGGGCCCTTAGGGGGGGTAAAGGAACTCTTCACTGTGCTGACAAATTGAACTGCCAGTGATGGATCCATTGTGAGGATCCCTTTATGTCCATGCTTGTGGATCTGCTCCCTGGGCAACTCATGGTCAAGAACGGCTGTGGCCCTCTGGATTAAAACGTTTTCACATTGTCATCAAAACAGCGTTATTTGTGTGACCGCAGAGTCGAGGTTTTCAATGATGATGTGCAATTAGCGACATTAGCCTCTGTTAATGACAGACCCAGACATACTCAACTCTCTCGCTCGCACACACATACACACACACACACACACACACACTTCCTCTCTGTCTTTCCCTGCCTCTTTCCCTGCCTCTTTCCCTGCCTCTTCCCCTGCCTCTTCCCCTGCCTCTTTCCCTGCCTCTTTCCCTGCCTCTTTCCCTGCCTCTTTCCCTGCCTCTTTCCCTGCCTCTTTCCCTGCCTCGTCTCCACAATATTATTTGTTGTCAAACCGCTTCCTACCAGCTAGCCGCTAGCTAACTCACCTCCTCCACCCAGTTATCCAGCAAACATTTTCCAATCGATTTTTGCTCCACTGAGGCATCCAACGCATTCATTGTTTTTTCATCGGTGGAAAAACGCAACAATGTGTTAGATATGTTGTATGTCTTGAATAAAAAACCCCGAGGATAACTTAGCTAACAGCTAGCTAGCTCTTTACAACGATGTTGTCGGAATTGTAACCATGACAACCGTAACCCAGCGGCACTGTGACGTCATGCACCATTGATTCCACGCTGGGACGCCGAGCGTTCCACAGACACGACCAACACCGTCACCTCAACACGTCACCTCAACACGTTACCTCAACACTTACCTCAACAGGTACCGCGACCAACACCGTCACCCTCAACACCTTACCTCAACAGGTAACACGACCACCACCTTCACCCTCAACACGTTACCACGACCACCACCTTCACCAGGTAACACGACCAACACCGTCACACTCAATACAGTCACCTTCACCAGGTACCTCAACAGGTAACACGACCAACACCGTCACCCTCAACACGTTACCTCAACAGGTAACACAACCACCACCGTCACCTTCAACACGTTACCACGACCAACACCGTCACCCTCATCAGGTACATTTACATTTATGGCATTTAGCAGACGCCTTTATCCAAAGCGACTTACAGCAAATAAATGTGTTTAAGTAAGTGAATCATCTATCCATCAGTCATCATAAGATAAAGGAATCAGGCGGCTCAGGCGGTGACAGAAACAGCATGGAATTGGAAGGTGGATATGGACAGGTGTGACAGGGGAAGAACATTATGTGACCACTTAGGTGAGATGAGGAGTCCTGTGCCTCCTCCTCGACCAGAGAGTCTAGGGGAATGAGAAAAGGAGTAGGCGTCAGAGAGGGCTGCCGGAGTAGCTGTGTTATCAGGTGTAATCCATGTCTCTGTGAGGGCAAGGAAGTGGAGGGACATGAAGCAGGCATAGGCTGAGATAGCCTCTGCTTTCCGGACTGCTGACTGGCAGTTCCAAAGTCCTCCCGTGACAGTGAGGTCGTGGTCAGTTGAGCATGGTGGGTAGATTAGAAGGGATTGGAAGGGTTGCGAGTGGGGGTGTAGCATCGATGTGTCCTCCTGAGGGATTAAATAACAGGAATGGGGAGAAAGCACATTGTGATATTTGCTGGTATAGAGAGAGGGTTTGTGGGAAATACAAGATGTAGGTAGCACTCAGTACACTCAGAGTAATGAAAAAACAAAGTAGTAGAATAAAAATACTTAGTAGTTTGGCCTTCCTCTCAGGACTCCACAGATAGACTCCTTCGTCTTCATGTCAGGAGGCTGTCACTCTGTGATCATCACAATATAAATGCAGATTCTGTGATTGCTGATGACTAGCAGGGTAGCATCCCCTCCCACCTAACGATCAATTAACGACCAGACAGGTTTCACTACTCACTCAATCATTCAGGTACCACAACCAACACCGTCACCTTCACCAGGTACCTCAACAGGGAACACGACCACCACCGTCACCCTCAACACGTTACCTCAACAGGTAACACGACCAACACCGTCACCTTCACCTTCACCAGGTACCTCAACAGGTAACACGACCAACACCGTCACCCTCAACACGTTACCTCAACACGTTACCTCAACAGGGAACACGACCAACACCGTCACCCTCAACACCTTACCTCAACAGGTAACACGACCAACACCGTCACCCTCAACACGTTACCTCCGTCAGGCCTCAAACACTGACCAGGAACGGACAGGTCAGTAATGAGGTGTTGTGTTGTTGTTGTTGTTGTTGTTGTAACAGGCTAGCTAAGCTAAGGAAAATGTGTTGGCAAACTGATGTACTGAATATAGCTTGAGGCCATTATGCCATTCCATCATCAGGTGTTTTACAATTTCCTTTACTTCAAATTCTGAAGTTCAAACATCATTTAGCACACATGGCTATTTTACTATTCTCTGCAGCAAGCCCTTCTTCTCAACACACTATTCTCTGCAGCAAGCCCTTCTTCTCAACCCGCCTGTATTAAAGTCCTCACCCGTATTTCAGACCCCAGTACGTCGGTGTTTGCGCTGCCGTTCCGTGACACAGTCAACATGCTCTGAACAGCGTGGATGGAGTTGTCCTCAGATGTGCCTGCTGGGTGTACACAAGGCAGCTAGTCAGTCAGGCACGTTTTCTCCTGAGACCCACACCTTGGGATGGGAGGGTAGGGTTGCCAGGTCAGGCTAAAATTTCCAGCCCAATGGCCGCTCAAAACCCGCCTGTGAGGCCTGGAAATTATCTCAACCTTTTTTGTCAGCAAGGAGTTGCCACATTTAGCCACGTGTCTCATAATGACGATCTAAATACAACGGGTAAAATGTTCCTTTGTCCCTTAGTTATTTGTTCATCACACCAAATGGTTTAATCTGAACTGATAGTGAGTGTTTCTTTGTTCAGAAAACCTGATTGAAACGGTGTTACACAATAATGTTAAAACAATCTTATTTTCACTCACTCACTCGGCAACAGCCTGCCTCACTGCCTCACTGCCTCACTGCAGGTCACAGTGAAAAATAACCCCATTTCTGACTAGATTTACTACTTTATTATATAAATCGTCACAGATTGGTAGGCATCGGCGCTGACGACCGATGGTTATGGCTACCAATTAATCTCTGGTTGACTTTCGGCGACAATGTTTCAGCCAGAGAGAGGTGGTTCCTTAGAGGGAATAACAGCCTGGGCATCTTTAGGATGAAACAGCTGTCTAGTGAATAGACAGGAAGCAGCATTTCAACTTTGCTCCATTCTCTGGACAGCTGTTATGAATCAGTGTTCACTGTGCCCCATTTGGGACTAGACGTTTTACATTCGGAGGTGGTAGAAGTCTGGTCACAGATTGGCAGGCGTCGGGGGAGCAGGAGACGGCTGAATGATGACTCATATTGTGGATTTGAAGACATTTCTGGGAGTAAATTGCCTGGATCAGCCTCTGCTCATCTCTTCTGAGAGGTTGGACAAATTAAAAGAATATTTAAAGGATGGAATGTACGGAATTATCTTTCAGAATATGTTGGGGTCCAGGTAGTGTATGTTGGGGTCCAGGTAGTGTATGTCGGGGTACAGGTAGTGTATATTGGGGTACAGGTAGTGTATGTTGGAGAGGACATTGCCCCCTGAGGGGTAATTACGGAGCGTAAAAGAAGGATCTGTCTTAATCCTGACATGGAACAAGTATCACTGCAAAGACTCTCCCTTAGGAATGAGTGACAACAGCCCTGCAGCCCAGTTGTGTTGTGTGGTACAATATGATTAGGTTGGCTGTTCTGTAGCTTTTCACTGCTTTACTGATTTACAGCTTTACTGATTTACATTTTTACATTTACATTTATGGCATTTAGCAGACGCCTTTATCCAAAGCGACTTACAGCAAATACATTTGTCTAAGTAAGTGAATCATCTATCCATCAGTCATCATAAGATAAAGTAATCAATGCTCAGACCAGGGGCCAAAGGCAGTCATAATGCTAAAAGGATTTTTTTTATTTTTATGAATGAAATTCACGAATTAGTTTCACTTTAAAACAGATTCATAAAATGTATGTTGAGGTAAGTAAATGAGTTACATTCATAGCTGTCATAAAAGCTTTTCTCCTGGTCTCCTCTGTCTTTAAAATGATCTGTAATTTTCTTGTTTCTCAAATCTGTCTCCTCATTGTTCTTTAAACAGCTGTCCAATTAAGTCATAACCTGGATTCCGCTTTACAGCCTCACCCTCTGGTGTGTCTACCTTCTCTGCGTCAAGGAATTCTGGTGAAAGCTTTACATGTATTTATTCAAGGTTTTCACCAGCTTTCCATACCCCAGGTGTGAGGCTAACAATTACATTGTAAACAGAAATATGTGCATGCACACTTTTAATGCCAACATTTACCACACAATCCTCCTCAAGTTGGCTAGAGCTTTCCAGCCCCTGCTTGTTAGAGTAAGTATATTAATTAAGCTTTATGCCCAATTTGACTAATTTCCACCTCAAAACCAGACCCAAACTAAACTGCTTATAACATCAGAAATATGATGATCAGATGCAAAAGCCGGATGCCAACACAGGAGTTTCTTGTGAAGGCTGAACCACCATCAGACAGCCAATACAGTGTCTCTGAAACGGTCTACCTCCACAGTGTCTCTGAAACGGTCTACCTCCACAGTGTCTCTGAAACGGTCTACCTCCACAGTGCCTCTGAAACGGTCTACCTCCACAGTGTCTCTGAAACGGTCTACCTCCACAGTGTCTGAAACGGTCTACCTCCACAGTGTCTCTGAAACGGTCTACCTCCACAGTGCCTCTGAAACGGTCTACCTCCACAGTGTCTCTGAAACGGTCTACCTCCACAGTGTCTCTGAAACGGTCTAGTCAGTGTTTTATTGAAGCTAGACGGGTAGCTGTGATTTTCATGGTCCTCCCACTCAGATGACTGAAGTGTTATGATTTTTGAATACTTCCATTTTGTGACACATTTTTTGTTTACATTTAGTGTTTCTTGACTGAGTCATCTTCCTGAGTCAACCTTGATCTTTTCAGATGAGAGTAGAAATCCTTAAACAAAAAAACCCAAATGGTAACATGTTCCATATGAGGAGGCTGTTTATATGGTCAAGAAGTGCCTTCATAGCAATTACACTGTGTGAGCACTAATTCCATGAAAATCACATTGAACTGATTATCAGTATCAGCAACTTGATGACATATATCATGCTCTTAAAAAGACCTTGAAAAGGTCTCACACAGACAGTACAACAAACCCTTCACTATTTCCCAGTTAAAAATAGCCACAGTATTAGACTGGCTCAGACTGAGCAAAATCTGCAAGGCACTTTTGAAATACAACATTTCTAATGCCCATACTCCAGAGGTCTGGAACAACATTCCCCCTCCCAGTATTAACAGTGTGGCTTATGTGTGGTCACTGAGGCCAGTGTGATTTGGAAGGGGATCAGATTCTCCCGAGCATGTCCACATAATTAATTCTTCCGTCGCTTCGCTTAAAAGAGGGAAAAATGTCACCCCTCTAACAAGTTTTCCTCAAAACAGCTTTTTTCTCCTTCTTAGTGTCTTCTTTTTCGTTCAGTTTATTTATTTCCCCTCCCTCCCTCTCTCTCCCTCCCTCCCTCTCTCTCCCTCTCTCCCTCTCTCTCTCCCTCCCTCTCTCCCTCTCTCTCTCTCTCTCTCTCTCTCTCTCTCCCTCTCTCTCTCTCTCTCTCTCTCTCTCTCCCTCCCTCTCCCTCCCTCTCTCCCTCTCTCTCTCTCTCTCTCTCCCTCTCTCTCTCTCTCTCTCTCTCTCTCTCTCCCTCTCTCTCTGTCTCTCTCTCTCTCTCCCTCCCTCTCTCCCTCCCTCTCCCTCCCTCTCTCCCTCTCTCTCTCTCTCTCTCTCAATCACCCTTGGTGCTTCTTAGTGCGACTATTTATACTCGGAATCTTGATTACTTGCAGTCTAACCATCACCATGACTACCAGAACAGTATCTGTGCAGATGCCTGGGTTTGACATGTGTGTGGGGCTTTTCATCCTTCCACAGAAGTTCTCAGAGCTGAACCACGGGCTTTGCCTCCATTAAGGCGTTCACTGTGGACCTGTGTGGAGGCGTAGCTCTTATGGGTATTACGCTCTACACCTAATGGCCCTTGAAGCAGATCTAGAATCAGTTATTTACTTTCATCTGGTCTAAACCTTCACCATTAGGTGTGGCGCATAACTGCACTTTGCTCAACGGGTTCCATCTACACCGTAATGGGCCAGGCTGTGCTGCCTCTGATGGCTGTCTGATTGGGTGCATGCATGCATATCACCGAAATGATCCCTTGGGAAATAGCCTCAGAACTGTCCGCATCTTTGCTGCTCCAGTCTGATTGGTTAATGGTTATTCTCAGTCTGTAGCTGAGAGTCACTGGAAGACTTTGGAAATTTTGTGAATGTGAATATTTCTATTTTCACAGACTATTGTTGCAGTTAATAGACTGGTACTTGTCAAGCCATAGTGAGCCACCTGCCGTAGGGAGAAGGTAGAAGATGGGAATTCAATATCATTCCTCTTTAAAAACCGCCTTGACAGTAAAACGTACTGTCAAACCTCCTCAGTTTGACTCTGTGGGTGTCTTGGTACAGAGACCCTCACGCCGTAAGCGGGAAACACTCCCGAATCGCCCCCAAACAACCCCCCAAAAATCTGGCCAGGAGAATGCCCTGCCATGGAATTTCAACAACATAATTCAATTTGTGCCTGTTAATATGTGCCATTCATGGCTGTTAGATCTGCCCCCTGTATTTACCTAGCTGGAATAACACTTGAGCCTGTATGGAGCGGCCTGACTCATGGTGTTGTTTTAAAGAGGTGAGCTGCTATGTGCAGCAGGGGCCTGCGTTATGTGAGAGCCACTGTCTCCCCTCGGTGCACGGCTGGGGTCTCTCCCCCCCCCCCCCCCGAACCCCCCCTAGCCGAGGCCTCGTGTTTGGCTTGGCGTCGGCCAGCGTAGTCAGCTGGTCTGCACAGCTCGGCCTCGCAAATGGCGTATTTTTTTTTCTTCATCTTCATCTTCTTCTTCCTTTGAGGAGGAGGTGTAGCACTGTTTGCAGTTCAGAGGCGATTCTCCCCATAGCACACAAACACTGCAGACAGAACGAGCCACTGCCCCCCCCAGTCCCCCCCCCCAATCCTAGCCCCCCCCCCCCCCCCCCCCCCATCCCAGTCCCCCCCCCCCCCCCCCAATCCCAGCCCCCCCATCCAAGTCCCCCCCATCCCAGTCCCCCCCCCCATCCCTGCCCCCCCCCCCAGTACCCAAGGGCAAACATGGAAAGGTTTCCCAGTCTGTCTTCCACTTTGCCACTCGACTTTCCAGGAAAGGAAAAAGTCAGGAAAATAACTGGATTATTAAAGCAAATGTACGAAGTGAGAGGAGTATAAATAAAAGGAGTTTCATGTGGGCTTGAACCCGCTTGTGGGCTTGAACCCGCTGTCCATTTGATCAGAACCCGGTCGGATGGTGTCAATAGTGCTGGATGGCAGGCCCATAAAAACACAAGCATCCCAGTTCTGTCGGAGAGTCGAGGCCTGTAATGGACACATGGCTGACAGCTGTTCTCCAATAACCACCAAAGATCACCCTGCAAACACCTGGCGCGGGAGAGCAGGGCTGGAGCTGTGGCCACCAACAGATAAACACACACTCCGGCTCTCTGCTATCACAACAGTATCCACAACACTACTGGACACATCCAGAGGTCAGCGCTGTCTCCACGCCGACATGAAGACAGGCTTTGACAGTTTGTGTTCTCCACAGGATGTTTAGAAGGAAAGTCATGGATGGATTAATGATGCAACGTTGATCCTTTGTAGTGAGACTCATGCAATAACACAGTAATAACTATAGCAACAACTTATAGTATCAACATGTAATAATTAGGTGATTGCATGGTGGAGTTGAACGGTGTGGTTTTTACTGCGAGTGGATTTATTAGTAATGCAAGTTTGACGTCAGAACTGCAATTCCACAACTGTCAATGATGTCCCCGTCTATTGTTTGAGTGGTTTCTCCACTTCTGGTCCTGATTCCGGTCATTCTGTCGGATTCTCAATCAGTGATTGCTTTTTCCAACAGCAAACAAAAGGAGATTTATAGTCGTGATATCCTGTTTCAGTCACCCAAGCTTGAGAGAGAAGCACTTTGCTGTAGTCTTGACCCTTTCCTCCCCAAAGCATCCATATGGCTGTTCCTGACATGCTCTCTTTTATGGACCAGAAGGCTTGTGCTAATGGTTTCATATCACGCCACATTCTCCCCCTATATATGAACATGAAGCATATGTTCAGGATTTTATAATGTTTTAGATAAGTCTAAAATAATGTACCAAATGGCGAGACCATAACAGAAGCCCTGCAAGACACTAACAAAAACAAGGTGAAAAGATTACCCACATGCCAGACTGATTTAGTCATCCCAAATTTGCCAGCCTTGGCCATGCAGAACTCAGACACGCTTTTCAATAAGAAATGGTCCATGACATTTCCCTCCTGGACACACCAACAGAACATTGCCAGCACTAAAATAACCTTTGCAATTTGCTCCAGACTAGACGCTATTAAAGGTAATAGTTTTAGAAATTGCACACATTCAAAATTGCCTTAAAGTGCCTCTTAATGTGGCTACATTGGATGACCTGTGATAAACTGTATTTGACAAATATGAACCCCAAAGGCTTCGTCTAATGGCCTAAAAAAACAGCCTTAGCATCAACGCTGTCCGGTGTCTGAAATATTAATGTTGTTTTCAAGGCCAGAACTGATGACACTTGACCTGCTCACTGTCATGAACACGTCTCTTATACCGCTCCTCTGCCCACCCGGGCGCAGGGTACCGCTCCTCTGCCCACCTGGGCGCAGGGTACCACTACCACAGGTTTATCTTTCCTCCTGCGTTTGGATTTGCGTCCTTTTAGCATCACCTGGAAATAGGGCCCTTAGAAAGTGTACTTTGAATGAGTGCTTTGGATAAAATAATTAATACAAAATTGACATTACTAATTTCTAATTAGTTCCTTTATTTTAATTTTACTTAAGCATGTAATTTGGTTAAATTGATGAAGAGAGAGGACCATTAAGAAGACAGTGAGAAAATGCTGCATCCTGATTGGCTCTTTCCTTCTCATGGATTAGTCTGTAGTTTGTAAATCATTTTGTTGTTGTTTCATTTGAATGGAAATATCTTTTGATTTGAACTTGCATTGATGTAAACAAATGATGTCTCACTGAAGACCACGTCTCTCTGTGAGCCACTCACTTTATTCACTCCCAATTATTTTTGACATTTAACGCTCACCTGCTGAAGGAAGGGGCCAGAGTCCTTAATGAGACCAATGATGCAAACTCCCAGATCCAAACTTTTTCTCTCTAAGAGGGAAAAGAACATTAAAGGAGGCCATTAAACCGCTTTCTTGGAGACCTCTTCTTCAAGTTTATTCCTCTTAATTGGGGAACTGTGGATGATAGCATCATTTTCTCACAGTAGAGATGTCTGAATAATAAGAACAAACCACATATATCTATATTTAGCGATCAATTTATTATTTTGTGTTGTGAATTATAATGACCAAAAAATATTCCTCTCTAAAGTGTGCTGTTGGACCACCAACATCTGTCAAACCAAAAGCTGAGATTTGCACATCAAGTATAAATAAACAGGCAAGATTTCCAAGATGTTATATTTATCAAACTATAATAACTGCTCCCCAAAAAGATAAAAAAATAAATAATAAGTTGCATTTTTCAAAAGTTCTCACACAGGACCAGTAGTTGACCCAAGGTTATGCCAGTAAATCATCAGTTCATCAAGGCCAGCAACATCATGGACAGTCTACCAGTCCACATCTCTGCATAAATATCTCTACTTCAGCTGAGTTTGATCCTGAGAGCTTCATGAGGTCTACTATCTGGTATGCCTAATCAGGTAAGGTTGTAGATATGCAGGGTTCCGGTAGGTGAGCAGATATGGTACTTCTTGAGAGCCTCGGCAGCAGATGCCTCGGATACACGCTTAATTAAGAGACATTTCCTCTGTTTACGAAAGCAACAGATCAGTGACGTTGTTGATTTCCTCTGTACACGTCAACCGAGATCCCTGCTGACTTCTTGGGTGCCACATACACACAACAAACCCTTCAATGATCATTAGTTTACTTTACAACTGTAATCCCACCAGAAATCCCTTACAGGTCATTGTTGTGAGTCTACCATGAGAGCACCATTGAGTGTCCTCAACCACAAGGCTGTCAACAGGTGGGTAATCCCACTCTTGTTGTTTTAAAGGGCAAGGTTTTTGGAATGATTCCCTTGTGTGGCCCACTCAATGAAATCCCACCATCTCATCCTCATAGTCTTGAGGAGAAAAGCGGCCACGTTTCAGATAATCTTAATTAACTCTCCACCAGACAAAACACCCGAGCACTGCTGGTGGTCTCATCAACACGTCACCGAGAAGAGAAGTCGTGATGCAACCGCCGTCCAACGTGGCTAATCCTCGCCGTCCAGAACGGTATAAAAGACCGAGACGAACGTCTCGGTGTCAGAACAGCAAGAGCAGGAGAAAGAAAACCAACCAGCTGCAAAATCAACGAACCTCCACAAGAGATCCTCAACATGAGAAACTCCGTCCTCTCCGTCCTCTTCGCCGCGGCACTCTTCTCCGAGTGTTACACGTCCTCCGAGGCCATACCCACGGGCAAGACGGAGGACGCCATCGCCTTGGAGCAGGACGCCCTAGCCTCGCTGTTGAACGAGGAGGCGGCGGCCGAGAACATCCTCGTCCCCGAGACGGCCATCTTGGGCAGGAGCGGGGGCACCAAGATCATCGTGGTCGGGGACGCGGGCCTCTGGAGGAACATGAGGGCCATGGAGAGAGGACTCCCTCTCTACAAGCTGAGGGCCGCCGCTGCTGCGGCCGCCGCGGGGCCCGAGGGTGCCATGACCCTGGACCGCAGGGACGCCGGCCAGGACCTGAGCCCCGGCGTCTCCATCGTCCGGAGGGACACCATGCGGTGCATGGTGGGACGGGTCTACCGGCCATGCTGGGAGGCGTAGAGTCGGCCGAGGAGCTCCTCCCGACCGTCGCGACTGCCCACCGTCAACCGGATGACCCCCGCCGTGACCTTTCCTGCCCCGCCTCATCTCCAGTTGTATTATATTTCAAGACATGTATGAATCTTATTTAGATGAATTGAGATGTGCAATTAAAATACAGAACATGGATTTTCTTGTTTCTTGTTGTTTTTTATACATGTGCATGTGTGCCTGGATCTTGTTACTCCTTAACCTTCCTCAGGGAATACGGTCATACAATGAATGAGCATCATGGTCATCAGGAACTCATAGATGTGTATGTGGAAGACTGTTCCTGCTTAGCCTGTATGGGTGCTTCAGGTAGAGGCAGATTTGAGTTTCATGATAAGGATGGGAGGGAGACTTTACATTGTGTTAAAAAGGCCAGTGAGGCACAAAATAACTAGTCTAACAAAGCCTTTGAACTACTTTGTATAAAACCATTCTGGAGTTATTAGCATTTTTTAAGGCCTTTGTAATTTTGCCTGTAAGGTTACCTCACTCTTGCGTGGGAAGTACGTGGGTGGTACCTCTCCAAAACAATTTAATCTTTACAAGGACACACTCCACAAGAGACTTGCGAGATGAATTCATTAATACAAGAAGAACTGATTAATGTAGTCTTGGTAGATAATAAACCAGAGTGAAGCCAGTGTGTAAAATGAAGTCTACCTCGTGGATGAATTCAACCCAGAGAGATAGCAGCTGTATTTACTGTGTGTGATTGATTGTGGAAAGCATCTATAATCTTCCGTTCTTGTGGGCATGAGTTCCCCGAGGTCACAGAGTGAGTGGACAATTAACATGCTAATGAGTAAACATGCTAATGAGTTGGCACCACAAAGCAATTACTTGCGTTTGCGATGATTGCCTTTGGGATAGCCTTTTCATGTTCTTGACATGTTAAGCGCTTTGAGTCCAGGAGAAAGCTCTGTACAAATGGAATGTATTATTATTATTGTTATTATTATTATTATTATTATTATTATTATTATTATGAGAAATGCTCTATATAAGAAATTGGTTTCTGTCTCTTTATTGAGCAAATAAATGGATGTTATTCTGGTTAATATTGTTATGTAGTTGCAGCTCTCTTTATCCTGCTCCTGACAGTTGTTCTGTTCCTTCTACCTTTTTATCTCTTCTCCTTCTGCATTTGTCTTCCAATCCTCTTCACAACAACTAGGATAGATGTCTAGAGAGAGAGAGAGAGAGAGAGAGAGAGAGAGAGAGAGAGAGAGAGAGAGAGAGAGAGAGAGAGAGAGAGAGAGAGAGAGAGAGAGAGAGAGAGAGAGAGAGAGAGAGAGAGAGAGAGAGAGAGAGAGAGAGAGAGAGAGGTGTCTGTCTAGAGAGAGAGAGAGAGAGAGACAGAGAGATGTGTCTGTCTAGAGAGAGTCAGTGTGCATCAATAAGGCAGGTTGTGGATCCAAAGCTGTACAGGTTCGAACAAAACTCCCAATTTGGCTTAATGCCCTCGGAGTCCTTCTGTTTACATTGAACCATGTTTGGTGGTTCACAGTTCACTTCATGACAAAAGCCTGCACAGTATGCAAACATCTCAATAATGTTAAGCATTAGGCTACTGTAAGTGACTTCATTAAGCATTACAGTTTGGTAGAGAAAACTCTAAATACCACTATGCTCTCTGCCTCAGGTCTGTCTGCCATCTGGGGGCACAATTTAATTGAGAATGACAAAAAAATTATCATGGTTAATAGATCAATTAAGAGGTGCGTTGACCTTCCTGTTGTCGGTAAGGCATTAATTAAATGCCCTGAGTCGTCGGAAGGGGCTGATTATTCCTGCAGTGCTTTGTTGTCGGCTTCCTGTCAAAGGCAGATGCAAATGAAGGGCTTGAGACTTTTACTGAGATTCTCCCTCAGCTGTCGGAACGGAGTAATCAAAGTCCTTGTAGCATCGATTGGAAAAGGAACACGCCTCACTAGAATTTAGAAAGGTTAGGTTTGGTGGTTAACTCCACTTCTGCTTGCCGTGGTAGAGGATTGTTGAGTGAGTTACCATTCCCAGTGGCTTTGCAGGTGTCTGTGGAGTAGCATAGGAGTACATCATATCATCATGAACCTTTAATGCCGAACCACATTTCTAGTGCATCGTAAGCTACTCCAGTGCTTCTGCTCCACCTGCGCAAATTAAGTTATTCATTGAATTGTTTCTAGAGAAACTAGTTTCAGAGGAGGGAGATGATGATGAGTATTGGAGGAATTTGTTTTGGACAGGAGACACCATTGTGCTCCGTTACCTCAGGCAACCTTGGTTTGAATCGGCAAATAGGCATCATATCGTTTCCCGTGCAGACAGCCAAAAGGTTTTTATTGTTGAATTGTTGTAAGCCTGTCAAAGCAGCTCAGCTGACACACTGTAGCGAGAACTTTTGGAAAATGAACATTCCTGGTAAGACACACAGTCAGGGAAATGAGTCAGCAGAAAAGAGTCAGCAGTTTTTTTATTTAATGATAATTCCCACCTCCTCAGGATTGAGGAAGCTGGCCCTCATCAGCGCTGAAGAATGGTGCTTATTCACCATTAATGCAGTGACATGGAACAGCGTTTAAAGCGTTTTGGTGAAGAGTTCCAGGAGATGGAGTTAACCCACAGGTCCCACATCATCTCGCGGCTCAGAGGCTGATGATTAAAATGGTATTAGCGTGTCATTAGCCTGTCACATCATTCCAATAGCTGTTGCTGTTGCCAAGCAGTTGGCCAGGTGAGGGGCGGGGCTAAATCAAGATTTCAAGATTCAAGATTTCAAGATTCTTTATTTGTCACGTGCATACAAGTATACAGTGAAATGCAAAAGTGACAGTGCCACAGAGTAGTGCAACAATAAGTTTTAAAATAGAATAAAATAAAATAAAATAGAAGTAATAAAAAATATAAACAGTATAAACAGTATAAACAGCGGTGAAGCAATGTACGCAATGGAATGGCAGTATACAATGGCAATGACAGGTTGCCAGTACAGATAATTACTCATTAGTCAATAGGAAACCTATCGAGTGTCACTATGCACACCACTCTCCTTTCCAGCTCATGATATTCTTTCCAGCTGCTTAACACAGTGTCACATTCTCACCAGCACCACAAGCACTTCCCCCGGCTCCCTTCTCAGTGCAACAACATCTACAGCCCAGGATTTAATTACCAGAGCCCTGCTCTTTTCCAAAGGCAAATGACCAAGCTAGGCAAAGCTGCCTCTCACACATTTACATACCTCATAAGCATATACACAACGTAGATAAGCGTTTTATGGGAAAAGCGGTTCTTTATAGACGGCACACATTAGCAAGGCCTTGGAGAAACATCTGGAAGTGGTTGAATGGAAGGCTGTACAAGTCACTCTGTAAGGCCGCTGATCTTATAACGAGGGGGGCCATTTTGTTTTCATAGAAATTACGGCGGATGTTATCAGACTAACAATGCTCTCTCAGCTAACGCTGAAATACTTTGGTCTGGAAAGGTTGTTTTTCCTACGAAGTATTAACACACTTGAGACAGGACCCGTATTCAGAATGTTACCATGGCTACCCAGGAGGTAAATGTGAGGACATGTCAAAATGGCTTTGTTTGACCGAACTGGGCTCCCACATACAAGAAGTTACACCCCACTGTTAACATGGCTGTGTTTATTAAAATGAAACCCTTCTCCATTCCTCATGAGGAAACTACTATTATGTAAATGAATATACAGGATTCATTTATTCAACAGTAAATGAGCCTCGGTTTTATATACAGACTCGAATCTCACCCATAATTGTATATGATTTATAACTGTGATTGTTGTCACCTAGTAATTTCCATTCTCTCTAGGAAGGACAGCCACAGTGTGGGCTCACACAACTCAGTGGTTTCCCTGTAGGGAGGCCTTGTAAGGCCTCGCCTGCCTCCAATGTACGTTCCTTCCAGCAGAATGGTGCTATTCTTAGCACAGGAACAGCGAGGGAAAGGTTAGCTGTCCATTGAAATCGTCTTAACGACTCCATTATCAAGGGGTGTCAAGCTCCTCCACAACTCTGCCGCCTCCTTTGTCCAACCTGCTATTAAGTCCCCATGCCCCTGAACAGCGGAGCTGGAGAGAGACCAGCTTTTAAGGTATCTATGGCTAGGATGCGCTCAATAGAAACAGGACAGGATGAGGTCATCGATATGTATTATGTTGTTCTCTGTGACTTGGGAGCCCAGTAATGATTGAATGGAGCTTGATACCCGAAAATGTGAAAATAACAGCTTTTTGTAATCCCTCTAAGTACTGTGTGAAACAATGAATGGGACATATTAGAGGGAATTATGTTGCTTTATGGTTTCAAGATGATTCAAGCATATGATTATGTCAACAGCTCTGGTTCTCATTCCAGTAAAACGTTTCTTGTGACGGTTCAGACAGTGACAGATGGGTCGGCCTAAGATGTTTATCATGAAATGGCACCGTGTGAGGCCGGCGTTTTTTAAATAAAAACCACTCAGCCGAGGTGTTATGTTGATGAAACCCAGAAACAGTCACAGAGGAATGCCACCAGCACCAGTCTGAAAATGACAGTGTTATTGACAGTCCCTTCAAGGCCAGTTTTACGTTGTCACTGGTTCCGTCCTTACGGTCTGATCCGGACTGTGTTTGGACTGTAGGACCAGGCTGTGTAGTGTGTCTGTAGGACCAGGCTCTGTAGTGTATCTGTAGGACCAGGCTGTGTAGTGTATCTGTAGGACCAGGCTGTGTAGTGTATCTGTAGGACCAGGCTCTGTAGTGTGTCTGTAGGACCAGGCTGTGTAGTGTGTCTGTAGGACCAGGCTGTGTAGTGTGTCTGTAGGACCAGGCTGTGTAGTGTATCTGTAGGACCAGGCTGTGTAGTGTGTCTGTAGGACCAGGCTGTGTAGTGTGTCTGTAGGACCAGGCTCTGTAGTGTGTCTGTAGGACCAGGCTCTGTAGTGTGTCTGTAGGACCAGGCTGTGTAGTGTATCTGTAGGACCAGGCTGTGTAGTGTGTCTGTAGGACCAGGCTGTGTAGTGTGTCTGTAGGACCAGGCTGTGTAGTGTGTCTGTAGGACCAGGCTCTGTAGTGTGTCTGTAGGACCAGGCTCTGTAGTGTGTCTGTAGGACCAGGCTCTGTAGTGTGTCTGTAGGACCAGGCTGTGTAGTGTGACTGTAGGACCAGGCTCTGTAGTGTGTCTGTAGGACCAGGCTCTGTAGTGTGTCTGTAGGACCAGGCTCTGTAGTGTGTCTGTAGGACCAGGCTGTGTAGTGTGTCTGTAGGACCAGGCTCTGTAGTGTGTCTGTAGGACCAGGCTGTGTAGTGTATCTGTAGGACCAGGCTCTGTAGTGTGTCTGTAGGACCAGGCTCTGTAGTGTGTCTGTAGGACCAGGCTCTGTAGTGTGTCTGTAGGACCAGGCTGTGTAGTGTATCTGTAGGACCAGGCTGTGTAGTGTATCTGTAGGACCAGGCTGTGTAGTGTATCTGTAGGACCAGGCTGTGTAGTGTATCTGTAGGACCAGGCTCTGTAGTGTGTCTGTAGGACCAGGCTCTGTAGTGTGTCTGTAGGACCAGGCTCTGTAGTGTGTCTGTAGGACCAGGCTCTGTAGTGTGTCTGTAGGACCAGGCTCTGTAGTGTGTCTGTAGGACCAGGCTGTGTAGTGGATCTGTAGGACCAGGCTCTGTAGTGTGTCTGTAGGACCAGGCTCTGTAGTGTGTCTGTAGGACCAGGCTGTGTAGTGTATCTGTAGGACCAGGCTGTGTAGTGTATCTGTAGGACCAGGCTGTGTAGTGTGTCTGTAGGACCAGGCTGTGTAGTGTATCTGTAGGACCAGGCTCTGTAGTGTGTCTGTAGGACCAGGCTCTGTAGTGTGTCTGTAGGACCAGGCTGTGTAGTGTATCTGTAGGACCAGGCTGTGTAGTGTATCTGTAGGACCAGGCTGTGTAGTGTATCTGTAGGACCAGGCTCTGTAGTGTGTCTGTAGGACCAGGCTCTGTAGTGTGTCTGTAGGACCAGGCTGTGTAGTGTATCTGTAGGACCAGGCTGTGTAGTGTATCTGTAGGACCAGGCTGTGTAGTGTATCTGTAGGACCAGGCTGTGTAGTGTGTCTGTAGGACCAGGCTGTGTAGTGTATCTGTAGGACCAGGCTGTGTAGTGTATCTGTAGGACCAGGCTCTGTAGTGTGTCTGTAGGACCAGGCTGTGTAGTGTATCTGTAGGACCAGGCTGTGTTGTGTATCTGTAGGACCAGGCTGTGTAGTGTGTCTGTAGGACCAGGCTGTGTAGTGTATCTGTAGGACCAGGCTGTGTAGTGTATCTGTAGGACCAGGCTGTGTAGTGTATCTGTACTATCAGTATCCTTTTCAATAAGATCAAGCTTATTAATTGTAGTGGTTACAGGGCATGTCCATAAAAAAATAATTAAAAATAATTAAATAATTAAATAAAAACAAACTCCTTCTTCTAGCATTGTGACTGCCTATGGCCCCTGGTCTGAGCATAGATTACTATGTCTTATGATGACTGATGGATAAATGATTCACTTACTTAAACAAATGTATTTGTTGTAAGTCTCTTTGGATAAAGGCGTCTGCTAAATGCCATCAATGTAAATGTAAAACATTTGTTTCAGCTCCATCTCATATTGAACAATGATACTCTATGAAGTACAATGGTTCTCATATCTGGATGGTAAACAAAGCATCAGTAATGTTAGGCCCTACAGACAGAGACACCTGTGTTGACCTGTATTGATCTTAATATTCTCATTTCAATCCAATCCTCTCAGATCTATGCAGTGGTCTCTAGGATAGGCTAGGATAGGCTAGGATAGGCTAGGATAGGGGTTGTTTCTAGAGGGAAGAGGATTAGGTCCGACGGATGGGAGACAGACATTTTGGATGCAGGGAGGCATTCTTTGCAGTGAAGGTTGGGCCTGACGGAACAGTCTGAATGCCTGGAACAGCTGACGTAGAGGAAGGAGGTGTGGACGTGAAGTCTAAGTATAACAGAAAGGAATTGTCTGTAAATGGTCTCCAGGACTGGGCTTGTTTAACAGTTGTCATGTTGCACCGTTGAAACCCCCCACGGTGGGGTACCTTTGGGAAATCTGAAAACTATTTATGGTTTAAATGATTTTTCCGTCTGGTCAAAACCCTAACAGATTCAAATCTGTGGCATTGTTTAACCAAATTTAAACCAAAAAAAGGCTTTGTGACATCAGAACGGCATTAGAACATGTCTCTGAAGTGGATTGATATTGTAAACCAAATTTGGAATTGGATTCAAATTGATTTATGTCATGTTTCACTTGGAATGATGGTATGGGCATATTCTCCATCTCTGCTGGGAAAAATATACCTGTAACATAACATCTGAGGCAATGTTTTTCTGTGCTTCATGAAAACCGTGATGAGGTAAATCAGCCGTGATCTTGATGGAATGAAAGGAGTGGGATATGAGGGAACACATTACGAAGAAGAATGGACCATGAAACAGAAACAGAGACCTCTATTGGTGGCCATGGAATGAGATGCACAGTGGATCTGGGCTGAATGAAAGGGTCCATTTGCTGCACACTTTCCTCATAAATAAACAGAAGGAACTTGCAGCAAAAATGTGCACAAATGAATATGACATAACACATAGAGCAGCCTGAGCAGAGGACACACTTGTTGGCAGTAACAGTACGTGAGGTAAGATACTGTAGATCTCTAACTAGATGTTTCTAGATGTTTCTAGATGTTTCTAGATGTTCCTCAGCTAGCAGCCTTTTAATCTTACATACAGAACCATCACACCAGCAACACTGTTGCGCCCCTCATTCTGACCGTCATGGACTGAGGCCATTCAGTTTACAAACTAATACAAAAAAACAACAACCGGGGACCAACTGTACTCATTTATAAATGTTTTCTATTTTCAGCCAATCCTGTTTCTGTGAATGAAGTGAAGTATCGTTTGGGATGCGTTGCTAGCAGAGTCCATCTCCAGGGCAAGCTTTATTGTGGCTTTGATGCTTTTGAAATGTATTTGTGATTCTCCATGGAAAAGACCCGGTTTATTTTTAACTGCAGTACAGATGGTGTGAGGGCAAGCATCCACAATAACAAGAGACATCCACCACTTTTATATGTGTTTGTTTGGGGTCAAGGACTCTAATGTTCAATCAACAGCCTTACGCTACTGTAAATGTTACTCTGACACCTTGTATAGATGTAAATCCTTCCTGCTTTGAATATTTGCAGCATGCTGTGCCATTTACTAATATAATATAATATACACCATTTATCTGACGCTTTTATCCAAAGCAACTTACATTGCAGTGAGTTCATACATTTCAGTATATATGGTCCCCGCGGGAATCAAACCCACAACCTAAGCGTTGTTAGCGCCGTGCTCTAGCGTTGTTACCCACTGAGCCACAAAGGACCACATTTACTCCTGTTTACAGTCTGAAGAGTGATTGCATTGTTTATTTAAGTTGACCTTGTCTCTTGTAACTGAAACTTCACGTCCAAATATAATTGTCCATCTCAATCCATTTCCCCTATAATATGATCACTCTAATAGTCCCAATAACCTGTTCCATGCCATCTGGCGCCGGGGGCCGTCCCGGGGGCCGTCCCGGGGGCCTGTGGGAGCTCTGCTAATTGAATTCCTCTAATCGGTTGAGATAATCAGTGTAGCTACTGAACGTGTTCTAGCCTGAGTTATGTTTGATTAGCTGTCTGTGAGTCACTATGGACCGGACCCCCGGGGGGAAACAGGCCTGACGATATGTAACGTTGGCATGTATGCATTTGAATTGTCTGAAATAACTAAATCATTCTCATTTGGATTTTCTTTTCTTTTTCTTCTTCTCTGTAGGTGTTTCATTCTATCGGGCTGAAGGAATAATGATACTCAGAACAGGGTTGAGTTTGTGCCACACATACTAGTGAGAGGCTGTCAGGGAGCAGAATAGCAGGGCCCTGCGCTCCCTTCCAACGGCTCCTTCCAGAGAGCAGAATAGCAGGGCCCTGCGCTCCCTTCCAACGGCTCCTTCCAGAGAGCAGAATAGCAGGGCCCTGCGCTCCCTTCCAACAGCTCCTTCCAGAGAGCAGAATAGCAGGGCCCTGCGCTCCCTTCCAACGGCTCCTTCCAGAGAGCAGAATAGCAGGGCCCTGCGCTCCCTTCCAACGGCTCCTTCCAGAGGGCAGAATAGCAGGGCCCTGCGCTCCCTTCCAACGGCTCCTTCCAGAGGGCGTTCATTCACTAAGGTATGACACAACACACTGAATGACTCCCGCTGGCCTCCCTCCACCATGTCATCAAAAAGAAAATAAATCGAATCAAACCGTGAAGTTAGAACGCATTGCCCAAATATCCCAGAAGGCTTCAGTGCAATAACATCTTGGACGTTAGCTTGAGCCAGTGATTTTAATGCTCGGAGCAGTGAAGACCTTTTCAGCTCTCCTGAAACCCTCAGCTCAGAGGAGAGAGGCTCTTTGGCAATGTTAATGCCCTCTCTCTCTCTCTCTCTCCCTCTCTCCCTCTCTCTTTCTCTTTCTCTCTCTCTCTCTCCCTCTCCCTCTCTCTCCCTCTCTCTCTCCCTCTCCCTCTCTCGGCTTTGTTGCAGAATATGTTGATTTTCCACGGTGTTTCTGCTGTGTATACATTCAGCTGCTGTTCCCAGAAATGAGAGGAAAGCAGACCAGCAGGAGAAAGGAAATACCTCACACTCTCTTCTCTTTAAATACGCAACGCCTGTTTCATGTGTTTTTGAGCCTGGCAGCGAGGCCCTGTGTTGTCTACATCGCCTGTCCTCCTCCTCTGTTTAAGCAACAGTGAGCTCAGTTGTTGATATCAGGTGTGACATAACCACAGCGGTTATCGTGGCTCGAGATGAAACCCATCAGAGACCATGCTAGGCTGTGTGCTTTTGGCTTCTTCCAGGGTATTACAAAAGGTATTACAGTGGCCTTACTGACGAGCCTTCAGTAGCCGCCTCGGCTCTGAGAAGACACGTCGCCAAACCTCTCAGGGGAGCAGTTTAAAGGTAGATGGGATAAAAAAAAATCCTTTTAGTGTGTCACGCCTGTGTGTTTATTTTTACTGCCATTATGATGTCTGTCATTCATGGGTGAAGTGATGCAGCAATTTCCATCTTCTGTGAGTGCTGTTTGTGGTAATAACTCCAATTTATTTGATAGCCCTGTACTTGCACTCTGCCTCATGTGGCGCTGACGGACAGCGCTGAATGCAGAGAGGTCGTTAGATGTCCCTTTAATCTCTGCTGAAGATATGTCTTTATCTTTTTTTGTTCATTTGTGCAGATGATTTTATCAGAAATAGTCTCAGGTTCCTTTTCTCGTGTTCCAAGACTGGAATGTGAATGCTAAATGAACGTCTAACAGACTACGGTAGTCATATGTTATTTAAGGTTCATGTTAAATATTAGTTTTCTTTTCATACTGGCCGAGTATCAACAGTATGTGACAAAACCTACTAGAATTGAGCCCCGATTCATTCTCCCCCCTCTGGGGTAATCGGAACCCACCAAATGTGATTATGTAACTTTCAATTCACAAACCTCCTCTGGTCTGTTTCATTCATGTGCTGTGGACATCAGGTCCCCTGACCGGTGACCCGAGGGAGCGCCGCCCCGCTCCAGCCTCCTACGGTACCAACGCACCGCTCCACAGCAGCTGACTCAATCATTCAGTCCCCCAGGTGCCCTTGTCTGGCTCCACTGGGCTGTGTGACCTCATCCTCCACCCCCTCCACACACCCCCCCCCCCCACACTGCCTCTAATGGAAGCCCCGGCTGGCGAAGGAGCTTGTGAATAATTTAGGAGCTCTGATGCACTTTATAACCTGGCCTGCAAGGCTGCCTCCCTCCCTCCCTCCCTCCCTGCCCGCCCGCCTCCCCGCCTCCCCCCACCCCACCCCCCCCCTCCCCCCCCCCACCCCCCCCCCCACCCCCCCCCCCCCCCCCCCCCCCCTGCCTCCCCTGCCCGCCCTGCCCCCGCCTCCCTGCCTCCCTCCTCCTGCCTCCTGCCCCGCCCGCCCGCCTCCCTGCCCGCCCTGCCCCCCTCCCTCCCTGCCTCCCCGCCTCCCTCCCTGCCTCCCTGCCCGCCCGCCTCCCTGCCCGCCCTGCCCCCCTCCCTCCCTGCCTCCCCGCCTCCCTCCCTTCCTGCCTCCCTGCCTCCCTGCCTCCCTCCCTGCCTCCCTCCCTCCCTCCCTCCCTGCCTCCCTGACTCCCTCCCTCCCTCCCTCCCTGACTCCCTCCCTCCCTCCCTGCCTCCCTCCCTGCCTCCCTACCCGCCCGCCTGCCTGCCTGGGACGCTTTCCCTAAGTGCATTAGTGTAAATGCAGGGGAGGAAACCGGGCTTATTGACTAATCTAATCAATAACACCACTTCTGTTCACAAGGACTCAGGGGCGGACTGGAGGGTAGTGTGTAGGGTAAGCTCCATGACTGAGATCATCACACATTTCTCCCTATAATTATCTAATTTGGGTAAATCAGACTCCCCAATTCCTTGCATAATAATGTCCTGTTTACAAAACAAACAGCTGATGCAGTGCTGATGTCGATGTCACACGTTGATTCACCCGCTTCGCTGAGTCTGTTTACAGACTGAAGGGTCGTCTGTGACGACGTCCACAGACGTGTTTTCCTCATGGAGGTGAGCTCATCAAAGAAGGGTTAAGTACCTCTTTACACGGTAAAGTCAAAGAGACACGGAGACAGTCGTGACGTGACGGAGGGCCCGCAGGAGCGTGTGAGCGCGGCCGCTTCTGAGAGCGGGTGACAGAGTTGAAGGACGGAGAGAAACGGTCAGGAGCTTCATCAACTAGATGATACGGGTCGTCATGATAATGTCACTAACAGGGGAATAGCCTGCCTCTTCATGAGGCTCACGCTAACGGAAAAATGAGGCACCCCGCCCATTCCAATTTGCGAAAGTGCTGACTCAGCAGTGTACGACACACACACACACACACACACACACACACACACGCACACGCACAGCGTTTTGGCACGCTCCGGAGTACAAACCAACAACACAAACAGACTGCTCTGACGATTAGGTCACCCCGGCTGATTCTAATAAAAATCTCACTGAAATGAACGTGAACATTTCATCGCACAAGCATATTCTTCAGCTGTCAGTTCATTGCCGGTTCTCCAACTTTAAGGTCCTGTAAGGTCCTGTAGGGTCCTGTAAGGTACTGTAAGGTCCTGTAGGGTCCTGTAAGGTCCTGTAGGGTCCTGTAAGGTACTGTAAGGTACTGTAAGGTCCTGTAAGGTACTCTCCAGGGGAGAGGGGCCAGGGGACAGGGTCCAGGCTGAGAGATGCCATAGAGGGGCCAGGGTCCAGGGGCCAGGGGACAGGGTCCAGGGGACAGGGGCCAGGGTCCAGGGGACAGGGTCCAGGGGAGAGGGGCCAGGGTCCAGGGGCCAGGGGACAGGGTCCAGGGGAGAGGGGCCAGGGTCCAGGGGACAGGGTCCAGGGGAGAGGGGCCAGGGGACAGGGTCCAGGCTGAGAGGTGTCATACAGGGGACAGGGGAGAGGGGACAGGGGAGAGGGGACAGGGGAGAGGGGACAGGGGCCAGGGGAGAGGGGACAGGGGACAGGGTCCAGGCTGAGAGGTGTCGTACAGGGGACAGGGGAGAGGGGACAGGGGCCAGGGGACATGGGACAGGGGCCAGGCTCAGCAGCCTTCTCCTGCCGCTGTCCCTCCCTGCGTCTCAATCCTCCACTCTCCGCCCTGAAGTGTGCACTTGTGCACTCCTCTAAAGCACGCAGAGGAATAGTGCACACAAGCGCACACTTCAGGGGACAAGATGGAGGACTTGAACGCAGCATGAAGCAGACAACCAAAGAGAGATGGCCCTCAGAGAGAAGTGACCCTAGGGGTAGATTTACAATGTGTCAGCAGCAGCCTGAGGATTTATAACATGACAGGGGAAGTATTGGCCAGCCTGACTCACCTGGGTCAAATTACAGTATCTCCCAGAGTGTTTTAGCCTTGATGATAAAAGACTAATCATATAGGATGTTTATATCATTCTGTGGTATCTGCTTTTACTATGGCTGGGATCCTTTCACTATGGTTTTCAGGTTTGGTGGAATCTAAATCCTGTAGTTCCTTCTTCTCATTGTGGGATTTAAGTGTCAAAGCCTGCCTGGAATATACGCAATCTATATTACAGTTGAGATGTTTATATTCATTTAAGTGATAGGATAGTATAGTATAGTATAGTATAGTATAATATAGTATAGGATAGGATAGTATAGGATAGGATAGTATAGGATAGTATAGTATAGTATAGTATAATATAGGATAGTATAGTATAGTATAATATAGTATAGGATAGGATAGTATAGGATAGGATAGTATAGGATAGTATAGTATAGTATAGGATAGGATAGTATAGTATAGGGATAGAAGTGGAATGGAAATGTAGTTTTGGGAATCGAGTGGAACTACGTTGAACATAAATTACCGTAAGCAATACGGTCGTGATGGTATAGAAAATGTGTTTGGAAATCTGCCATTTTCCAAAGGATTCCACACGTCATTGAAACTTCCACCTGATAAGAGGTCAAAGTTCAGTCAAATCCAGTACCTAACGTACAACATAACAGCTGTAGTAAGACAACATGATATCATTGGAAAAGTAGTAAGAAATTCTGCAAACAGGTTGATAAAAATCAATTTTCCATGAAATGTTTCCAGTAACTGAATCTTCAGTCGTCCTGAAGCCGGCGCCGGTCGCAGGCATGGTGTGAAGAACAAGAAAAGAGGGAGAAAAAACAATGTTTGGTTTTAAAGCAACCAGATTTACGGCGGTTTGTTCTCATTATTTCACATCTCGTAAAATCGAAACATAAACAACATGTTGGGCTATAATCCCCCAAAATGTGACAATTACATAGTAACAGTATGATTCATGTTGAGATTAAACGGCCAACATAATAAAACCAGCTTTAGTTTGGTTGTTTAAACCTCCATCCACTGCTTATTCACTGTGTAATAACTATGTAAATATAATGCATTACTACTAGTGTAATAACCATGTATGAAGACCATGTTTTTGTAACTAACTGGTTGGCATGAGTTTGTAATTTCTTAAGTTCTTAAAAGCAACCAACAAATCATTCGCAATCTCCAACCTACTGAGTGGTTTTTGTGCAAAAATAAAGATTCTCGCTCTGCAGTTTATTCCAGAAATGTCAGGTTATGAACCTGATTGAAGAGAAAGCGGATGAAAGACCTCTCGCCATTCTCTCCTGACTCACTCAGAGGTTCCGTGGTCAGAGGAGGAGTTCTGCTCCGTTAATTGGAGTGAGCCATGGAGTGATGTCTTTTCACACCTGGCTGAACAGACCACTGTTCAGAGCCACAATAGCCTGCTTTCTTCCCCCCGCGTGCTTTTGAGCGGCAAAGGTCGGTAAAGTTCAGGAAACACACAGATTTTTATTTGAAAATCTATAAATTGTGAAAATGAATGCCCCAGTGTTTATTTGTGCTTGGCTTCCAGGGGCCGAAGGCTTCAGTCCGGTTGCCAGCGGCAGACCTATTAGCCCCCCCACAGAAACCCTAACATGGCCGCCGTGGTCCCCTGTTTGTTTGACTTTGTCATTATTGAATAAGACGCGCAGGCACAGAGGACGGGGAGGTGAGAGGCATTGACTTGCTTTTGAAGGGTGCACTTGTTGAATCCCCGACCATCTCAGATGAATGTTTAGACTGAGAAGTATTTCCAAACTTTTGACTCTGGTCTGGGACAATTCGACTCTTGGGTGAGTTATGTATTGCAGACATTTCTGAAGGGGGGTTTCGGAGGCCAAGTTTTGCATTCTTTCTGGGCCTCAGTGCTGACTCTTGAATTCATTTATTGAAGAGGGTTGAATAAACACAGACATGTGACATGAGTTTCTGTGATTTTTATGCGGATTGACTGTCTCTGAATAAGGACCGCCCCCCTGAGCGTCCTCAATCTGTCATCACAGCGTGTCATCTGATGTCATTCTGGGGTGTCGCACCTGTGAACACAACAAATCCTAAATTCAGTTTGACGTACACAGAACACATAGTTGTTGTTCAACCATCAGCTCATAGCATCCAACATGACCCCCCCCCCCCCCAAAAAAGAAAGAAACGCTAATCGTTTCAACACCGTTTCCCATTGGTCACATGTCTCTGACCTTCTTTCGGTTGGCTGTTCCACTTCGTCATACCACACAATGAAAAAGACAAAAGGAAAAGGCCCGAGTCCAGAGTTCCAGGCAGCTTCAACCGTTTGGTTTCAGGCTCCACAGGAGGAATCTGTCTTGTAAACTGATCCGGCTGCCCAGTCATGACCTCAGCTTCCAAGCATGAGGTCTCAGCATGGGCCTGGGGTTTAAAAGCACAGCTTTCTAGGGTAACTGAGACTAATTATCATCCGTGTCCCTATGGAGAGCAGCAGAAGGTAGAGCTGAGATGATGAACTGATGGGTAACGTTAAGTACCGCCCCCCCATGCCTATATTGTCTGTCTTCTCTAAAGGGAGACATATAGACGGCTCGGACATGTCCGTGATCGTCTTCTGAAGGTTAGGCTTTCACTTTTTTGCAGTTTTGTGTTCTATAGTAAAGCCACTTCCTGTGCATGATTCTCCAACAAGTGAATGTGGTATATATATATATATATATAATGGTGTAAATTCAATTCCTGGTGTGAATGTGTTGTTGATTAATTGGACGTGATCTAATTTAGACACAAACATATCTGGTCGGTATATCTGACAACGGAACAATGAACTACAGTAAACCATCTCTTCAAAGCCAAGCGATGTGTTTCTCAAACACTGGTCCCTTATCCAACAAACTGTTGTGAAACATCACCCTCGGAGGAGCGAGAGATGAACTATGATGATCATGACTGATACACTCAGAGATCCCTCTGAGTGTATCAGTCATGATCATCATAGTTCATAGGTGGTCTCGTAGCCCATATGCGCTCTACGGAATCCCCCTGGGGGGGTGGGGGGGGGGTTAGGGGGGCTCATTGCACAAGCCCCCCCCCCCCCCCCCCCATCCCATCCCATCCCCCAGGCCCTCAGCTTTGGATGGGCCAATTGATAGCTCCTCCCCCCTCCCCTCCTCTGTCCATTAGTCTTAAATACTTGTGGCTTGATGTGATCAATTGTAATGTACGCTGGAAGCTCTACAGGACGGGCTAGGAGTCCACTCTACATCTGCTGTCTTTATTCTAATGGGATCTAAATGTTCCTCTTGACAATAGTCATGGAGGTCTTAATACAGTTACTTTGCTTGCAATATAACCCCGTAGATGTAGAAGAAGAAGGTCTAAAAGGACAGTAAATAGCTCGGCCAGAAATAAGCCAAGGTGACTGTGTCCTCAGAACAGAGTGGTCACAGTGGCTGCTAGGCTAACTACAATTTAAAGGAAACCGACACGACTGTATCACATTTTTATTTCAAGAACGGACAATGTGAAATTAATACAATTGCAGAGGGAGAGAGAAAACAGATGAATTACAGATCAAAGGGGCTTTAATCTGAGCACACGCATAATTACCGGGATAATAACTTCAACACAAAATGAAGTTAGAATAATTTCCCAACTATTTAAATCATTTTTGTCCATGACCTGATAGGCTTCATGGTAATAGAAGTAACTGAATCTTTCAAAATGAGTGGAAAGAGCTTTATGCCCCATGAATAGCAGCTCAATGTTGCCACCTTGGGGTCAGAAAGGCCCATTAATTCCTCGCCTGCAAACATGAGAAAATTGAAAGGTCTTACTTACCAATGGCTTTCAACAGAGAATGACTTGGAGCAAAGTGACGGACACATGTTCACATGAAAACATCAGGTCAACACATCGGTCCACTGGGATCCAGGAAGGGGATCGGCCTGCAGTCGTCCTATCAGGAGCAGGGGAATGGATGTGACCTCTGACCTGGATGAGGTCTGAGAAAATGCTTGTAGCAGACCTGAGAGCAGCAGGACAGACCAGCACATGTAGAGCCAGGGAATGTTAAAAACAGGAGTGTTCAGACATGGGAATTGCATTAATATGTTTAGCCCATTCAGTTTCCCTGTGGTGGCCCCTAGTTTAGTAGCAATAGGTGGAAGGTTAGGCTAATGAATTGAGTCACTGGTGTATGGATGACAACACATCCTTGCACAGCACAATAGTGTGACTGAAGTGAAAATCCAGGACACTTGAAGGTGCACAACTGTTAAAATGCATGGGCATTTGAACTGCAGCAGATTAATGAAGACAACAGCTTACAGGTCAGCAAGTAATGCTCTAGCTCCCTCTAATGGTAGAGGGAGAGAATCGACAGGATCCTCTACAAGAGAGGATGAACAAATGATAATACCCCAAAAAGCATGAGGGTCTGAGAATGCAAATTAAGAATTTATAAAATGTTTATTGGCATTATGACTTGTACATGACATTTGAATATACATTGTCTTGATCATATACACAAGTTACATTTGTGAAGTCACTTCAGTTCCAAGTATTCACACTTAAGACTGCAAAAAAGTAAAAAAAATAAAATGTTTGAGAAGAAACTGTACAGATCCCAACACCTGACTATTCTAACAACTTGAAAGTCTGACTAAAAACAAATTAAAATCACATTAAGTTACACATTCTGTACAAGAAAATAAGCACACAGTGCTTTTAAGTCAGTCATCTCATAGCTGCTTAGCAAGGTCCTTGATCAGAGACGACTTGAGCTGTGCAATGGAGGCGATTCTCATCTGCTTCTGACTGGAGTACTTGTTCTTAACCGCCTGAAACAGACATTTGTGTTGGTCAGTCTCAAAACAAGCTGTTCCTTTCAACAAAGACAGGACAATTCACATATAGAACCTTAAGCAATGAAACTCCTTGAATATTCAGTCTCCATCCTTAAACTGGAGGTTTTGAAAAACACCTCAACTCACCATGTGTTTGGTCAGTCCTTCGTTCACCTTCACCACGTTCTTGGCGATGTGCTGCATCACAGGGATGAGCATGTCTTCTGTGTAGTTCATGTAGTGCTGCAGGGTGACATTCTGAGGAGAGGACAAACCAATCAGATCATAGGACAGCGGCAGGGTGGCAAACACCACAAAATGGCCACCCTCAATGGGACGATAAGTTTCTAGCATTTGTCCGCATTTAAGAGGCCAAAGTACAAGGACAGGCAAACAAGAGCATGGTGATCCAAAGGGCAACTCACCCATTCTCCACAGTTGAAGACCTTGAGGGTGAGGGCGAAGGCAGCACTGGCCACCTGGGAGGGAGGGAAGTGGACCATCTCGTAGTCTGCCATGGTGAGCTCCACAAAGTACTTGGCCAGGGTGTGGTGCTCTGCAGTAACCTGGGGGAGGTGTCAGACACTTAGTCTACAAAAAGGCAGTGAGAATGTGGAGACAGGGTAGGTAGGGAAGGTTGCAGAATGGAACAGGGTAGGGAAGGTTCCAGAATGGAACACGTGGTGATGGGATAGACTAGGAGAAAGAATGAGTGAGGAAGGGATGAGTGACGGGGGAAGGAGAGAGAGAACACACCTCTCCGATCTTTGAGGCCCTCCTCAGGAACTGGAGGGGTAGAGGACGGCCGAAGCTGAAGTCCAGCACCTCGAGGATCCTCATCTCCATGTCCCGGATCTGAGCTGTGGTGTAAGCACGGTCCGTCACGAAGGCGAAGTCTGCGATCTCAGGAGGGTACATCTCCTCGTACTTGGAGGCAACGAACATGGCAGTCACGCCGACAAGCTGGAGCTGTTTCTTGGGGACTGGGTTTTCCTGTTGGAAGAGAATTTTTTTCTTCAATGGTTTTTAGGTCAATGCAAATAAACCAACTGGATATTCATTTCTAATTATAGAGAAAAGGGCCAGAATGGTTGTGGTTCTGTCCCTGACCCATTTCTTGGCCTCCCTTATTTGAAAGGACTAGAGGGGAAAAAGGGAGCGAGTCCAGAGATGGGTCAGGTGGGGTTTCTGCCAGACAACGATCAAATGTGAAAGTAGATTGAAAAACTGCAGTCCTTCCCAGTCAGGATGGCATGGGCAAGGGAGTGGGTCATCAGAATGCACATTACAAAGCTATAGTTAATACTCTACCTGGAGGAAGCGGTCAATGATTCCCACGGTCATGTACATGGTCTCCTGCAGCAAACGGAACTTGATTTGGACCTGGACAAGCCAATCGATGAGGATGGCACGCATGTTGCCTGTCACTTCCTGTCCCTCCAGGTATTTAGGTTTGATGGCCTGATCAACCTACAGGGGTAGAAACAGGCAGGAGTTACAGTACAGACACCATTCAGTTCCCAAATTACCATGCTGATTTTGTTTAACTCACTACATGCCAAAGAATTCCAGAAATCACCACCTAGAGTTCTAAGTGTTTTGTGACACTGACCTAGCAACAATATGAAACATCATAATGGATGCATTTTGTGAAGAGTCACCCTTGGCACTCTAGAATGCTGACAATTAGGGTGACTTAATTCACCCTCAGCACTAAATGAGTTAAACAAATCAGTTTGTTTTGAATCAAATGCCAACCTCAAGTTTTAGGAGATACTTGTAGATGTCCTTCACGTATTCGCTGCAGAGCATGGGGTTGTCGTAGTCGTCAATGTCCACATCCTTGATGTTCAGCAGGACATCAGAGAAGGCCTGGCACAGATCGTTAGGCGCACAGCCAGAGGTCTCCATTGGGGTGGGAGACATCGGCTCAGGAATAACCTAAGACAAGAGGACACTAGTGTTCAACAGGTGGGGTGGAGGAGTAAAGGTCAATGGGGAAACCACTTTGTGCTAAACACAGTCAACTATTATTGCTGCTACATACACTGCACCTGTCAATTTGTTTGTTGAGCTAGAGTACCAAAAGCATTCCACTACATGACCAATACGATTGGATTTGAATTCAATGACACTGACAGTTAAGGTACAGTGAATCAAGAGTGGATAAAACCTAGACATTCTGCAGCCACCATTAAACTTTTGTTTTAGAGTCTCACCTGCACTACAGGCTCAACCTTCACTTTGGGGAGCTGCACCTCAAGGGCCTTCACCTCCCGAGTACTGGCCTTCCTCTCCGCCACCTTGGCGGGCTCTGCCTTCGCATCCTGAAAGACAGCCAGGTTTCAGTACAACGGCACAGCTAGAGGACCATTTGGGAACAGATCAATTACCCCCTCAAAACAAACACTGACCTTCTTTAGCCCCTGTCTGGGGACTGCGACATTGTTTGCGATTTCACCCAGAGCAGCTCTTGGTCTGAGGGTAGGCTTGGTGCCCAGCACCGCCTTGCCGGCCAGAGCATTCTGGTTCTCGGAAGAAGCGAGACGATTCTACAATAAAAGAGGAATCCATTTAGATTGTCTGAAATGGTGCAAAAATGGAATTCACACGAGCCCGAATTCTTGGTGAAATAGACAAGTTTCCACGAGAACACGACCAAACATGCAGACACACACGAGGGCACTCACTCGATCATAGTTAAGCTTTCACACTCTAAAGCATGAACAAACATGCAGTAATGCATACGAACTATAACAAACAAAACGATACATTCAAACGAACAACTCAATTGGACTTACCCTGGTCATACGAAGAGCCATTTCGGGAGCTGTGTTGCTGTGGGAGTCGTGGAGAACAGTGAAGGAGGTCGATACCAGAGGCTCTGCGGCGCAGGTTTAAATCCTGGAACACTCGAATCCCATTGGCTGCCTTCCGAACTCGCTGCCACCTGATTGGACGAGACGCGGCTGCTTGGAATGCGTTCCTAGGACGACGGGGAATCACGTGACAGGACACAGCCTGCCACTGTTTTTTCAAAGACTTCCTGTTCCTTTTAAAAAATCAGAAAACAATCATTTGCGTTTCAATTCTCTTTCAAGGGTAAACTTCCCTCAAGGGTGTACTCGTGTATTCCCACATAGGACTGATAGCTTCATGGAAGAGACATGGGTTAACCCTAAACCCTATAGCCCTAACCCTAAGCCCTGTAGCCCTAAACCCTATAGCCCTAACCCTAAGCCCTGTAGCCCTAATCCTAAACCTTATAGCCCAGGCGTGGCACCAGTCTGATGGTAAATCCCTGTGGAGGAATGCACATCTCCACCAGAAGAGGAAGGGTAGAGGACTGGGGTACAACAGGGTTTTACAGCTGCTGGTTCAACACACTTTACTGTTGAACAGTTCATATGCTCTGCTGTGTTCTTCTAATGAAGATCATTCGTACCACCATTCATTCATTCATTCATTTATATTATTATTATTGTTTTTATTACTTGTTATAAACGTGTTTTATTAGGTCATTATCGTTATTACATTCTGTTGTTGTTGTTGATGTCGTAGAGCTGCTCTGCCCGAGGTATTTCCTTGCATTGTGTTCTTTTATTCAATGTATATTATACTGCACTACTTACTGCTCATATATTGCACTACCTGTAAATACTGTTCATTGCACTTTCTGCTATTTTGCACTTCTGGTTAGACGCTAACTGCATTTCGTTGTCTCTGTACTTGTACTCTGCACAATGACAATAAAGTTTAATCTAATCTAATCTAATCTAATGACACATAAACACAACTTGAACTTGAACCATTATCATACAACCTGGATGGACCAGATCCAGAGGAGTGACACAAGCACCTCTTTGTAAAAGGAATCAAATCCTTCCGATGGGTCTGGGGTCTTACTGTGGCAGCCACTACAACAACCACCACACTGTCCAAAGGTCCTCTCTCCTTGAGAAGCAACCCATTGACATCCATAGAAGGGAAGGGTCACATGGTTACACAACAGCATATTGTTCAGATTCCCCGAGCGGGACAGAGGTCCTTCACATTGGGAAGAACGCTTCCAGAAAGGTTGGTCCCACAACAACATGAATGCAGTCATACACCAGATGAATATAATAAGTGTTTATTTTACACAAACCGCATACATACACTTGAGCATAGAAAAGGAAAGCAAAGAAATAAATTCAACGTTATTTGGTCCCAGACAGTAAGTCACATGATACATGTTCCATCTTTCAGATAATTCATGGACTCCATTTGCTGTGTCATTGCCAGAACTTCATGGAATCCGGTGCTGAGGCCAGACATGTGTTGGAAGTAGGCTTCCTTCTCCACCTGGACAGACAGATTATTCACCCCGGCATCTTTCAAAATGGCTGTCACCTACAGGGGAGAAAAAGGAAAATGTTTGAGAAACAAACGGCACATTGTTGGGAATCGCATTACTTGAGGAAAAACAAAAGCAACTTCAGACTAAATGTATGGGTCATTTGAGCATACACAACATTATAACTTATTAATAATCTATTACTTGAAATTGTGGTGACAGGATTAAACCCCTTGGTAGGGAAAGGGTCCTGACAACCATAACATCTGGGTCAGGATCGACTGTTGACAAGGTTGACGGTGCTTCAGATGTGGCCGACTCCACCCACCTGCTGGATGATCCTCTGCTCCACCACGTTTGACATCAGCTGCAGATGAATGGTTCCTGCGACGATGCTGGCAGAGTGTCTCCAGAAGTGGGGGTCTCGGTAGGACAGCACACCTTCGATCTTCTCAATCTGAACACAACACAAACAGGACCGTGACCAGACTGTGACACATCTGGACCGCAGTTCAAACACAACCAACCGAACACCAATCCCAATGCATTTCCACTATCGCGACCTTCCTTATTCTTCTTCTGAACACAAAGTCCAAATGAATGTTGCTGTCAAACCTTTTCCAGGGCGATGTTGAAGTCCTTTTCGTTTTCAGGGGGCATGCGTAACAGAAGGACCTCGCAGGCGTCCTTCAGCAGGGGGATGACGCTGAGGAAGATGAGGGTGGAGATGAAGAGGGAGCAGATGGGGTCAGCGATCAGCCACCCGAACTGTCGGATGAGGATGGTGGAAATGATCACTCCCACGCTACCCAGGGTGTCAGCCAACACATGCAGAAACACTCCTGAGAGAGAGAGGGGGGGAGGGAGAGAGGGGGGGGAGAGAGAGAGAGGGAGAGGGAGAAAGAAAGAGAGAGAGAGAGAGAGAGAGAGAGAGAGGGAGAAAGAAAGAGAGAGAGAGAGAGAGAGAGAGATTGTAACATGGTTAACAACATTTGGATGTTCTACCATCTCTACACAACAACATCAACAATCAACTTGTCATCTCGTTGGATACTCATCTAAATGAAGTCAAACCACAACAACACATTCCTGAACCCCGGTAAACAGACTTAAACCACACAGACTCACCTCTCATGTTGGCATTCATGCCTCCACCGCCACCACCGCCCCCGTGGGAGTGCCCGTGGCTACTCCCATGACTGTGTCCGTGCCCGCCATGAGAGTGCCCGTGGCCCCCGTGGCCGTGCTCGCCATGCCCGTGTCCGTGGTGGGAGGAGCCGCCGTGGTCATGTGATGAGCAGCTGCTCTTGGAGGCTCCGTGGGAGTGGGCGTGGCTGAAGGCACAGATGCCCACCAGGTTGACGAGGAGACCCCCAACTGACACCGGCTGGAGGCAACAGAGGAGAACAGAGAGGACATCTTAGCCTTGGGATACTCCTGTGTGTGTGTGTGTGTGTGTGTGTGTGTGTGTGTGTGTGTGTGTGTGAGAGAGAAATGCAGGAGGGTGATAGATTGTGAAGGGTTACTTTGTTTTAATATCATAACCTACATTCTCACTTTAGACAATATTGTTTATATAGAGACGGTCGACTTGACTATCTGATGAAAGGGTTAACATGATGACGTGATAAGACATTTAACCGCCCTACCGTCAGCATGTCTGTGTCGATGTTGGGGGGGTCGATGACCCGAGTGATGGACTCCATGAAGACGAAGAAAGCGATGACCATGAGGAAGAGGCCGTTGATGAACCCAGAGAGAATCTCAACTCGGCCGTATCTGAAACACAACACAGACCACCAGCACCAATCCAGCCACAACGTCAGCACCAATCCAACACAGACCACCAGCACCAATCCAACACAGACCACCAGCACCAATCCAACCACAACGTCAGCACTTGTGTGTGTATGTATATATATATATACATATAGACACACACACACAATTAGAAAAGCAAACTCCCAATAGCTTCTATAGTTGTTTTTAACAGTCAATATCTATCTATCTATCTATCTATCTATCTATCTATCTATCTATCTATCTAGTTAGAAAAGTAGTCCAATAGCTTTCATAGTTGTTTTTAACAGCCAATATCTATCTATCTATAGTATCTATCTATCTATCTATCTATCTATCTATCTATAGTATCTATCTATCTATCTATCTATCTATAGTATCTATCTATCTATAGTATCTATCTATCTATAGTATCTGTCTGTCTATAGTATCTTCTATAGTATCTATCTATCTATAGTATCTATCTATCTATAGTATCTGTCTGTCTATCTATATACAAGTTAGAAAAGTAAAGTCCAATAGCAGTAGTAGTTGTTTTGGTTATCAGCGTACCCGTAGGAGAATATGCGGGTGGCCTTCCAGCGGGTCATGAGGGCGGCGAACAGGCCCAGCACCAGAGCAGAGCAGTCAAACAGCATGTGGAAGCCGTCCGAGATCAGCCCCAGGCTGTTGGTCCACGCGCCGTAGAACAGCTCCACAAAAGTGAACGCCTGGGACAGAACGCACCGGGGACAGCAGTTCAGAGAAACCCACCAATGACAAATAAGGATGGAATCCAACAGTCATTTGCGTATCGCCAGGAGAGGGTACACGCTACTTAAAAAGGAAAATGTGAAGCCATTAGATTAGTAAGTGCAGAGAAAATCGCATTCCCCACTACGGTAACGCCAGAGAGATGTCACTACGGTAACGCCAGAGAGATGTCACTACGGTAACGCCAGAGAGATGTCACTTTTTAAGCCCAAAAAAAGCTCTGTCGAGAAAAGGCATGGTCGTTAAATTCTCTAGATATTAGACAACCCTGAGTGCAACGTATCAAAGAGGACAGAGGTGGGGTTGTCTAGACAACCCAACCCCGTCATGTGACGTTCAGTCGGCCGAGGGGCTCCCTACCAGGTTGAGACAGAGGAAGTAGAAGATCTGCCGGGAGTCGTACTCCTCCAGGATCTGTTTGAGGGAGTCCTTGATGAAGCGGGGCAGGGACTGGGACGTGTGCTGCAGAGCATCTCCCATGAAGTTATAGAGAGGAGTTCCCTCAGGAGAGTAGCCCACCAACGTCCCCTTCTGACCCTTCTTTGACGGGGAGGACAGGATGCTGTCAGCTGGAGGGGGGGAGGGAGGGAGGGGGGGGGGCAGAGAGAGAGAGACAGAGAGAGACAGAGAGAGAGACAGAGAGAGAGACAGACAGAGAGAGACAGAGAGAATTTACATTTGCTGTGAGACAATGCAAACGCAAACACAATTTTGCCTTGGCATCTCATTTCTAGGCTACGGGCCACAGTGAAGTCAGCCTCCACCACCACCAGCACCAGCACCAGCACCACCTTCACCTCCACCTCCACCACCTCCACCACTTCCACCACCGTCCCTCACCCATGATGAAGAAGACCGCGCTGACCAGCACCCCTCCAGAGAGGACGTGCTCTGTGCTTTCCTGCTGCTGGGGGGGCTTGCTCATGGTCCTCAGCTGGTCCGTCAGGGGGTGCGTCCAGAAGTTGGCCAGCAGCACGCCGCTCACAAACAGGAAGACGGCGCCGTAGCGTGCACACCGGGGCGCCTCCATCTTGGCGACGCAGACGGACTCCACGTAGAACTCCAGGACCATCACGGAGAACACGATCATCCCGAACGGCAGGACGAGCGCCGACCACGACTCCACCTTGCTCTGGGGATTCACCGTCAGAGGTCAGAGGTCAGTCTTCTTCGGATGTTCAGTGGTTAAAATGAACATCCATATGTTTGTTATATTTCTAGAAATTGCCCCTCTAAAATACGAGGTTTTGTTTATGAGCAGTTTACTAAGTAAAAAAGAACCGTTTGGTTGAGTCCCTGACATCCAATGTCTGACTGGGAGGAAAGACTCTATTTCCTTTCGATAGAAGACATAGTGTACACACACATACACACCATACACACCACACACACACACACACTCTCCTACCTCTGTGGTGGCTGACAGCACGATGACCCAGGGCAGCAGGACGATGGAGGAGACCAGGTTGGACAGCGCATAGAGGCGCTTGGCTCCTCCGATCTCCACAGACAGCTTCCTGGAGGCCGTGTGGAAGCCCACCTTCAGGCAGAGGGAGACCACCAGCAACACAACCCCCCCCTGGGGAGGACAGGAAGAACAGGCGGTGGTCAAGTTGGGTTTATTTGTTGTAATAAATAGCAGTAGGCTGTAGGATGTGTTTGTCTTACCTTATGATCCGCCACGCCCAGGAAGGCGATGGCGGTGTAGAGAGCATGAGTGAGGGCACTGTCATGGTGTCCTTCAGCTAGGAGGGCGAACGGTTAAGGCAAAAACAATATGGAGAATAGATATATGATCATTCATAGACATAATATCACTGACACTGTGCACCCCTATGAACAATTATGAACAGGCGGGGACAGAAACGGAAACGACCTCGGTCATTGGTGGCGGTCAGAAGGATACGGTGCTCGGCCATCTTGGCCATGAGGTCGTCGTTGTCGAAGAGGAGGAGACAGACGACAGCGATGATGAAGAGAGCAGCGCCTCGCGTCTGCAGGAGAAACACACACACACACACACAACCTTCAGAGCTCCTGAGGCGTTCAGGCACAAGCACATGTAGGCTGGTGTACGGAGGTTGTCAGAGTAGACAACGAGAACTCACTGGGAGTGAGGGACTGTATCACTGCCAGTACAGACCGTGTGACTGCCTGTACAGACCGTGTGACTGCCTGTACAGACCGTGTGACTGCCTGTACAGACTTCTCCATCCCCCCCTCCCTCTCTCTCTCTCTCTCAAACTTTTTTGGGGGTTTAATAAAGCATTACATCAAATAACCTAAAAACATACTGAAGGTCACACAGAAACAAAAAGCATCATCTTTGCAGCAAGCGTCCCTTAACATTGTCCTCACCTTGGAGGGTCCTCCTCCCGAGCTGGTGAACAGGACAGCGAGGAGGGCAACCACCACCACATCGCTGTGCTCAAACAGTAACAGGGTCCTGAGTAGCAGGAGAGGAAGGTGCACTGTCAAGGCCTGCCTGTATACACACAGTGAACCTGAAGACATCCTGACAGTCTGGATGTGTTATGTTGCCATTGTGTTATCATACCTTAAAGGTCCACAGAGAGTGAGACCAAAGAACCCCAGCAGGGAGATGATGCAGCTGATGACAGCATGCTTGAGCAGCTTGATCCACTGACAGAGAGATGGAGGGAGAGAGACAGTCAAGTACTACTGTCACAATGGATGTGACACACACACACACACACACACACACACACACACACACACACACACACACACACACACACTGTCTATGAGTCGTCATAACTAGTGGCCTACCTGTCTCTTTGAAATGACTTTCCCAGAAGAGAACGGCTTTTGGAAGAAAACCAAGACCACCGCACACCTGGGAAACAAAGGAAAAAGACAATCATGTTTCTCGTGTTCATTGACAGAACAGACTTTAACTGGACGGGGTAAACCAGAAGCTACTCACCCTAACTTTAATATGAAAATGAACTGAACAATGTGGACAACTTTGAGAAGGTCATATGATTCGAAGATCCCAAGAGCCTTCAGTACCTTGGAGAGGAGCAGTAACACTATGTACCTGGTTAACCTGTGGAGGGAGGAAGGGAGAGAGAGAGCTTTAAGGTCCCATTTCAGACAGTCAAACCCTAACAGCCATGTAAACAGTGGACTCTTGTAGCAATGAACCGGTGAACGAGGAATCAAAGACTCAGACTCAGAACTCATCCTCAACCTGGTATCTCTGGTCCAAGGATGGGTGGACAGCTCGTCTGAGAAGCTAGCCAGCAAGCTCAGGACTTACCTGGCATTCGGTACTTCAACCATGCCGAGTCTCCCGCTGGACAGCACATTGCTGCTGTATTTGTCATCCATTCTCAGACGTTACAAATCAACACATATCCAGATCCATCGATCGGTGGCTAAGTTAGCTAGCCTTTGCCAAAGAAAGGCTTCGGACGATGGAGCTAGCCGGCTAGCTGTCAACGAAATTCAACAACAACACATCGCATCGAGCAAGAACTCCGTCTTGTATGATACAGAGTCAAATCCCACCCATCCGTAGACTCAGGACAGTTAACACAATACTATCATGAACGTAATCAAACCGATATGAGTTTAAATGGCCGCAGTAAGAAACGATCAGAGGCGAATAAAGCATCCCAGCTGGTCAGGCCACGCCGGGCTTCCGGGTTGAGGAACGCCACACGTCACGACGCCGCGCCGCGGTCTAGACTCCGGAGGAGGAGCTGCGCAGGTTTAAACAAGCAACAAAATAACCACGGTTGACTGGTTTACTGGTTGACTGGTTGACTGGTTGACTGGTTGACTGGTTGACTGGTTGACTGGTTCACTGGTTCACTGGTTCACTGGTTGACTGGTTGACTGGTTCACTGGTTGACTGGTTGACTGGTTCACTGGTTGACTGGTTGACTGGTTCACTGGTTGACTGGTTCACTGGTTCACTGGTTGACTGATTTACTGGTTTACTGGTTTACTGGTTTACTGGTTTACTGTTTCATTGTTGTAGATTTTTAATTTGCCTATTTGCATATAAAGTGATTTGAGTAAACCAGGAGCTACTCACACTAACTTTAATATGAATAAACTCAACAATGTATTGTGTTATAGGACTATTATCATTTTATTACATTTATATTATATCAAAAAAATAATATTTAAAAAAAAAAAATATATATATATATATAATAGATATAATAGATATAGATATTCATTTAAAATGTATTGTATGTATAAACTGTATTATTATTATATTGTATATAATAGTATATAATAGTATTTTTAAAACATCTTCAATTCTTTCAAGTGCTCACTTTCAATCTGAGATTAATGATCCACTCCACTTAATATCAGGTTTCTAAACAGTCCTTTCCCCCTGTGCACTGTATGCACCCCTGAGATAAGTACCGGTAAGTGATCATAAAGAAAACTTTACCACACCTTCATTGATCCAGAAATAAATCACTTATTTCAGAGACAGACAGTGGACTCTCTCATCTCTGTCTATGGAGAGCTCTGTACACTTCAGGCTATGCTACAAATCACACGTCTTCTTCCAGAAGGAGAATGCATCGAGAGTGAGCCACTGTATGACTGCCAGAACAGTCGTAGACTTTTATTAGTACATCCAACACAGGGAAACAACAACACATTACACATTTCGAGAGGCACCTCTTGAATACAAGGCTCTCATAGTCCTCCAATATACAAACATTTCAGCAACAAGTCAAGATGTTTACTTATGTTGTTTAAGTGAAGTGAGAGTAATTAGTAATTGGTTTGTAGTGTAAAGTAGAATTTCCTCGAGAACAGATCTTGAGTGTGTGGAGATGTCTTCAGTGAGGTCCACACAGTCCAAGCAGGATCTTCTCATAATGCCCCTTCGTGTCCTCCTGTTAAACAGAGAAAAACAAGCGGTGAATAATAGTCCCACATCACAATATTATGATCAAAAGTCAATATCCGTATTCTTTCCACTCATATCCTCAGTATAATAGATTGTGTGTAACCAGGGACGGACTGGGACAACACTGGCTCACCGCCCCCGCAGCCCATAGATCCACCGGCCCACCGGGAATTCCCCCGGTGCTCCAGATGGCCAGTCCGCTCCTGTGTGTAACTCACCAGGATGTCCTCCTGGAGGGTTCTGTGGTACATGTTCTTGTACTCTTCTATGACCTTCTTCAGGTCCACCTCGGAGCGGCTCACCAACACCCTGATCAGCGTGTCATCACACGTACCGTAACCCTGGAAGAAGAGGGGGTTTTAAATACTTATCACCCAAACACACCACCTGATACAGACACACACAGAGACAGAGAGACACAGAGACAGAGACACAGACACACAGAGACAGAGACACAGACACACAGAGACACACGTCACTGGTTGGTGTAATTACCTTCATAGCCAGGTGGAGTTTTTCAGCAAAGAAGGCAGGCTTGCTCCAGGCACATTTCACTATCGTATCAAAGACAGATTATAAAGAAGGGGATTAGTAATATATGTGTCACTGATGTCATATCTATTGTACTGTATGAAATGTGCCATACTGGAATGTAATTCATAGTAGTGGGGCAGGAAGAGATGAGCTCACCGATGTCGATGAGACAGTCCTCAATGTCTCCTTTCAGTTCCATGTCCAGAGCTTTGGGCAGGTCCACATCGCTGTAGCTAGCGTACTTCTTGAATGCTAGGAGTCAAAACAGAAACACTGGAATTCATTTCTGACCAGAAGAGGGACGACATCTCTCCATGTAAATATCTGCTGCTCCTCTGGGTGTGTGTGTGCCTGCTTCTCTGTGGTCGCACCTGTTTTTCTGGGCATGTTTTGACGTGTCTTTTGTGTGTTTGTCACTGTCTGTGAGGATAGATATAATCTCCTGGTTCCTTGGGTGAGTGTATTTACATGTCTGTTTATTTGTGTGTGTGTGTGTGTGTGTTTGTTGGCTTATGGGCCGGCTCACCACTGGAGAGCTGTGGACCGCTCCTGCTGGTGAGGATGTCAATGAAGACAGAGACATCAGTTCCTTTGGTGTTCTCTCCTGCCTCGAACAGAGCCTAAGACACACACACACACACACACCATTAGAAATAGACAAAATGCTGATAGATTGCATAGAAACTGTGTGTGAACTGTGTAACGTGTATTAAGCGACCAGAGGCTGAGTTTCAACACTCTCCCAGGAGACAACACTGGGGAGCCCAGCTTCCCTGGTGGACACCGGCAGCTGTTCAGACAAAGAGACTGTGTTCTGCTCATTATATTCTACCTGTCCTTCAAGAATCTTATCACTTGGAGCAAGGTGTTTGGGGGGGGGGGGGGCAGGGTGTTGGTGGGGGGGGGGGGGGGGGGAGTACAGTAGGAGAGCTGCGACTCTCATTCTGTGTGTATTCACCTGATGCATCATGGGATCCAACCATTGGACCTTCACTCAGGGTTTTTGGACTCTTTATTTGGTAAAAGGCTAACTTTTATCTTCTATCTTCTTCTAGTTTTATCAATGCCAAGACATCATGACAGGGTTTGGTCTAGTCAACTACTGTATCATATCATAGACGGGTGTTACCATTTCATCAACCGTGCCGGGAATGAGTGATGGTGGTGAGAGCAAACCGTACCTTGGCATCCCTCTTGGCGAGACTGCTGTCCACCTCAGTGTCCTCGTCCTTGTTGGCCTTCAACAGGGACAGAAGGGCCAAGGTGAAGTCTCCGCTGGTTTCAGATTTAATCATCTCCTCCAGCTCCTCCTGGTATTCTGAAGAGGAGAGCCGTACAGCACATCAGCGTCAGCTACATCACAGCCGTGCACGTGTGAAAGAGCGTTAAACAGACACGCAGATACAGGTGCTCCTCTGTGGCTCAGCTGGTAGAGCATGGCGCTAACAACGCTTAGGTTGTGGGTTCGATTCCTGCTGGGACCATCTATACTGAAATGTATGCACTCACTGCAATGTAAGTCGCTTTGGATAAAAGCGTCAGCTAAATGGCATATATTATATTATTATATTATATAGATACACACCCTCCTTGTAGACCCTCTTGATCTCATGGATCTCCTGGTTTGACCTCGATGCTAGAATCTCAACCAGGATGTCCTCATGTGTGCCAAGACCCTGTTGAACACCAGATCATCTATACATTCTTCATCAAATCAAATACAATGCTAATGGTCACTTACGCAACATACAGGATCTCATGTAATGAGATGCTTTAGGGTGATCAACTCCTCAACAACGCAACAATCAAACAGTATCAATATCAATATGCAGTCATGAGGAAATAATAATATTGGCAAAACGACAGAAATAGCATAAAGTAAAGTAACACAACTGGCATTCCCTGTGTAGGTGGTCTACCCGTTGTTGTTTACCTTGGTGGCTTTTCTGAGCAGGTGGGCGTCGAACTGCGCAGGGGTCATCAGCAGGGCGAGGACCACATCCTCCAGGTCGGACCTCAGGGCTGACTTCAACGCACTGGTCAGAGCCTGAGACAAGATGGAGGAGGTCACGGGGTCATGGTCAGCAGGGCACAACACAGCCAAAATAATGTGAAACAAACAGTGAAAATCAGCGTCCGTATGGGTCACATTTACCTAGAAACATCTCATTTCAAAACATTTACTCGTCCCACAGAACACGGCCCGGGGGGGTTGTTTGGTGGGGTAACAGTTTGGGGTCAGGAGAGTTAGGTGGTGTGTGATTGAAGACCCATCTCTTCAGGCTACATCTTAACGGTCCCTCCTAAAGACCTCTTCAAGTCATTTTTCCTTCTTCTAGCATTGTGACTGCCTATGGCCCCTGGTCCGAGCATTGACTACTTTATCTTATGATGACTGATGGATAGATGATTCACTTATTTAAACAAATGTATTTGTTTTAAGTCGCTTTGGATAAAGGCGTCTGCTAAATGCCATAAATGTAAATGTGATTAGGGGTGTGGGATCAGTAGCGTTCAGAGGACAATGTCATGACGCATCGTGAAGTCTCACCTCTCCAGTAGATTGCTCATAGACCTTTTTGATTTGCTGCCTCTGGTCATTGCTCCTCTGCACCATAATTGACATAATCACCTCCTCGTTGACCCCTGCAGGGGGAATACTCCGGATTAGATCATAGGAAACACAACAAAATACATATAGTGGATATAGGTCAAACATTAACAAACAAACAATATTTGCCAATCAACTGTTTGGAATGTGGTATTTTGCACACACACACCCCTGAGACAACACGCATGCACACCCCCAGGGAGATCAGAGCTCGGGGTCAGCTATAGTCAACTCCTGGAGCAGTTGCTCAAGGGCACAACAGCAGTGGTAGGCACCTTAGACATGACGCCAGCAACCCTCCAGTCACCAGCTCACACCCTGGCTCCCTCAGGGGGAGGGGATCGAACCAGAGACCTACTGATTGCTGGCTGGCCTCTCTAACATGAGCTTCCCCCCACTGTCAGGACTGCAGAGTCACTACCTATCTTCCGACGTAGATTGAAAACCCATCTCTTCAGGCTACATCTTAACAATCCTTCCTAAGACCTCTTCACCCCCACTACCCTCCCTGTACTAACCCTAACCCTAGACCTCTTCACCCCCACTTCCCCCCTGTACAAGTTCTCTCCTGTTAATAAATCATTTTAAAAATAAATAATAATAAACAAATATATGCCCTTCTAGCATTGTGACTGCCAATGGCCCCTGGTGTGAGCATTGTTTACTTTGTCTTATGATGCCTGATGGACAGATGATTCACTTACTTAAACAAATGTATTTGTTGTAAGTTGCTTTGGATAAAGGCGTCTGCTAAATGCCAGAAACGTAAATGTAAATAACCTCTAACCTCCAGGCGACCTGCCGCCCCCAGTTTCTGGAAGCCTGGAAGTTGCCGTCACGTTATTCTTCTTACCTTTGGCTTCAATGGCTTTCTCAAGAGCGGCCGCATCGCTGCTGGCACTGAAGTTCGGATACGGGGCGACGGTTCCATAATACACAGGCTTCAGTTTCCCTTTTACCTACAATAGAAGAAACGGACTCAGAAAAACAGTCTGCCAGATATCCAGGTGGCCAAAACAAACAGATATGAGCCACACCTATCATGTGTGATGGGAAAGAGTTCTGAGTTCTGAAGGACGATGGAGCATTCCATTTCTTGTACACAGAATACCCAATCAGAGGCGTGACCTGGGGTCACAGCCATAGCCAATGTCTCTTCAACGACAGTAGGCTTGTCTGACATTGCCCAAGTGCACACTGAGTCACTCACTGTGATTGTGTCATCTTGGTCCCTGTGATGAATGATATTTTTGAAGAATTTCTTGAAGAAAGACATCTTTGGAGCTCTGGAATTAGAGACATCTTAATCAAATGAAGACCCAGACTGCAGTTTGAACAGGGAGTCACATCATGAATACAGTTAGAATAGTCGGTCCCAGCCACAAACACCATCCTTGGCAAAGCAACTTCATCTGATAGATACAACTGTTCCAGAATAGTCTGCAATAGTCTGGGAAAAGATTAGAAAACAACTTGTCAGTGTGACAAAGCTGGCCTAGCTCTGTGTACTTTAAGAGGTTAAACTCAAAAGGGACCGAGAATCTTCCAAAGTCCATGTTTTTTTTGTTTTTTTTAAAGCGCAGACAGGTTAAAAAGAGGATTCTTAAAGTAGACAATTCTAAATTATATTAAAACCTTTTACAGAACAAACAGCACGACTACCTTCCTCTTGTGTCTGAAAGCAATCCTCACAAACAGCACGACTACCTTCCTCTTGTGTCTGAAAGCAATCCTCACAAACAGCACACATGTGGTAATCATCTCAAAATGGCTGCTTAATTACCAATTAACAAGAACTGGTGTGAATGGTAGAAGAGATATCTCTTACTCGTGTGTCTGGTGAGTGAAAATGAAAATTGTGTGAGTGGGTTAAAATTGTGTGTTCCTCACAGTAAACCAAATGAAATGCTTTGATATCTGTATGTAAGAGAGCCTT
>NC_139659.1:894994-929994 GCF_951799395.1 Argentina silus
GTTCCATCCATTAGAATTCAGTGCCCGTCCATCTCAATGACAATGCGTTTCTATGTGGAACCCAAGGCCTCACCTGTACATGTAATTCATCAGCGTGTGACACAGACCGTGCTGTTCAGAATACGTTCATATATCAGATTCCCCTCCAGAAGGTGCTCCCCAGCTGTGAGCACCATGTTGCTATGGCAGCCGTTACCTTGTTGTTGACCTCATCAAACAGGGCGAACAGGAAGGTGTACAGGTTCCCCAGGAAGAGGGCGAAGATGCGTCCCAGCTGCCACTTGAGGGCGATGCGGGGGTGGTATTCCTCCAGCTCAGCGATGGTCTCAAACAGGGGGGGGCACACCAGCCCCAGCAGGGACATGATCAGCTCCAGCTGCACGGAGGAGGACAGAGCAGGAATCAAGTCTCCTTTATTTGTCATTACATTCAATACAAATATACAATACAACGAATCATACCATGTCATAATGTTTTTACCTGAGAAGCATCTCATATTTACTGTACCTGTTATCCTAAAATCACACCATATTTACTATACCTGTTATCCTATTTAACCACCCATTAAATAAATGCTACAGGATATGCCGTCAAAGCAGTTAGCAAGGTAATATACAGTATCTGAAGGTAATATACAGTATCTGAAGGTCATATACAGTATCTGATGGTCATATACAGTATCTCAAGCCCAAATCCAAACAGAAGAAAAAGGAGGTTAACAAGCAATCATCAGCGTTCCTGAACCCAGCCCCGGTTCCCCCTGGCTGTACCTCGTTCTTCTCGTACCAGCTGAGGTCGTCCCTGTTGGCGAACTCCTGGGACCTCTTCACCACGAAGAAGATGAGGTAGCCACTTCCTCCCAGGCAGCAGATGATCATGAAGTTGGCCAGGACACGCAGGAACCTCCTCAGGTGGATGTTCTCGTCCTTGGAGTTCTCCTCCTCGTCCACGATGGACTCCTGCACTCAAGTTCAAGTTCAAGTTCAAGTTCCGTTTATGTGTCATTACATTGAGTACAAGAACACAATGAAATGCCTGAGTAATACAAGTAATGCAAACAATAATAATAATAATATAAATTATAAATATAAATTATAAATTACCACTACACATAGACATACATACTGTATGAGAAGTACTTGATATAAAACAATGTGCTGTATTTACTCTAATTCCATGCCTACTGGAACCCACCAGAGACCGGGTTGAGGTCAGGGGGCACTGTGGGTTCAACTACACTGGACCAGCAGCCAGACGCCAGTCTGAAATTACAGACGGCGGTTTCCTGCAGGGACCTGCGTTGGGTGTCAGCCTATTCAGTTACAGCCAGCTTACGACATCCAACGACCCAAGAAAGGGGAAATGGCGGGGAGGAAGTAACCCGCATCTTACAGGGATGTAAATGGAACCCTCCGAAACGCAGCGGAATCTTTGAATGTACAGCAGTGGGACACAAGCCAAAGAATGAGAGTTCCTGTGGCCTGGGGTGGTCCAGTGGTCCAGCACCATGGTCTGGGGTGGTCCAGTGGTCTAGCACCACAGCCTGGGGTGGTCCAATGGTCTAGTACCATGGCCTGGGGTGGTCCAGTGGTCTAGCACCACGGCCTGGGGTGGTCCAGTGGTCTAGTACCACGGCCTGGGGTGGTCTAGTACCATGGCCTGAGGTTGAGGTTTAGGGTTATGGTTAGGGTTAGGTCTCCATGGTTACCTTGAAGCTGGTGGTGATGGAGGCGTACTTGAGAACAGTGGGTGGGTGGGTTAGGGTTAGGTCTCCATGGTTACCTTGAAGCTGGTGGTGATGGAGGCGTACTTGTTGTCTGCGGTCTCTGAGTTGCCGATGAGGTAATCCCAGCTGGTGAACATCTTCCAGGCGAAGGTGAACTCCCCGTCCTCCCCGTCCCCTCCCCCCACATCCGCGTTCTTGGCCATCCTATCACACGCAGAGGAGGAGGGAGCAGGTGGACATTATCAGATTAGAAAGCGTGATTCTGCTGACGCAGCACTCCGACACGGTGTGTTCTAACAAACACAGAGGCAGAGAGGAGGAGACCGTCCACACATCATCACACCAAACACCAGGAGAAACCGAAGTGCTTTGTCTCTTGACACGTCAGGGTCTTCTAATATGTGTGTGTGTGTGTGTGTGTGTGTGTGTGTGTGTGTGTGTGTGTCTGTTTTCTGTGTGTACGTGTGTGTGTGTGTGTGACGTGAGACACATCATAAATAACCATCTGTTTTGTGAGTGGTGGAAGGATACGTGGTGGAGGGATACATGGTGGAAGGATACAAGGTGGAGGGATACATGGTGGAAGGATACAAGGTGGAGGGATACAGGGTGGAAGGATACAAGGTGGAGGGATACATGGTGGAGGGATACGTGGTGGAGGGATACAAGGTGGAGGGATACAAGGTGGAGGGATACAGGGTGGAAGGATACAAGGTGGAGGGATACAGGGTGGAAGGATACAAGGTGGAGGGATACATGGTGGAAGGATACAAGGTGGAGGGATACATGGTGGAAGGATACATGGTGGAGGGATACAAGGTGGAGGGATACAAGGTGGAGGGATACGTGGTGGAGGGATACATGGTGGAGGGATACAAGGTGGAGGGATACGTGGTGGAGGGATACATGGTGGAGGGATACGTGGTGGAGGGATACATGGTGGAGGGATACAGGGTGGAGGGATACAAGGTGGAGGGATACAAGGTGGAGGGATACGTGGTGGAAGGATACAAGGTGGAGGGATACAGGGTGGAGGGATACAAGGTGGAGGGATACGTGGTGGAAGGATACAAGGTGGAGGGATACAGGGTGGAGGGATACAAGGTGGAGGGATACAAGGTGGAGGGATACGTGGTGGAAGGATACAAGGTGGAGGGATACAAGGTGGAGGGATACAAGGTGGAGGGATACGTGGTGGAGGGATACAAGGTGGAGGGATACAAGGTGGAGGGATACAAGGTGGAGGGATACATGGTGGAGGGATACAAGGTGGAGGGATACGTGGTGGAGGGATACGTGGCAGACACGTACGTTCGTATCACGACCATCAGGCTGTAGCCGAAGGTTCCCACGCCCACCATGAGGTACGACAGCGGCAGCCTGAACTTCAGCAGGCCGATGGTCCTCTGGTCGTTGTAGTAACCGTAGAAGAGGACCGAGTACTTACAGTATCCCTGGGGGGAGAAAGGAGGACCTAGTCAGTCATAAAAGGACTAATGAATGTCGGAATGGGTTGGAACCCGGTCCGTGCCCTGCTGACACACCCTCTCCTCCTTACTTCCTGTCTTTCTCTACCGTCTCTGTCCAATAAAAACTGAAAATCTACGAGAGTGGGACCGCCTCACTCCAAAAAATAACCTTCAAAATAAAGAGCAGTGAGTGTAGACTACTGATGAACATCAACAACATGTACCTTCTTATCAGCACAGACGCCTCAACTCTCAATGAATAACACAATATCACATCTTACGAGCTTTGATAGACTTAGAGATACAGGGAATGTGGAATGGACTTTTATACAACATCTCTCTATCTGGTAGTAGATGAATGAACAGGGCGTCATGGCCACAGGATTTGACCCACGTTAAAGTCCATGAGGACGGAGTAGTCTTGTGCCATGGGTTGCTCTGCCCTGGGGACCGTCTTCCTGGGGATGGATCCGTAAGGAAGCCCCATCAGAACCTGGAACCAGAACCACAAACGTGAACATTATGGGTTGAACACTGTTGGGACGGCAGGTAGGCAGGTAGGCAGGTTGCGTGGTCGTACCTCTGGGATGACCACCAGTCCGAAGGTGAAGCCGAACAGCACCAGGTTCATGCCGTACATCCAGCGCAGGAAGATGAAGTAGGAGGCAACTGAGGACCCGAAGTGACCTGAGGGCAGAGGGGGACATGCAGCTTTCATCCACTAGGTGGCAGTGGTTAGCTATCCAGCATAATACCCACACACATCATTGGTTGCTAAAATATTCTTCTAGCATATTTGATTAGCATCTTGCTTTGACCTTTTTGGCCTGACAGAATAATCTCAGTATATTTGGGTTAGAGTTAGGGTTCAAGTTAGGGTTTGGGTTAGTGTTAGGGTTAGGGTCTTAAATGTTTGTCTTTGTGCGTTTCCTCTTCGGAAAGGTAACTTACTCTCCACCTCCTTTATCTTCCGTTCCCATGGAATGCAAGCTGTTTTGAAATTGTCAAAATCTCTCTGGAACTTGATCCATTTCTAACGAAGGGAAACAAATAACGGACATGTTTAAAACCACCACAAGCGAAGAGCAAAAGGAGAAGGACACACACACACGCACGCACGCACGCACGCACGCACGCACGCACGCACGCACGCACGCACGCAAAGGGAGAATGTCCTTTGATTCTCACCTTCATCATCATGACTTTGTAGGCATACAGCTTCCTGCCTTTTCCCTTGCCCAAAGCCCCCTCAAACTTATCCACAAACTCTTGGGCGTCCCTGAGAACACATCATAGGATTAACCACAGAACAGCCATGCAGTCATAAGATAAACACTATCATGAAAAACAAATCAAAGTCTGATGGAGGTATCCAGTGCATCAGTAAGAGAAGACCCAGTGTCTGGTGGGGTCAAAGGGTCCCAGACTTCAGTTATTGCATGCAAAGGATTGTCGACCAAATACTAAACATGACTGCTTAATTTGGACATCTGATGAATCTGCCCCGTTACTTTTGGGTACCCCGAAACAGGGGGACTATGCATAAAAAGTGTTTTAATTCCTGAATGGTGAAACCAATATGTACACAAACACCCTCAAATAAAAGCTGAGAATCTCTACTTTAACCTCATAGTAATTGTTTGATTTCAAATCCAAACTTTTTGAGTGTGGAGCCTGTGTCCACTTTACAATGGGTTGAGAATACAGCTCTGATTATCAAGAACTAAGAATGAAAATCGGAAGTTCAACAGTCAAGCTCAGCAGAAGAGCAGAAGTTACTTCAGGTGTGTCAGCCTCCTCTTCATACGCCAGGGTTTGTTCCTCATGTTGGCGATGAGCTTCTTCTTCTCTTCCACCTCCTCCATCAGTCTGGCCATCTCTCCCTCCGACATGGACTCCTCCTCCTCCTCAGAGTTACTGTTAGAGTCAGAGGAGCTGGGAGACAGAGACGAGAGAGGGGACAGGGAGGGGACAGGGAGGGGACAGGGAGGACAGGGAGGGGACAGGGAGGACAGGGAGGGGACAGGGAGGGGACAGGGAGAGGACAGGGAGGGGACAGGGAGGGGGACAGGGAGGGGACAGGGAAAGAGAGAGAGAGGACAGGGAGGGGACAGGGAGGGGACAGGGAGAGAGAGAGGGGGGACAGGGAGGGGACAGGGAGGGGACAGGGAGAGAGAGAGAGAGGGGACAGGGAGGGGACAGGGAGAGAGAGAGAGAGGGGACAGGGAGGGGACAGGGAGAGAGAGAGAGGGGACAGGGAGGGGACAGGGAGGGGACAGGGAGAGAGAGAGAGGGGACAGGGAGGGGGACAGGGAGAGAGAGAGAGGGGACAGGGAGAGAGAGAGAGGGGACAGGAAGGGGACAGGGAGAGAGAGAGAGGGGACAGGGAGGGGACAGGGAGGGGGACAGGGAGGGGACAGGGAGAGAGAGAGAGGGGACAGGGAGGGGGACAGGAAGGGGACAGGGAGGGGACAGGGAGAGAGAGAGAGGGGACAGGGAGGGGACAGGGAGGGGACAGGGAGAGAGAGAGAGGGGACAGGGAGGGGACAGGGAGGGGACAGGGAGAGAGAGAGAGGGGACAGGGAGGGGACAGGGAGGGAGAGAGAGAGGACAGGGAGGGAGAGAGAGAGGACAGGGAAGGGAAAGAGAGGGGACAGGGAAGGGACAGAGAGGGGACAGGGAGGGAGGGAGGGGGAGGGGGAGGGGGAGAGGGAGAGGGAGAGGGAGAGGGAGGGGGAGGGGGAGGGGGAGGGGGAGAGAGAGGACAGGGAAGGAGGGGGAGAGGGAGAGGGAGAGGGAGAGGGAGAGGGAGAGGGAGGGGAGGGGGAGAGGGAGAAGGAGGGGGGGAGGGAGACAACAAGAGGGTTTAGGATTGAGTTTAACTGGTTCTCAAGACACACAGTGGCGTAGCATTCTTCTACATGAACACTTTCAATTGATTGATTTGATTTCTGTGCCGTGATGACACACAGATGGTTCCAGTCAGAGATCACCATGTCGGACATGTTGATTTTATCTCCGGCTCTGGTTACAATCACTCTCTGAGGTCATAATCCCCGTGGCTTGGCCTCCTCTCCTCTATCCCAGAATACCTGCTGTCTTTCTTCTTTTTCTTCTTCTTGTCCTGCTCATCCTCCTTCTCCTTCCCTTTGCCCTTCCCCTTGGCGTCTCCTTTCTTCTCCTTGCTGTTCTGTTCTTCTTTCTGCTTCTTTCCGCCGGCTCCCTTCTTCCCGTTCCTCTTGTTTCCCTGCTCCTCCTCACTCTCCTCCTCGCTGGCCTGACCTTTCCCTCCCCCCTTTTTCCCTCCTTTTTTATTGGCTGCTGCTCCTCCTCTCCTCCTCTTGGGGGCGTCGTCCTCACTCTCCTCGTCGCTGTCACGTGACTTGGCCGGCTTCTTCTTGTTGGCTCCTCTGCGGTTCCGGGGAGCCACCTCCTCCTCTTCCTCCTCCTCGTCATCCTCGTCCTCGGAGGCTGGCTTCTTGCCGCGGCGGGCGGCTGCTCCCCGGCCGGCCGGCGGTCTCCTGTTCCCTCCTCGCCTCCGACTGGTGTCATCTGTACAGGCACACACACACACACACACACACACACACACACACACACACACACACACACACACACACACACACACACACACACACACAAAAGCGCGCGCGCACACACAGGAACACACAGACAAAAGCTCAAGATATACAGTGGATCTGAAATGTTTTCAATAGCAGTTCAGTGTGAAACAAAGTGCCAGTAGATGTTTACATTATTCAAATACGAGCGGAAAGAAGTCGCTGAGTCACCTCAGTCAGCTGGGCTCATCTCCACTTACCCTCGCTGTCACTGTCCGCGTCAATCTCAATCCCAACTGGAACACAAACAAGTAAACAGTAATACAGTAATACAGTAATACAGTAAATACAGTAATACAGTAATACAGTAAATACAGTAATACAGTAATACAGTAAATACAGTACCTTCAACATTATCATTACTAAACACCTGAACTGCAGATAAAAACATTTGTTTTTATATTTTTACATTCTTCTACATTCTTCTGCTGAAAGCCCCATTTGACTAATTTCCACCTAAAAACCAAATCCAAACTAAACAACTTAGAAACAACATTAGAAATATGATGATCAGATGCAAAAGCAGGATGCCATTTGATAGGTAACATCTTGACATTTTGTGTGAATACGTTCACATCATAGTTCAGAATAACATACTATACATGACAAGGAGATAACGTCAACAATAATCAAATTAATAATCAAATTACAGCAGAATTTGGGACCCATTATGTCCGGGAGAACAATCATAACTATGGTTGACAAATATACACAGACTTTGTGAACCATCTTCAAAAGAACCCAGAATTAACTTACAAATGAATTTCAGCCACGTACTGTTCAGTATACTGTCCCAGCCTCAGGACTCCAGGTCACAAAGCCACACAATCAAAAGCAAAAAGGAGTTTGATTTCAGAAATGCTACTCACCATCCTCCATCTTTCTAGCTATTTCGTTCTTCCTCGGCATGGTGGGTCTGAGTACCTGGAGGTCTGAGTACCTGGTGGTCTGAGTACCTGGAGGTCTGAGTACCTGGTGGTCTGAGTACCTGGAGGGTATTCCCTGGAAGTACTAGTGCTTGGTCTTGTCTATTCTTCTCCTGACTGTGTTCTGTAAACATGGGCTGAATGCATTGACACCTCCGCAGGTACACAGTGTCCAGGTATAGACTGCCAGTACCCCACTCGAATAACTCCCCCCCCGGTCACCATGACAACTATAACATGTGACCTGCCTCTACAGGTGTGTACTGTACATGCACTGTACATATGTGTCATCAATGCTTTGACCTAAAACAAACTGCATTTCTGGAAAACAAATTGCTTTTCTGGCAATTCAATGTCTATCAAATCGTTGGGACATGTGAGAGTTTGTGAGTTTGTTAAAACTACTTAAAAAGAATAAGAACAAGATGTTCTAGAAGTTGGGGTTAAAGGTAAGGGTTCCTGTACTGTGTGGTTCTCAAAACAACCCCAGAGAACCCTGAAATACGACCGGCAACTGGGAGAGAAGTCTAGACCTCAGACTAAGCCTACGGGATCAGACCCCTCTCTAACAGGCTGGATCCTCAGAGCATCCGAACCATTACGGTCAGAGACACTCTCACTCATCCAGACACTCGACACCGCGACCACACGCGACACAAGACAGGCCGCCTTAAAGATTTAATGAAGGTTTAGGTTTCCTGTTCAAGACCCATTAGGTACGCCTCAAAATCATGAACCACATGGAGAGTATTTAATGATCTGTAGATAGATGGAGTCTCGGTATGGGGAATGGTGGAGGGATACCGGAACGGAGGAGGACGTAGGGAGGTTGTATGGGGAATGGTGGAGGGATACTGGAACGGCGGAGGACGGAGGAGGACGTAGGGAGGTTGTATGTTGGGTTCCGTACTGTGGGTACAAACACGCCCCTCTGAGCCGGTCCATCACCATTTAATAATGGAGAGGAGCTCCTCTTCCACAGACAGCTACACCATTACACGCTCATCAGCTCCATCAAGGGTAACGCTCTCTCTCTCTCTCTCTCTCCCTCTCTGTCTCTCTCTCTCCCTCTGTCTCTCTCTCTCTCTCTCCCTCTCTGTCTCTCTCCCTCTTTCTCTCTCTCTCACACACACACACACATGAACAGCCTCCTAGCGCACGCACACACACACACACACACACACACACACACACACACACACACACAGTATCTCTCTCACACGCGCACACACACACACACATATTTATTTTGAATATTGTTATGTAATTAGGCACATTTATTTTTCTTACCATTCGAATATTTCTCATTCCTGAAATCATTCACAGTGGATCAAAGACAAGCCCAGACCCTCACCATCAGCTTCATACAAACATCTCATCACAAGTTTCTAAACTCAACACTGGTATTTCAAAACTCGTCAGATGATTGTAAATCAATATTTAATGCATTCTCGGCATGAATTGTGTATGAGTATTTAAAAGTTAATGCATCTAGTCTGGAGACTGCAGTAATATCACTTAATGTCTGACAGTACAGGAGGGAGAGACCATACAGGGCGGAAAATACTCCCATCCAAAAGTCTGTTTTCGATGAAGGCAGATGAACTGCAGCCATCTGGTGGGCCTTTGAAACACATTCAACTCAGTGGATACCACCAGTTGAAAGGACACACACACACACACACACACACACACACACACAGCAGTGTTCCTGATCTGTACAAATAAGGTTATGAGTGAAGTAGCTGCCTTGCTTTTGGACAAGTCCACATTGAAGCCGATGCAAACTAAGTGTGTCGTGGTACCGAGGGACCGGGGGGCCGGGACAAAGGCTGAAGTCAGCCGCAGGAGGGAAACGCTGAAGTCAGGCTGTCACCTGCAGGAGGGAAACGCTGAAGTCAGGGAATAACAAGGCTCTTTGTTGGAGCGATATCCATCCGCTCGCTCAGAACGACCGGTAACCATTTGCTCCGCACAGCCACAGAGGCCGCGCCACAGCGGAAGACTGCAGAAGGCCGAAGTTACAGGGAAGCCTGAAAGAAATTGAACTTAAAACACTTTTGCTGGGGCTCTCAGTGGCATAGCACACTAAGGCGCACACCATATCATCACAAGGTCCCTGGTTCGATTCCGGCCATCGACATATCCTGCATGTCATCCCTCCTCTCACCCATCCTTCCTGTCAATCTCTACTGTCTCTATCCCAATAAAGCAGAAATGCCCTAAAAACATATTAAAAAACACAACACTTTTGCTGGTCAACACCTCCTCCAGGAACAAGCAGAGCTTCAGGGAAGGTTGAATCACCCACGTTGTCCTGCCGTACGGCCTGCTGTCCCGAGCCACAGCACCGCTACCCAATCACATGACCTCCAGGCCTCTTGGCGCTGGGCCTGCGGACCACAGCAGCCTTGGCATCTGAGGTGAATTCATTGCATTGTAAGTTGCAGGCTAAGCTAACGTGTTTAAAATAAAAACCTGCATTATGACTTGTTACGTACAAGCTAGCCTCTGAATATGACCACATATGAATGTACTGTGACTATGCTACCTCAGGGCTCCAGAGCATGTTGTTAGTCAGAGGCTCCTCTCCCCCTCGCGGGAGGAGGCGGTGTGGTGTGTATGCTACCACCAAAGGTCCATGTTGTTAGTCAGAACCTCCTCTCCCCCTCACGGGAGGAGGCGGTGTGGATGTGGGCCTTTTATAGTAATCCACAGGGAACCTGGCGATGACCTGTGGATGGGCAGCCACGTGCTGCTTGTTTTAGCCTGTGTGTGTGTGTATGTGTATATATATATATATGTGTGTGTGTCTAAACATACTGTACTGGGGCAGACTGAGAGTGGGATCTTTCACGTGAGCCAAGGCCACTCTGCTGTGTATCAGGTTACCTCTCTATATTTACCTTCAGGCCAGACGCGGCCGGCCCGGCCCGGCCCCCCCCCACAGTTGTTATGGCACGGAGGGAAGTACCCCACCATCACCGGCCCTGTGGAAGCACTCCTCAAACACGGCCTTCCTTCCTTCCCTGATCTGACAGGGCCTGACCGGTGAAGCTGGGAGAGAACAGCTCACCAGGACTAATCCAATCAACGTCAGATCGCTGATCACATCCAGGGAGGAAGAGAGGACGTAGGATCAATCTGCTCTACCATGAACCCAGTTCCATCTGATGGTCTTCCAGACTGGATCAATCTGCTCTACCATGAACCCAGCTCCATCTGATGGTCTTCCAGACTGGATCAATCTGCTCTACCATGAACCCAGTTCCATCTGATGGTCTTCCAGACTGGATCAATCTGCTCTACCATGAACCCAGTTCCATCTGATGGTCTTCCAGACTGGATCAATCTGCTCTACCATGAACCCAGTTCCATCTGATGGTCTTCCAGACTGGATCAATCTGCTCTACCATGAACCCAGTTCCATCTGATGGTCTTCCAGACTGGATCAATCTGCTCTACCATGAACCCAGTTCCATCTGATGGTCTTCCAGACTGGATCAATCTGCTCTACCATGAACCCAGTTCCATCTGATGGTCTTCCAGACTACATTCATGGAGAGTGGGATGAAGAAGATGAAGACGACTGTTTATATGGCCATGCAATCAATTCTCATCAATTGTAGGAATGTGATACGTGCGCACCCCCCCTCCCCAAGGGAGAACAGAGCTCTGGGCAGAGGGTCAGTCATACTCGCCCCCCCTGGAGCAGTGAGGGGTTAGGTGCCCCTGGAGCAGTGAGGGGTTAGGTGCCCCTGGAGCAGTGAGGGGTTAGGTGCCCCTGGAGCAGTGAGGGGTTAGGTGCCCCTGGAGCAGTGAGGGGTTAGGTGCCCCTGGAGCAGTGAAGGGTTAGGTGCCCCTGGAGCAGTGAGGGGTTAGGTGCTTTGCTCAAGGGCACAACAGCAGTGGTAGACACCTTAGATATGATGCCAGAAACCCTCCAGTCACCAGCTCACATCCGGCTCCCTCCTGGAGTGGGGATCGAACCAGCGACCTGCCGATTGCTGGCCGGCCTATCTAACCTCTAGGCTACCTGCTGCCCCCGCCCCGCCCCCCCCCAAAAAAAAAAAACGGGAGAGTGCCAACGCAGTCCCCCACCACCAGAAATGTTAGGAATCACAGTTCAATGAATCACAGCTAGAAAAGGGAGACTTGTAACGCATCATTCTATATCTCTGTACATAATTTTATTTACATGATACAATTTTGCAGTAATGTCGGGTAACGGGATTATATGCGCGGTACATAAATATAAAGATGGTTTGTACAAACTTGCATAACTAAAAAGGGTTAAAATAAACAAACATACTGCGCTTTGAAGTGAAATCTCACAGCCCTACAGAAAGAACAGAACAGAGCAGTCAGACCAACCAAAGAAACTAAAGAAAGACTAAAATTAAATATCTATATAATAAATCAACAAGAGTGAGTCACTGGATCAGTTCTTCTGACTACTGGAGGAACACAAGCATTTACTCTCACACACACACACACTCTCTCTCTCTCTCACACACACGCACACACACATCCATCTACTGGCAATAGCATACATCAGACACTTGTGTTTAATACGCATCATGTGACACACACTCCACAATATATCAGAAATCTATATTAGCGCGCGTACACATTAACAATGAAAAACAAACGAACATTCAACACAGAAGTGAAATATTGATGGTAAGATTAGTGACCTAACCCCCCCCCCCCCTTTTCCAAACTCAACAACTGGGGGAACTTAGGCTTACCTGTCACACTGTAGACAAGAACAACCCATGCAAAACAAACAGCCAACATATTCTCACTATCTTCTGGAAAAACAAAAAAAGAAGAGCACGGAGAGGGCCTCGTCCCGACGGCCACGCGGGTCACGTGACCCGAGCGGCTGGATGAGTGAGGAGGACGCAGGAAGTGACGTGTTGTGTATCAGTTCGAGCTTCCCTAAGTCCCCCGTCCAGCCAGACGCAGGTTTCCCCTTCAAAAATGCACATCATCATCACAGCATCAGACACCTAAAACCCTTTAGGAAATCATCTTTAAACGGACAAGTTAACCTAAGCAATGCTCCATTTTTTTTCTGTGCAGCCTACATTGCAGGTTGAATGACGTAGCAGTGGAGCGGCTCGTAGTGTGACTAGGCTGATTCAGTGGAGCGGCTCGTAGTGTGACTAGGCTGATTCAGTGGAGCGGCTCGTAGTGTGACTAGGCTGATTCAGGTGGGTAATATGAGGAGCCTGTGTGGCTGGCCGACCAGGCGGGGCAGGGCTGGGCGACCAGGCGGGGCAGGGCTGGGCGACCAGGCGGGGCAGGGCTGGGCGACCAGGCGGGGCAGGGCTGGGCGACCAGGCGGGGCAGGGCTGGGCGACCAGGCGGGGCAGGGCTGGGCGACCAGGCGGGGCAGGGCTGGGCGACCAGGCGGGGCAGGGCTGGGCGACCAGGCTGCTCCATCCTCAACGGATGGTTATATCGTTTCATAAGCTTGTTTTCAGACGTTCTTCTTTAGATGACCATCGTATCAAAAGTCTCTTTCTTTTTTATTTTATTTTTTTCAAAGTCACTTCTTCACATCTCATCTCCAGAGATTAATATGGGGGGGGGGGGGGTCTCCCCTGAACTGAGGCCCCAGCATGGAAACAAACATGGCAGAACCTACAAACACTCCATGAGAACATCAGGACATATTGTGAGATGCATTTGAGGGGGGGGGGGATTCGAACAAAACCGGGAGGGGGGGGGGGGAACTCAAACTAAACCGTTGACCCCCCCCCTCCCCCACTGACAGATGAGGGGAGAACATCCATTTGCTACATAAGCCGGCTGGGGGGTGTGTGTGTGTGTGGCCATCTCCTCCTCTCCTCTAAACTCAACAGACACACACAGAATCACAACACATCACCCCCCCCACAACCAACCGCCCCCCCACACACACAACCCTCAAAACCAAAACTAAACCGCTACGCCAGGCCCAGACGCCCCCCCCCCCCCAGAGAAAGCAGGTAATCCTAGTGTAGATTTTTTTTTCTCTTTTTCTTTTGTTCCAAAACATTCTTTTTTGTTCTCTCTTGTCATTTCCTGTTGTTTTTTGTCTTTAAACTGCAAGCTGAGACAAAGATGGAGGGAGGGGGGGGGGGCGGGGGGAGAAATGAAAAACATGACACCGTTCATGCATGGCAGAAAACAGGATTTTCCCCCATACTGTAATTTGAAAAAAACTAGTCCTTTAGAACGCAGGTCCCCCTCGCGAGTCCATGTTTTTTTTTTTCCTTCTTCAGCCAATCACTCCAAGAGTTCTCAAGGTCAAAAGGTCAAAGCGAGAGAGAGGGTCAGTCTTATATTCTCTGGATCTTGTCGGCCACCACCACCGGGTTCTCCTTGCGGATCTTGGCCGCGGCCTCGGCTTTGTAGTCGTACGGACAGTTGTGCTTGTCGGAGTAGCGGTGGATTCCACAGAAGAGGTTCCCACAGCGACAGTCAAAACCTGACGGGACCAAAAGGCACAATGAGTCACACTGAAAACACACACACACACACACACACACACACACACACACACACACAAGGCCTCCCAGCCTGGTCTCCCGTCCTCTCAGAGCAGCACCAGAACGTCAGAGCTCACCTGTGAGGCCGACCTTCTTGCGGCACATGAAGCAGCGGTTCTTCTTGGGTTTGGTCGGCTCGGGGGTTTTGGACTCATCGCTGCAGGCGGCGCCAGGCGGGGAGGCCGAGGCGGTGGGCTGAGTGACCACTGGGGGGACACAGTCCAGACGTGAGTAAGCAACAACAACAACAACAGCAGCACCCCCCCCACACACATAACCGCTGGGGTCACCAGACAGAGCGGTGGCGAGGACGACCCCGGACCACCTACCAGGCTCTACTTTTGGCGACGCGCCCTCCTCCTCACAGGAAATGCTCATCTCTGTCATCTGCTGGGTAACAGGAAGTGCTGCCGCTGCCCCGCTACACAGAGAGAGAGAGAGAGAGACACAGAGAGAGAGAGATTACTTTGATGCAACAACATAACACAAATGTAGTTGGAAGTGACAGTCGATCTACATTCATTGAGCTCAAAGGATTCTACAGGGAGCGTTCAGGCCTCCTCCCAGCATGCACCCATCCATTAACAGAGGAGGACGTCTCGTTACATTCAAGTCTCTTAGCAGACGCTTTTCCCCCCAAAGCGACTTACAACAAGTCTGTTTGTCTGAAGTGAGTGAGTCAACTCTACATTCAGTCACCGTCAGTAAAACCTTCCACAACAACCGTGCCACCGGCAGTCACGGCGCCGCAGGAAGGAACAAACTTTACTGTCATCGTTTTTTCTAATGTCGGTAACGTCGGGTGTTGGAGAGGTCTGAGGAGGAGGAGCCCAGGGGGAGCCTACAGAGAGGTGCGCCCCCCCCGCCCCCGACGGCGCCAGAGACGCTCACCTGGCCTCTGCGGCGGCGGCAGCGGCCTCCACGGCAGCCTCCACAGCGGCCGCGGCGTTGTTGAGAGTAGCCTCTATCCTCTGGTAGGCCTCGGCCTCCGCCGTGGGGCTGCTGGACACACTGCTGCCACCTGGAACAGAAGCAGCGCCACGCCGTGAGTCCGGTGACTTCCAGAGAAAGCTCTTCTATGTACGCTAGAAACTCAACATTCACAATAACCTCCCCCGAGACTCAGAGGAGATCTGGTTATTGTCAATATTGAGTTTCTAGCATACATACGAACACACACACACACACACTTAAAAAAAGAAAAGCTGAAGACAGAAATACAGTGTTTGTTAGGCACCTGTATCTCAAACATAGAAAGAGAGAGATAGAGACAGACAGACAGACAGAGAGAGACAGACAGAGAGAGAGACAGACAGACAGAGGGAGACAGGATAAGAATGTACACGTCAGAGTCCATCGCCTACACAATGCACAGCTTCGTTCTGGACCGCGTCCTGAGAAGCGGTTCCGGGAGCAGACGCGGGTCTTACCCATGGCACTCAGCGGGCTCACGCCTCCGTTGTTCTGTCTCGTCAGGTGGTCCTTGTAGCAGACCGAGCACATGCCATTGGTCCTGGGGTTGCCGTAGAAACCACAGCCGGTGGCACAGAGAACAGGCATGGGGCTCTGATTGGTCTCCTGGGCCATCTCTGCTCGTTGGGTTGTGGCGATGGAGAGAATCTGACAGAGAGAGACAGAGGGAGACTTGTTAAGAGAAGTGGAGAACAGCCTAGCAGGACACAGAGAGCAGCGAGGAAGTGAAGGAAACATCTAGAGGCTACTTGTGAAAGTCAGAACAAGGTAACTGTTTACAAATGTCCAAAAGAAAATGACCCCACATAATCAATATTGCGTCGAATGTAAGATAACCCTGTTTGTTCAGATTAGCGAGGGGGCCAGCTTCGTAAACACTCAGTACACACAGATTACAGACAGAAGACACTAGAACTCTGTCCTCCTCGCTAAACCACAGCCACTTGGTCCAGGTCCACCTCCGCTGAACTCTCATCCTGTCTAGGCCGGGGCAGGACGGATCTATTTTCAGCCACATTGACAGTTCTCTCTAAACCACGAGACTTCAACTCAACACAATCCTGGGCGGAGAATAGATACCAATCCTGTCTTCTCAATCGTTTTCAAGTCTCGTTTCAATACCGTACACTACTGATGTCAGGAAAGCCGTTTGAGGCAGGACAGCAGCGGTGAGCTCATCACAACCATCTCCTGGTCGCATTGTTATCATTAACACAAGGTCAACAGACGAGCCGGGCGTCTTTAAACAGCTGGCGGGGGAAGTGTAAACAGTCGCAACCATTAATCACCACAAGAAGGAACGAGTCGCCTTGATTACATGGTTAATCTGGAGACACTATCCGTCAGCCCTGGGCCACTCCAACCTCCAAGAACATTGTGTTCTGCTACCAGATTACTGAGAGAGAACAAACAGGGAACGTAGGGGGTGACTGGCAGGAGGGCGGGGTGAGGCCCCCGGGGAGGACTGGGTCAGGGTGAGGACCCCGGGGAGGACTGGGACAGGGTGAGGACCCTGGGAGGACTGGGACAGGGTGAGGACCCTGGGGAGGACAGGGACAGGGTGAGGACCCTGGGGAGGACAGGGTGAGGACCCTGGGGAGGACAGGGACAGGGTGAGGACCCTGGGAGGACTGGGACAGGGTGAGGACCCTGGGAGGACTGGGACAGGGTGAGGACCCTGGGAGGACTGGGACAGGGTGAGGACCCTGGGGAGGACAGGGTGAGGACCCTGGGAGGACAGGGACAGGGTGAGGACCCCGGGGAGGACTGGGACAGGGTGAGGACCCCGGGGAAGACTGGGACAGGGTGAGGACCCTGGGAGGACTGGGACAGGGTGAGGACCCCGGGGAGGACTGGGACAGGGTGAGGACCCTGGGAAGACTGGGACAGGGTGAGGACCCTGGGAAGACTGGGACAGGGTGAGGACCCCGGGGAGGACTGGGACAGGGTGAGGCCCCCGGGGAGGACTGGGACAGGGTGAGGCCCCCGGGGAGGACTGGGACAGGGTGAGGCCCCCGGGGAGGACTGGGACAGGGTGAGGACCCTGGGAGGACTGGGACAGGGTGAGGACCCTGGGGAGGACTGGGACAGGGTGAGGACCCCGGGGAGGACTGGGACAGGGTGAGGACCCCGGGGAAGACTGGGACAGGGTGAGGACCCTGGGAAGACTGGGACAGGGTGAGGACCCTGGGGAGGACAGGGACAGGGTGAGGACCCTGGGGAGGACTGGGACAGGGTGAGGACCCTGGGAAGACTGGGACAGGGTGAGGACCCTGGGGAGGACTGGGACAGGGTGAGGACCCTGGGAGGACTGGGACAGGGTGAGGACCCTGGGGAGGACAGGGACAGGGTGAGGAAACATCAGCACCACATCACCCAAGTCTCCTCATGGAAAAGGTAGCAAGTCGGTGGTGGTGTCTTGATGGTACTTGTGGCGGTTTTCCACGAACCAAGGGGGGGCAGGGGGAACTGAACATTTCACAAACAAACCCAAGTTAACACGCCGAACCACGCTTTCTAGGGATTTGCGTCAGAGGTTTTCCCCGGAAAGGGGCACAGCAAGGTCCCCCATCACGTGTACGACCCGCTAACGGCGGGGCCGCTCGCCGTCCCGGGCTCACATGGACCCGAGTATTAGCTTTCGCCTGTCACAAGGGTGCAATGTGACACGCTGATCTCAAACACACACACACACACACACACACAACCTCGCTAGCTAACAGAGCACGGCTCTCTCCGAGTGCAGCTGACGCTATTTATAGGCCACCCTGGAAGCCCGCTAAGGTTACATCACAGAAAGCAGCGCACAGCTCGCTGCTCGGGAACTCGGTGGCGAAGACATGGTGTTGCCATGTTAATCCACGAACCGTCCAACTCCACACGACATGCAGTGATAAACCCTGACGAAGCATTAACTTGAAGAATATTTGCATGAGCAAAAGCCACGTCGGCTCTCTTTATAATCCCGTCCCACTCAACACCACAAGACGCGTTCCCATCCCGACCCCCCCCATCCCCTCCGACCCCCCCGCAACGCAAGACAGGCTGCTGCCGTCCTGGCTGTTGTTGTTTCCCGACATCAGGCAGCTAGGTCAATAAAACACCAACAACTACAACTACACCTCAAAAACAGCAAGGCTAAATCGACGTGTAGCCAGCTAACGTAATAACATAGTTAATAACAGTTATTACGTTATTAGTTAGCTAACAAAAAGAGGCTAGTACCGTTAGCTCGTCCCTCAGCTCCCTCAGCCCGCAGGAGCAGGCCTCGACGGCTGCTCTTTAAATCCACTGAGTCATGCTAGCAGGCTAGCCGACCTACTCCAGACAGCTAACCCGCTAATCGTCGAGCCCGAGGCGGACGAAGTTGAAATAACGCCTCGATAGAAGTACTTTCACCGGGAACTGCGACGCCGTCGGCTCGTCTGGCCGTTTTTAAACCGAACGTCGTTCGTCTCCGCGGGTCGGAACGGGCTAGTTAGCTTCTCCACTAGCGCTTTGTCTTTTCTTTGTTCACGCCACTCTCTTCCTGTTTTGACCCGTCAACATTAATACCAATTTAATTATTTCGATTCATACACGTAAAAACTACAGATCTCAAACGTTTGAGCAGTTTGATGGCCGTTTGAGTTGAATATACGAACGATTTGTTACAGTTGAACGTGTAGAGCAGATCGCCTCAGATTGCCAGGCAGGCTAGCTAGCATCACATCGGTGATGGAAATCAAAGTCAGATGAGGTTGTTCAGCTCGCAGCAACACCAACACCACCACCACCACCACCAACACCACCACCAACTTCACTCAGGAAAACCTTCCTTTTTCTGTCAAACTTCTTAAAGACAACAACACCTGATTCAGATTAACACACCACAACACCACCACCACAACAACACGACAAAAACAACTCCTCACGACGTTTCTCCGCGACATTCTGACAGGTTTTTTTACTCACCAATTAACTTGTTCGTTTGTTTTTCCCAAAGCTAAATTTAATGTAGTTTTTCTGTTCGCTGTGTCGTGTGGCGGAGCGGGTCTCCTCTCCTCTGATCGTCCTCTCTGCTCCGGTCCGGACGGTAATCCAGCAGCGGGTCACCGGGCTTCTGTTTTCATCTCCGCTCCTGTCTGCTGGCCCGGGGGGCGGGGCCTCGCGGCACCCGCAGCCCCATTGGTAGACGGGAGATTTGGGCAGGCGTCTAGGGACCGCCCCCCGGAAGGCCGCCGATCTGAAGACATGTGGATCGGAGGAGATCAACGATAAAACCGTGGGTACGAGGTGTCCGGATGATTTGGAGATCAGCGGATTCGAGCAGTCAACACCACCGAACACGTATCGGTCTGGATCGGTCATGATCTGTCACCGTGATCACATCAACTGAAGATGTCTGGGACGTGATGAACTGTCATATTGGAGTAAATCATGCCACTTGAGTAATACCTTGTTTACGTTGCACAACAGCGTAGTACTGTAGCACTCAAGGAAGGAAAAACAAATCTTGTGACAGCATAGTAAAAACGATCTGTCTTGTCTGTTCCGTTAATAAACAAGCTGATTGACAAACATTGCTCTAATTAGATAGATAGAAACTTTATTTATCCCAGGGGGAAATTCAGGTTCCAAGTAGCGTACAGACATAGGGGTATCACACATAACATACACATACAACATACAACATTAGCAGTATTGTATACAGGCGTATTGTGTGCTTGTTGGGATTGTATGAACACTAATATGTTAGAAGGCAAATGAACATACTGGACTAAGGCTGAAAAGGGGTTAACTTATCAAACAAATAAAAAGTACTCTTATACTGTTTCACTCTGCTCCTTCCTCACATAGGGTTTAACCAATCAGTCATATTTTTAACAATCATAAAAAAACAGATAACATAAATTTAATTAAAACCAAAAATGTAAATACAATAGAAGCTGAACTAAGCGTAGTAACATCCACAAAGTGAATCAAGGTTTGTACGTCCTGCTACCTCCACTGTGATTGTGTTTATCTCAACGCTGATCAAAGCCAACAGAAACCTGAATGCAACAAGTGACTGATGTTATCACCCATGACCTGTCATCATCAATGGTCCTAGACAATAGAAAAGGTGCCTAGCCTGATCAGCAGAGCCTTCATGAAAGGGAGAGAGAGAGAGAGAGAGAGAAGAGAGAGATAGAAAGAGAGAGACAGAGAGAGAGAGATAGAGAGAGAGAGACAGAGAGAGAGAGAGAGAAGAGAGAGAGAGAGAGAGAGAGATAGAAAGAGAGAGAGAGAGAGAGTCAGTGTCTGATATCATCGCGCCAGAAAGCTTGACGCAGATGGATGCTGTGTCATCATTTCTCCTCCCTTCCTGAAGAATGCACTAAAAGCACTTCCTCATATGGATTGAGAAGCATCTGACTGCAGGACCACTTTGATTATTTCAACCCATGTGGCAGAGAGTGTAGAACTGATATTGCTGAATGATGTCACCATTGTCCATATCTGAATAACACATTCCAATCTCTAAAAAGTCATTTATTTATTTTTTACTCATTAAGATCCAAAAGAACAATTCATTTCATCAGAGCATATCAACAAACAACAACATGTTGTGTTTAAAGTTTTTTTTTTTTTTTTTGGAGTAACCCCTCAAAAATATTGGGTACCTGACAGCCATGGCGGTATGCCTTACTGCTAACAAATAAAACACACAAAATACAGTATTTATATAACATGTTCTACTTCAAAATTCATAAAAAAAAACTTGCTTTAAAAACGACAAATTACTTGTGCAAACAGCAAACCAAAGATTGGAGATGGAAATCGTGTAGATCAGCGCAGTGGGTGGGTTTCAGGCCCGGCCTCTGCGGTGGGTGGGTTTCAGGCCCGGCCTCTGCGGTGGGTGGGTTTCAGGCCCGGCCTCTGCGGTGGGTGGGTTTCAGGCCCGGCCTCTGCGGTGGGGGGGTTTCAGGCCCGGCCTCTGCGGTGGGTGGGTTTCAGGCCCGGCCTCTGCGGTGGGTGGGTTTCAGGCCCGGCCTCTGCGGTGGGTGGGTTTCAGGCCCGGCCTCTGCGGTGGGTGGGTTTCAGGCCCGGCCTCTGCGGTGGGTGGGTTTCAGGCCCGGCCTTTGCGGCGGAAGCTGCGTCTGACGAAGGCCTTCTCCTCCCACTTGTTGGGCGGCAGCATGTGGGGGCCGTTATGGACGCACAGGATGGTCATCTCATCAGCGTACTGGAGGTTGGCCAGGAGCTGGACACACACACACACACGGATTTAGAGCGTATACACATGAACACAAACACGAACACTCGAACACACACACACACACACACACACACACACACACAGGTAACTCACCTTGGGTGTGATAAAGAAGTACTGAGAGGTGGTCTCTTTGCACGCTGTCCTGACCACGATGTCAAACACTCTCCTCTCGTTGACCGGGTCCATACCCTGGGGAGGACAGGACATCTATCAGTACCTCCCTGTTACTCCCTGTCCTGGGTGGGTGGGGGGTGGGGGGGGGCAGAGCTGACTCCACCTACTGGACTGGTGGTGGGTGGGAGAGTGTGTGTGTGTGTGTGTGTGTGTGTGTGTGTGTGTGTGTGTGGTGTGTGGTGTGTGGGCGTTTTGCTTCAGGGAGAAGTCAGTATGTATGTGTCTGTTATACCAAATGGTGTTTGGTTATTACAAATTCTAGGAAGCAGCAGTTGAGGTGTGTGTGTGTGTGTGTGTGTGTGTGTGTGTTCAAATCCAACCTTTTGGAATGTAGAGCCAAAAGAAGAAAAAGATTCTTCATTGTCCCATTACTTACACAGGGCACTGTATATATACTGTATATATATATATATACAGTACCAGTCAAAAGTTTGGACACACCTTCTCATTCTTTATTTTTTATTATTTTCTACATGGAGATTAATACTGAACACATCAAAACTATGAAGGAACACATATGCAATTATGTAGTAAACAAAAAAGTGTTAAACAAACCAGAATATATTTGTGTCCAAACTTTTGACTGGTACTGTATATATACAGCTCTGGAAAAAATTAAGAGACCACTGCAAAATGATCATTTTCACTGGTTTTCCTATTTATAGGTACAGGTCTCCCAAATCCCAAATAAAAATATTGTCATTTAGAGCATTTATTTGCAGAAAATGACAACTGGTCAAAATAAAAAGAAAACAAGTTCATATTCAATTTTAAACAACACAATACTAATGTTTTAACTTAGGAAGAGTTCAGAAATTAATATTTGGTGGAATAACCCTGATTTACAATCACAGCTTTCGTGCGTCTTGGCATGCTCTCCACCAGTCTTTCACATGGCTGTTGGGTGACTTTATGCCACTCCTGGCGCAAAGATTCAAGCAGCTTGGCTTTGTTTGATGGTTTGTGACCATCCATCTTCCTACGGTTGTTGAGTGACATTCAAATGAGTTGGCGGTCATCCCGGTGAGTGGAGAGTCGTTTTCGCCCTCTGCCGGTCTGTAGCTTTGTTGGCCCTAATGTCTGCTGCTTGACCTTGTTCTTATGAACCGCTGTCTTTGACATTTTAAGGATGGAAGCAACCTGACGCTCACTGTATCCCTCTGCCAGTAAAGCCAGAATTGAACCCTTCTTTTCCTCACTCAAAACCTTTCTTTTCAACTCTTTTGGCATATTCAATAGTTATTTTTTTATTCCAATTATTTTTGAGGTACTATAAGCACTGTTTTTGCCATCCAGCTGGTCCTATTGCAAGAGGACAGTGATGACCACAGCAGTGGTTTTTATACTTTTCCTCATTAAATAAGATTTGGTTCAGGTGATCACCTAATCAGTACCTCATTAAGGAGAATGAGGTGTCCCTGTGTTGGAATTCAACAGACACTGGAATGGGATGGCTGCCATACATGTGGAGATGCTGATTTAAGAAAAATTTGGAGTGGTCTCTTAATTTTTTCCAGAGCTGTATGTGTGTGTGTGTGTGTGTGTGTGTGTGTGTGTCTCTATCTGTCTGTGTGCGTGGGTGTGTGTGTGTGTCTGTGTCTCTATCTGTGTGTGTGTGTGTGTGGGGTACCTGGTTGATCTCGTCCACCACTCTGAAGGGGCAGAGGTTGAGCTCCTGCAGGGCCATGAGGTAGAGCATGGTGGAGACGCTGCGCTCGCCCCCGCTCTGGTGGTGGGCCGTCAGCTCATGCAGCTCCGTGTTGCTGCGGAACTTCACCCGGATACGGATCCCGTACTTGTCGTACTCCTCCTGTAGGGGGCACACACGAGTCACACACACGGCCCTCTGCTGCTGCCAGCGTTCACTCATTCAGTGCCGAGGGTGACTTTATTCACCCAAAATGCATAAATGGTGATGTTTAATTTTATAGCCAATCAAAGTGTTGTTGCTAGGTAAACACCACATAAAACACTTGGCACTCTAGGTGGTGAATGTTCCGGAACTCTTCGGCAGTTGGTGAGTTCAGAATTAATTTTAACCCCTCGGATTGTGTCTGGGTCTTCAATAAACATTTCTCTGGGTCGTGAGTCAGTCTCCAAATGGCCTCCAAAACATGGTCTTGTTTGGTCTAATCGACACCCACCTTGTTGTGAATTCATTGCCCATCTCCCAAAACAGCAGATGTTCTTCACCAAGGACAGAGTCGATAAAGCTGTGTGTTCTGCTCTGAAAAAGTGAGTTTCGCCTTCCGGCTGCGTCTGAGAAAGGTTTGACTCTGGAACTGATTCTGTTTAATAAAAGCCTGAATATTTGACTGCCCAGAACTTCTCTTCTCCTGTCTCTGGACCCCAACACCAGCACCAATGACTCGTAGAGCGGGCCAGCTCTCTGATTCAGACAGAGGAAGGAAACGATCTGCTTTATCCAACCGATATAGAGGGTTAAAGAGGGTGAGGGTGGGTGTGTGTGTGTGTGTGTGTGTGTGTGTGTGTGTGTGTGTGTGTGCGTACCTCGCTCTCAGAGTGCAGGTCCACTTCCCCGGCACACTGCATGGAGCGGAAGAAATCACTGAACTTCTCGTTGATCTGCTCCACCAGCTGCTTCAGAGGGTTCAACCAGCGCTCCTTCGCCTGTGCATGTGTGTGTGTGTGTGTGTGTGTGTGTGTGTGTGTGTGTCACACAGAGAGGGGGGGGAGGAGGAGAGAGAGAGAGAGAGAAAGAGCGTTTCGATTTTAGTCAGGAAACTACACAGATAACATGGTCACAGACACAGACAGACACACACACACACACACACAGACAGACCCCCCCCCCAGCGTGTAGTGACCTCTGATATGTTCTGTCTGTAGGTGTCCAGGGCGTTGGTTCTCTCATCCAACTCCTTCTCCTGGTTCTTGATCTCCTGCTCTCTTCTGTTGTACTCATCCACCACCTGGGAGGAGAGGGACAGGCACCGTCACACACACACACACACTCCTCCTCTCCTCTCCTCTCCTCTCCTCTCCTCTCCTGCTCTCTTCTGTTGTACTCATCCACCACCTGGGAGGAGAGGGACAGGCACCGTCACACACACACACACACTCCTCCTCTCCTCTCCTCTCCTCTCCTGCTCTCTTCTGTTGTACTCATCCACCACCTGGGAGGAGAGGGACAGGCACCGTCACACACACACACACTCCTCCTCTCCTCTCCTCTCCTCTCCTCTCCTCTCCTCTCCTCTCCTCTCCTCTCCTCTCCTCTCCTCTCCTCTCTCTCTCTCTCTCTCTGTCTCTCTCTCTTACGTTTTCGCTGATGCCAGTGAAGCACTCTGCCCTGGCCCTCTCCTCGTTGAGCCTGGCATCGATCTCATCCAGGGAGGTGGGCAGCAGGCTGAAGGCCTGAGGGAGGGAAACAAGATGGATGGATGAACCAATGAACCAATAAATGGGTGAATGAATCAATTAATGACTGAATGAATGGATGAATGAATGAATTGTTGAGTTAATGAAGTGTGTGTTGGAGCCAGTGCTCCCAGTGAAGCTGACGGTGGGTGTGGTGGTCGTGCCGGGGGGCGCCCGGGCGGTACTGACCGCGTGCAGGTCCGGGGGGACAGCGCTCTCCCCTGGGTCCATGTTGCAGATCTCCCGGGCCCGTCTCATCAGAGCCTTACAGGTGTCTGTCAGACGGGCCTTCCGCTGCTCCAGCTGGTTATACGCTTGCTATAACACACACACACACACACACACACACACACACACACACACACACACACACACACACACACACACACACAGAGAGTTAACACTCAGCCTGAGAATTCAGAGGAAACATTGTGGGATCATATGAGTCTGTGTGAGACCATGGGAGTGTGAAGAGATGGTGTGTGTGTGTGTGTGTGTGTGTGTGTGTGTGTGTGTGTGTGTGTGTGTGTGTGTGTGTGTGTGTGTGTGTGACCTCTAGGGTCCTGTGCTCGGTTGAGCCTTCTCTGCAGTCGTTCTCCAGCTTGCTCTTCTCAGCCGTCAGGCTCACCGTCTCCAGAGTCATATACACCTTCTCCATACTCAACATGGCCCTCGACTAGGAGAGGGGGGGGGGGGGGGGGGGGGGGGGGGGGGGGGGGAGAGAGAGAGGAGGGGATGGGAGGGAGGGAGAAACAGAACAGAAGCCAGTCAGAATACAGGTATGTAAATGTGTATCATTACAAGCCCTGAAATATGCATCAGAACACGCTTATAAACTCCAGGCCTACTGTAAGAGCCACAGAGGTGGGGTGGGTGGGTGGGTGTGTGTGTGTGTGTGTGTGTGTGTGTGTGTGTGTGCGTATCTGAGCCTTGCACCGTGGTGAACCCAGACGTACCTTCATGTGAGACATGAACTCGGCCACGATGGCCACCTTCTGGGAGTTGACGTTGGAGACCCGAGCACTGGTCTCCTCCTCAGCCTTCCTGAGGTCAATACCACCCTGCTCCATCTGTCTCAGACTAGAGAGAGAGAGGACAGGGAGGGAGGGAGGGAGGAAAGAGAGGACAGGGAGGGAGGGAGGAGGGAGGGAGGGAGAGGACAGGGAGGGAGGGAGGAGAGAGAGAGAGGACAGGGAGGGAGGGAGGGAGGAAAGAGAGGACAGGGAGGGAGGGAGGAGGGAGAGAGAGGACAGGGAGGGAGGGAGGGAGGAAAGAGAGGACAGGGAGGGAGGGAGGAGAGAGAGAGAGGACAGGGAGGGAGGGAGGGAGGAAAGAGAGGACAGGGAGGGAGGAAGGGAGGAGAGAGAACAAAGGGGGTATGAAATAAATACCTTGGCTTCTTGCACTCTCTTTCTCTCTTTCTATCCCTTGTTGTGTTCCTATGGAATATGTGGTTGTTGTCCAGGTGTGTGAGTTGGTGGGTGTAGATACAGATCTCACAATGCTTCTTGTGTGTACTTTAAGTGTATAGTCTGTGTGTGTGTGTGTGTGTGTGTGTGTGTGTGTGTGTAGAACACACACCTGTCCTGCTTGGTGCTGATCTTCTGCTCCAGCTGTCTCTTCTTGCCCTTCAGCTCAGAGAGCTCCTTCTTCTTGGCACGCAGCTCGTTGTCCCGGGCGTCCATCTTCCTGGCGCGCTCCTGCATGGCGCTCATCTGGGCGTCGATGGCCTGCATGTTGGTCTCAATCACCTGACCACAGCAAAGGGTCAAAGGTTAACTTCTCTTCACCTGTATAACCTTGTACTTTAGCTAATCATGTTCCATCCGTCCGTCCCCCCTGTCCCTCCCTTCCTTCCCCCCTCCGTCCCTCACCCTGATTTGTCCCTCCAGCTGGCGTTTCTCCTCTGCGTCCACAGCCAGGGTGAGCCACTGGGAGGGCCTCACGGCTGAGTTACTGGTGCTGGTCTTATTGGAGTAAACGGACCGCTTCAGGGAGTACTTCTCCTCTGCCGTGTAGAGCACCTTCAGATAGGGCTCCTTGATCACCTGAGAGAGAGAGGGGGGGAGAGAGAGGGGGAGAGAGAGAGAGAGACAGACTTTGATACCACTCCTCATTCCATCCCATGCATTAGAATGAGCCTGGTTTCTCCCTCTGTCAGCCTCCCCTGCTGCTCTGTCAGAGGCCTACCGTCTTGATCATGGTCTTGGTCTGCTCCGTTCCCACGGGAACGTCATGCACCTTGTACTGGTTGCAGAGGTAGCTCATGACCTCATCAGGGGCGTCGAAGAGCTCGCGTAGGTACGAGAAGAACCCGAAACGCCTGAAACACAGAGAACACAGAACAGGTGGTTAACTCACCAACCGCCAAAGAATTCCACCACCGCCTGGAGTGCCAAGGGTTTTTATGTGGCGTTTACCTAGCAACAATACTTTGATTGGCTACAAAATGAAGCATCATGATTTATGGTGATTCTTGGTGAATACAGTCACCCTTGGCTCTCTGGAACATTGACAATTTGGGCGACTTTATTCACCCCCGGCACTGAATAAGTTAACACGGTGACATTATGCTGACAGACAGGAGTAAGGATTAGGGTTTTGTGTTGTGGGTTAGGGTTAAGGTTAGGGTCAGGGTTAGGGTCAGGGTTAAGGTTAGGGTTAAGATTAGGATTAAGGTTAGGGTTAAGGGTCAGGGTTAAGGGTCAGGGTTAAGGTTAAGGGTCATGTGCTGAGAGAAGTGCTGACCTCAGGGACTCGATGGGTCGAGAGGGGGGCCGGGCAGCACAGGACTCCTCTGGAGCGCTGATGGTGTTCACTCTCAGGTTCAGGTTGTCACGGCACTGAGGACAGAGCAGGTTTATTCAACATTTACTTTGACACCAAGTACTTCTCTACTGAGCAGAGAGCTCAGAAGCGTGCATCAGAATGTAGTTTCTTAACTCACCAACTGCCAAAGAATTCTGGAACACTCACCACCCAGAGTGCCGTGTTCTATGTGGTGTTTACCTAGCAACAACACTTTGATTGGTTCTAAAATGAGGCATTATAATTTATGCATTTCTGGTGAATAAAGTCACCCGTGGCACTCTAGTGGCATTCTAATTGCAATTTGGCTTGAACCAGAAGTAAGTTCACAGACTACATTTTGTTGAATCCACTTCACCTCTCTATACTAAATGTTTTCTTTTCGTCAGTTGAATAATAATAATAATAATAATAATAATAATTTTCCCTGCGGGCTGTACCGTAGTACACTCCTCTGTGAACCCTGACCTCTGACCCCCTGCTCTCACCTCCGTGAGGAACGTCTCCATGTCGTCCTTCCTCTGGAAGACGAAGGATCGCAGGTCGTTGAAGGCGATGTGGTTCTCCAGGTACTTAGCAAAGCGAGCCTCCCGGACGTTGATCTGAGGAGGAAGGGGAGGGGCCAATCAGTCTGTACTCCCAGAAGGAGTCAAGGGGAGGGGTCAATCAGTCTGTACTCCGAGAAGGAGTCAAGGGGAGGGGTCAATCAGTCTTATTGTTGTAGTTATCGTGGCCGGTTTGTAAAGTGAAGGTTGTGAGTTTGATAACCGCTCAGGGGAAGCTGCTCTGCCCCGCCGTTGGCTGACAGGAATACGAGTGTCACTCTGTGCTCTCACCACCAGCATCATAGGTTCATAGACGTTGCCGTTGAAGACGTGTCTGTTCTGCCTCAGCCACTGGAGGGCAGCGTAGGTGTCCCTGGAGCGCCCCCTCAGCTTCTCCTCCTTAATCTTCATCATGTCATCCAGACTCCGCAGCTTGTTCCTCAACACTAGGATAGAGAAAACAGCTTGTTCCTCAACACTAGGATAGAGAAAACAGCTTGTTCCTCAACACTAGGAGAGAAAACAGCTTGTTCCTCAACACTAGGATAGAGAAAACAGCTTGTTCCTCAACACTAGGATAGAGAAAACAGCTTGTTCCTCAACACTAGGAGAGAAAACAGCTTGTTCCTCAACACTAGGAGAGAAAACAGCTTGTTCCTCAACACTAGGATAGAGAAAACAGCTTATTCCTCAACACTAGGAGAGAAAACAGCTTGTTCCTCAACACTAGGAGAGAAAACAGCTTGTTCCTCAACACTAGGAGAGAAAACAGCTTGTTCCTCAACACTAGGATAGAGAAAACAGCTTATTCCTCAACACTAGGAGAGAAAACAGCTTGTTCCTCAACACTAGGATAGAGAAAACAGCTTGTTCCTCAACACTAGGAGAGAAAACAGCTTATTCCTCAACACTAGGAGAGAGACAATCCTTTAATCTAAGGTAAGTGTTATGCCTACCCCTGTTAAGAAAAGTGATATATTGTGCATAAGATAAACTAACCAGTGTGAATGGGAGTTAAGTTAGCTCTGCTGTGTGGTGTTCAGTTAAGAAGAAGAAGAAGAAGACTCTTTATTTGGCCATGCAATCAATTCTCATCAATGGTAGGAATTTGACATGTGCACACCCCTCCCGAGACAACACATACACTGCACACACCACACCCCCAAGGGAGAACAGAGCTCTGGGCACAGGGCAGCCATATTCGGCGCAGCTGGAGCAGTTAGGGGTTAAGTGCCTTGCTCAAGGGCACAACGGCAGTGGTAGGAGCCTTAGATATGATGCCAGTAACCTTCCAGTTACTCACATCCAGCTCCCTCCTAGGGTGGGGAGCCTCCCGATGGCTGGCCGGCCTCTCTAACCTCTAGGCCATCTGCCGCCCCAGCTCTGGTGTGTGTGTGAGCGCGTTGGCGCTGGCGTTTCTTACGTCTCTGCTCGCCGTTCTGGTTGTCCTTCTCCCTGCGCAGGTCCGCCTTCTCCCCCTCCACCTTGGCCCTCTCCTCCTGGATGCGCCTCAGCTCTGCGTTCACCGCCTCGATCTGCGGGGTGATGTCCGCCTGCTCGCCCACGTTGGCCAGCTCCCTCCGCAGGTCCTCCATCATGCGCTTGGTGTTTGTGATGCGCTTCTGCCGGTCCGCCTCCTCGGTCTGCTTCAGGCTGAACACCTGCTTGATGTCCTCAATCTGCAGGGACGGACACAGAGGTGGACGGGTGAACAGTGAATCGAGAGTCATTTATTCACTCTATGGACAGGGGAATAGTGAATCGAGAGTCATTTATTCAGACTATGGACAGGGGAACAGTGAATCGAGAGTCATTTATTCAGAGAGGGGACAGATGAATTGTGACTGCGAGCTAGAGTTGGAATCAGTTCCATTTCAACCTCTGTCAATTTATTTCAATGTTATTCATGTATCCAAATTGTTTCCCAATTTGAAATTTAATTAATTAATTATTTATCTCTAGATGGTACTGCAATGATCTCTCATTCTGCATGGTATAAAAGCGGAGTAAAACAAACATTTCTTGGGATATATTTGACAATGAGTCAAATGTACATGGTGTAACAGTGCCAGACCTCCTTGTGCTTCCTGTCCAGCTGGTCCTGCTTGTGTTTGCACTTCTGAGAGGCTTCTTTGATGTTGGCAGTCTGGAAGACAACAAGGACACATTGTCATTATAATCGACATCATCATCATCATCATCACCACCACCACCACCACCACCACCACCACCACCACCACCACCACCACCACCACCACCACCACCACCACCAGCACCACCACCAGCACCACCACCACCACCACCACCGAGAGTGTCTGACCTTGTCTTTCATTTGGTTCTCGATGGGCTTCAGCCGGTTGTCGATCATCTGGATCTTCTTCAGCAGGGGGGCCTGGGCCTCCTTCAAGGTCTTCAGCTGCTTCTTGGCCTCCTCCCTGTCCTTCTTCACTGCCTCCAGCTGCTGACGGGCTGTCTCGTACTCCTGGGGAGGAGAGAGGAGGGTTAATACTGGACACAGATACACACAAGATTAGGAGTAAACATTCCATGTCACGGTTCACGGTATAGATTTTTTATCTCCTAACAAGCAGATCTAGTCAATAATGTCAGTTTGTGAACATATATATATACATACATACATATACATATATATATATGTTCACAAACTGACATTATTGACTAGATCTGCTTGTATGTGTGTATATATATATATTCAAGATTCTTGATATATATATATACAGTACCAGTCAAAAGTTTGGACACAAACTTGCCAAGAGTGTGCAAAGCTGTCATCAAAGCAAAAGGTGGCTACTTTGAAGAATCTAAAATATAAAACATATTCTGGTTTGTTTAACATTTTTTTGTTTACTACATAATTCCATATGTGTTCCTTCATAGTTTTGATGTCTTCAATAACGTTTGACTGGTACTGTATGCCATTTCTACAATTTATCCAAAGCAACTTACATCGCAGTGAGTGCATACATTTTTCAGTACATATGGTCCCAGCAGGAAACGAACCCACAACCTAAGCGTTGTTAGCGCCATGCTCACCACCCACGGTTTCTTCTTCTCCAGCATCTTGATCATGTCCAGATGTCTCTTCTTCTCGTAGTAGCGCTCCACATCGTGCTTGTTCCTCTCGTTCCTCTGCTTGGCCTTCTCCAGGAAGCTGACCTTCTCCTTCACCACGTTCTAGTAGAAACATGCCATTCAGCTGACGCTTTTATCCAAAGTGACTTACATTGCAGTGAGTTCATACATTTCAGTATATATGGTCCCAGCGGGAATCAAACCCACAACCTAAGCGCTGTTAGCGCCATGCTCTACCAACTGAGCCACAGAGGACCACAGAGGACCGTTCTACAACCACACAACTTAGAAGAACACATCTTTCCGGTACGGTCAGCGTTAAAAGTTATTAAAACAAATTCTGTGGGTCGACGAGGTGAATTCACATCTAAGAATGACTAGAGTTGCATTATTAACAACTGTTGTTGACATGCACACAATTGAATTTGGACAGCCTCTGGGGTCAAACACAAGACAGAAAACTGACTACATCCGCTGAAAGGTCTTGGTGGAAGCTGTGTGTCGCTCATGAAACAGCTCATTGCAAACAGCAGCGTTCTACCATGTCAACTGGGTTCCACTCACCTCCAGTTCCTTCTCTTTGGTGCGGAAGGTCTTGAGCTCACAATGGTACTCGTACATCTCCGGCGGCCCGACAGACTTCTCCGTGGCCTCCAGAAGCTCGATCTTCGTCATTTTAGCAAACTCCCCGACCTTCTCCTGCGAGGTCAGAGGTCAGAGGTCAGAGGGTGGTCGGACCAGGTTGGACCAGAGAAGACTTCGGCCTATGGCTGGTGCAGATGTCCTAAAACACGGCCTGCATCCTTCATCCATCCTTCACTTTTCTTCACCTCCCTTCACTCCTCCTTTACTATTCCTTCACTCAGTTTCCAACAACTCTGATCCTTCCACAAAAATCATCCTGTATATTTAATTTAATTATTTTTACTGTTTTATTATTGTTACTTATATTTGATCTATTATCCTTTACTGTTTATACGTGTCTATAACCAGCTACACTATCAAAAAGCTAGCAATTGGACAGCGCGGGTAGGTGGGAGTACTTGAACTTGAGGAGTGAGTTATAGCATCTGAACTGGGTTCCACACATACCTGAGGGAGGAACTGGCAGAGGTTGCTAACTTGGATGCGTAGGGCCTTCACCTCCTCCTCCACGGCCCTCTGGGCCGAGTGTCTCCCGTTCAACATCCACACTGACTGGTTGTTCTCCACATGGATCTCTCTGTTGATCACCAGGTTCCCTCCATTCTTGTACCTGGAAAGAGAGGTGGGGAATATCCGTTATGTGTGTGTTATTACTGTATCAGAGAAGGGAATCAGTGATGGGATGGTATTATATTTATTTTCGCAAGACGTACAGTTCAATCTCAACAGATCCCTTGTTGCATCCACGCTTCACATACAGCCCAACCTATACAGAAGAAAAGTTATCAGTTGTGTACTAACTACCACCAACATAAACACCAATGTAACACTGTGCCATATGTTTCAATACCCAATTACTGTGACAGAAAATAAAATATCATTGAGGTCATCTTCGAATTGTAGCAATGCTCCAGCAATGCCTATTATAATGGACAATAATAAACAATAACAATAATAATAATAATAATATAGATCATCTCTGGATCTAGCTGTCAAACTCACTTGTCAGACGTAATGGTAAAGGTTCAAGCTCTGGACAGAATGCCCCAGGTGCAACAACACCTGCCCAGCCAGACCCCAGCCACTCACCTTGTCCCCTCTGCCCAGGATGGCCGTCTTGCCTGCCAGACCCAGACATATGGCACACACGATGCTGGACTTCCCTGTTCCATTGGCGCCCACAATCATGTTCAGGTTGGGTCCGGGCAGTACTATTGAGTGGTCGTAGGTCCTGTGGCCAACAGAGAGTCATGTTAGATGGGAAACAGCAATCTGGGTTGTATGTTAGGTGGCTGGAGAGACAGTGCTGCAGAAGCAACAACAACAGCAGCAGCAGCAGCGTGTAGTAGTAGTTGTAAGTAGCAGCTGGCTGCCTGGTGTTCAATCTCATATCAGTGGGAAACGCAGAGGTAGCCAGCCAGCTAGCTAGCTAGCCAATGTTAGCTCACGATTTAGCCAAAATCTACAACTGACCGACTAAACCGTCGGTCGGTCGGTCGGTCGGGTAGCTGGCTGGCTAGCCGGCTAGCTAGCGCTGAAGTTCACAGGCTGCAGCGAGTGACTTACAGGAAGTTTTTCATTGTTATGCGAAGTATGGATCCTTCGACAAAACCGTCTCTTCGACCATCTCCAACGGCGGCCGGGTGAGGCTGCGACCCGGAGGACGAGCCGGGCGGATCGTTCGGGGTCTGTGTGTTGGAGGCGAGGTGAGCGAGTCGTCTCCTCTTCCCAGACGCGGCCATGGCTCCGACAGAGACGCGGCAGAGACGCGGCGGCCGTTAGCGCCGCTCCGGCGGCTGGCAGCACACCATTGGACGGCGTGAGTCACGTGGTACATTTCCGTTACCATTTATGGCATTTAGCAGACGCCTTTATCCAGAGAGACTTACAAGAAATACATTTGTTTAAGTAAGTGAATCATCTGAATCATCTATCCATCAGTCATCATTAGATAAAGTAATCAATGCTCGGACCAGGGGCCATAGGCAGTCACAATTTTTTTTTTGTATTTTATTAACAGGAGAGAAACTTGTACAGGGGGGTAGTGGGGGTGAAGAGGTCTCTAGGGTTAGGGTTAGGGTTATGGTTATGGTTATGGTTAGTACAGGGGGGTAGTGGGGGTGAAGAGGTCTCTAGGGTTAGGGTTATGGTTAGTACAGGGGGGTAGTGGGGGTGAAGAGGTGTCTAGGGTTGGGGTTAGGCTTAGTACAGGGGGGTAGTGGGGGTGAAGAGGTCTTTAGGGTTAGGGTTAGTACAGGGGGGTAGTGGGGGTGAAGAGGTCTTTAGGAGGGACAGTTAAGATGTAGCCTGAAGAGATGGGTCTTCAATCTACGGTGGAAGATTGGTAGTGACTGCAGTCCTGACAGGTGTGGGAAGCTTGCTGCATCCACGGCGGTGCCAGGCGGCCAGCCGAGGTGGAAGACCGGAGTGATCGGGCAGGGGTTTGGGGGCTGACCATGTTGCTCCTCCGTGGAGATGTCCTCCGACTTGTTTTATTTTTTTTCTGATTCGGGACATCACTAGGACACAGAATTTTCTCTTTTAGATAATCATTTAAACTATTTATATTTGACTCAGAATGCTCGGAGAATGTGAGCCAGATCGAAACTTATGGCTCTCGTCTCATTAAGTACACACGTACGTCCACTAGAGGGCAGTGACGTGCTACACACCTTATATCAAAAAGACGCACACCAAAAAGTATCACAGCAAGAATCTCATGAGACATTTATAACATCTATTAACATACTATTCATATTATAATATACATTTATAAGCCTGGAGAGTGACTAAATAAAAAGGCGTTTTGTGTCTATTGTTGTACAGTAACACATTTGAAGCATTGTTGAGTAAGCTTG
>NC_139659.1:952494-954994 GCF_951799395.1 Argentina silus
GAACGATGAAGAGTGCCGGCCAGCCACCGCCCAGTGTGACATACGGGCAGAGCCAGAGAGGAACCAAGGAGATGGAGCTCACGGAGAGGAGGAGCACGGAGAGGAGGCGCACGGAGAGGAGGAGCATGGAGAGGAGGAGCATGGAGAGGAGGAGCATGGAGAGGAGGAGCACAGAGAGGAGGAGCACAAACAGAGGGAGGAGACCGAGGAGGAGAAGGGAGAGGAGATGAACGGACGCTGTTCTGACACGGAGAGTGTCACCTCTCTGAGCATGGATGCTCTGCCCCTGAGCCCACCGGCCGACAAATCACCACCCACCCCTCCGTTCCCGGTCCCGCCCCCTCGCCTTCCGTCTGAAGACCTGGACCAATCCAGCGAGGAGCCCAGCGCGAGCCCAACCAATGAGAACGATTCTATGCCTGAGGACGACAGCTGCACGGACACCTATCCGCTTTCGCCGTCCGAATCCTTCGCCGCCTCCTACCCCAAGACCTATGCAGAGTTTTATACAGCGTCCCACCCCCAGTCCCAGTCTTACCCCGAAGCCTCCACAGAGTCCGACTCGTACTCTGAATCCTACGCAAAATCCTACCCTGATTCCTTCCCTGAACCCCTCCAGACCTCCTACCCAGAATCCAGAGAGCCTCGTAGGAGACCAGAGTCCTACCCTGAGTCCTACCCTGAGTCCTACCCAGAGTCCTACCCAGAGTCCTACCCAGAGTCCTACCCTGAGTCCTACCCCAGGGGGAGGCAGAATGTATATGAGGAGGAGGCTCCAGACTCCCCCTCCGAGCCGCCGCTCCATGCCCCCTGGCCAGGGGGAGAAGCAGGGTCTCGCCAGCCCCCGAGCCCCCCCTGGCAGGGCCGCTCCGTGGGCTCCAGGCTGCACCACTACGCGGGCCACTCTGACGGCGAGAGCTTCGACAGCCTCAAAGACAGCCCCAGCTCCTCCCTCAGCCTAGGGCCACCCCCCAGCCACGCTCAGGAGGAAGCCCAGGCAGAGCACCTCTCCCCTGGGCAGCCTGGCTCAGGCGAGGCCCAGGAGGAGCAGGTCGGGATGGAGCTCCGGCCTCCAGCGGAGGGCCTGTCTGGGGACTCTAGCAGGAGTTCAGGAGACGCCATCTCTCTGGCCATCAGGGACATACGGGAGGCCATCGAGGAGGTGAAGACCAAGGCGGTGCGCTCTCCCTACACCCCTGACCAGCCCATCGAGCCGGTCTGGGTGATGAGGCAGGAGGTGAGCCCCACTGAGGAGGGATACCCACAGCAGCCACTGGGGGGCGACGTGAGTGTGAGTAGAATGGCAGCCGGTCAGGAAACGTTTAGTCTGCAGTATTGATCAGTTGGGTTGAAGCAGGTACGACAGTGAACCCTGGTGGTGATGCTGCTGACTGTGTATTCAAATGGATCCTCTCTTTCTCTCCCCCTCTCTCTCTATCTGTCTCTTTCTCTCTTTTTCTGCTCTCTCTCTCTCTCTCTCTCTCTCTCTAACACGCACGCACGCACGCGCACACACACACACACACACACACACACACACACACACACACACACACACACACACACACACACACACACACACACACACACATACACCATACATACATACAGTCTGTGTCTCAGTCTCCCTCACATTATAGCCCAGTGGTTCCAGTCCCAGTACCAGAACCAGTGTGCCCAGTGAGGGCAGAGTCCTCCAGAACACATCAGGTCCAACCCAGAGAGCCCCCCAGGGAGGCCAGGGGGCCACCCAGGGAGGCCAGGGGGCCACACAGGGAGGGGAGGGATGGGAGGGAGGGGAGGGAGGGGAGGGACGGGAGGGAGGGGAGGGAGGGGAGGGAAGTGAGGGAAGTGAGGGAGGAGAGGGAGGGGAGGGAGGAGAGGGAGGGGAGGGAGGGGAGGGAAGTGAGGGAGGAGAGGGAGCCCAGACAGCCTCCACCACCTCAGCCCAGGGAGACGTCCAAACCCACCGTTGAGGAGGTGAGTCCCAGAGCAGACACTGTTTCACATCACCGCTAAAACACACACGTACACATGGAGGGGTGGACATACACACTCCTATAGGTCACCAGATACAGGAGCTGTAACATTCCACTGTTTCCCTTCCAGATCCGCAGGGCGATGCCCTCCTTTCCCACCTACGTGGAAGGTGAGTGACAAGCACACTTCTTCACACATGAAACAGACATCAGGTTGTAAACAGTCGCCCTGCTCTTCTACATGCTCCGACCGAGCCTCGACCTTACGACCTCTGACCTGCCAACAACTACTGTTTAAAAGCTAGCTATTGGACAGCGTGGGCGGTGGGGGTGTTTGAACTTGAGGAGGGGGTTTTACCATCTCAGCTGGCTCACACACATCATGTCCTACTGATCATATTGCGTTTCCTTTGGACTGTCCATGGTTGTTTAGGGGGGGCTCAGTGAGGCTGGGGCTGAGCCCCCCCATAACAAATCATGGCCCACCCATAAGAGTTACAATATCAATTGGGCTCCCTCAA
>NC_139659.1:959994-972494 GCF_951799395.1 Argentina silus
CCCACTCCCACCTCCCCACCCCCACCACCTCCCCCACCCCCTCCCACCTCCCCCTCCCCCCCTCCACAGATCTGCAGCCTGATGAGGGGGGGCATCGCTGAGAGAGGGGGGGTCCGCGTGGGTCACCGCATCATCGAGATCAACAGCCAGAGCGTTGTGGCCACGCCTCACGAGAAGATCGTCCACATCCTGTCCAACGCAGTCGGGGAGGTACGGAACATCTCACTAACACCCCCATCTACCACCGGGGTCAAAGGTCAATTAATTCACACTCAGAGTCAGTCCAGGAAGATGATTCAAAATCCTGATTCAGGTCATTGAACAGAACATTCCCCAGTGTTTAAATATCATTTATGTCCCAGCCAGGAAGACTGTTCATATTTTTCAAGTATGCAGGAAATCTCTAATCTGTAATCTCTAATCCCCGGTTCCTCATAGGAGATCTCTAGTGTGTGAGATACAGTGTCAGTCAGATCATGTGACATATGTGGTGTGTCTCTGCTGCAGATCCACATGAAGACGATGCCGGCGGCCATGTACCGCCTGCTGACAGCACAGGAGCAGCCTGTCTACATCTGACACAACATACCAGGGACTCTCACTCACACACACACACACACACTCTCACTCACACACACACACACACACACTCTCACTCACACACACACTCTCACTCACACACACACACACACACTCTCACTCACACACACACACACACACTCCCACACACACACACTCCCACACACACACACACACACACACACACACACACACACTCACACTACCACTCCCACTCACACACACTCCCACACACACACACTCCCACACACACACACTCCCACACACACACACACACACACACACACTCTCACACACACACACACTCTCACACACACACACACACACTCACACTCCCACTCACTCGCACTACTTTCAGGAGTTTTCTATTTGTTAGATTACATGAATTTATTTATAAGTTGTGTATTTATGGATTATTTATTTATTTATTGTGGGGTTATGTTACTGTTTGATTCAGCTCAGCACTGACTTGCCTTAACCTGTATCTGTCATGATGATGTGTGTGTGTGAGCTCATGACAGAAGCATCTCAGAAGAAAAGAATCAAGGCACAGATTAATAATTTACCAGGCGGAGTATAATATAAATGTGATGTGTTTTATCAAGAACCAAAGATTACAGAATCATATGTGCATCTTAACGAGGCAGATAGAGAGTAAAGAATACCTCCTCAAGAGTCTTATGAATGTACGACACTGATGCTGGACCTGCAAATTGTAATGGCATAAAACCCAAATAATGTGATCTTTTCATTGGACCAAAACAATGTGGGGAGGGAGACATTAACTGTGTTCAACAAAAATACGCTCAACGAACTCTGCAAAGCCAAGCCTGTTCAGATGTTCAGATGTTCAGATGTTTAGCTGTTTAGCTGTTAGCTGGGGCAGCGGTGGTGTCAGCTGCTGTCCTGTAATCTGGCCCTGGTGAAAGTGTCAGTCCGGCATAACCCGTTCTGCTTGAGGCTGAATTAGAATTAACAACACAGTCTCTGATGAATTATTAGAGTTAAAACATTCACAAGGCAAAGTTTTAAAAGTGATTGATTGATTGATTTATTTTTGTTTAGTTTCAGAAGGTTTAAAAAGTCCTAGCCTCACTACAGTTGATTTCAGCAGCCTGAAGCCCATGAATCAAAGAGTAGCACATCAAATACAGACATTCAGAACAAAGCAACAGACATGAAGACAGTGTCAGTAATCATCCTGTTCCTGACACTCCCTGGTAGAAAAAACAAAGAAAACAAAACAACGAAAGAAAAGAACAAGAAACCAACCAGATTGTGCCGTCGTCGTGGGGATGTTCTGTGTACGCCCGTAACCGTGTGATTGTCTCAGGTTGTTTGCAGCGAATACAGAAGTAAACTGGCATGTCTCCCCCCTCAACACTCTGAGACCATTTCTGACTGCTTGCTTTTTCTTTCGCAGTGAACTGACATCATCATTATGCTTTCAGAGCTAGAAAGGCACTTTGCATGTTCTGATATGTTCCAGTATGTAATAGGAGTCACAGACACACAGAGACAGGAAGGAATGTTCAGGTGTACAATATTAAAATCATGATATTCTAATGCAGGACATTTAAAAACTATATCCATAGATTATCCACCACTAGCTAACACCAGCAGCAGACCGTACAGCAGAGAACCGGTGTGGACAAAAAAACATTCTGTGTTTCGTTCAGATAATTGTATTCTAGTGTAACAAAGAAAGACTTTTTCAGAAAACATACAACAATGTATAAAGATAATATATATATACACTGAAATATAAGGTTTTATAAAAAAAACTAAAACAAAAAAAAAGTACTCAGACCCAGATCACTTTGGACATGAAAAGGTTGGGGTGAACATCAAACAGTACCTGTTAGGGTAGATGAAGAAGGGTACTTAGTGGTTCGGTTACAGGTAAAAAGGCTGATACACCATCATGTTCAGGCTAACAGTCAAGGTTAAAACACACACACCTAGGCTGCTGTTATTTGCAACAGGTACTGTCCTCCTGCCACTAGATGGCACCACATAACAAGGTGTACATACGGGACGGGTCACAAGAAGGCAGGTTGGACACAGGGGTCCCTGATTGGGTGAACACAGTGAGAACCGCCCGATGTGATTGGTTGGATGGCCTGTGACCTTACAGCTCGGTGTCTTTGTATTTCTGGGGGTTGCTATAGTAACCCCTCCGCGTCTGTTCGGCCAGCTGTCTGCGGTAGTCTTCCTCGTCGTCCCTGTTCTCGGAGTACGGTGGCCTGGAGGAGGGGGTCTGGGGCTCCGGGTTGGAGCTGGAGCTAAACACAGGAGAGGAGAGGAGAGGAGAGGAGAGGGGAGGAGAGGAGAGGAGAGGAGAGGAGAGGAGAGGAGAGGAGAGGAGAGGAGAGGAGAGAGAAACGTGTCAGTTTGTTCAGGTCTGCAACACTCGCTTGTTTGAGCATTTCATTCCTGTTCAGTGAGCTAGAAACATTCAACCACATCACTGAAGAGTCTCAGTAAGAGAAGGGTTAGAACTCAGACTACGGCCAGAGAAACAATCTGGTTGCCCATTTATGTACAGGAGTGACGAACAGATGAACTCACCCTATTGGCTGTGGACGGTTGTTATTGGGCTTTGGTAGTTTCATGGGGACGGCATAGATGTCAGGGTGCTTCTGGGCTATCTCCAGCTGGAGGAAGAGGAGGAAGAGGAGGAGGAAGAAGAGGAGAAGGGGGAGGAAGAGGAGGAGGAAGAAGAGAAGGCCCAGTTATGTCAAAGCACATACATGACAACTACACAAGGCAACATTAAACTTTAAAATGTCCCAGACACATTTCCCTTTGGAGACAAAGCACATCTCATCTTAACAGCACTTAAACACCCCCCAGAGCACTCATCAATGCATGTTTAATCAGCAGGAGCAGTGTGATATGATCTCACATGAATGAATCATAAAAGCAACTCTACTGAAGGTCCATCACATTAGAAAGATTTCTGTGTTAGCAGGATGACGTCGACTCCTAAACGAAAGGCAGCGGCTTGGGAGCGTCGCTGCAGCGCGAGTACTTCTCTCCGTGTGACCTTATTCCATCACCATAAACCCGGCGGCCCTGGCGGCCCGGCGGTACTGACCCGTGCATTTTCAGCCTCCTGCAGCTCCAGCATCCTCTGGGCTCGGGCCAGGTGGTCCATCTGCTCGAAGGCCTTCACCTTCCCCATGAAGGAGCGGCTGGCTGGGTCCTCCCCAGACCCCTGGCTCTGGTCATCTGCCGACGGACCCCGGGCGAAGGTGGGCTTCTGGGCCACGGGGGGGGGCAGGGGCTTGCTGGCCACCCCGGGGGTGACGATGGTCCCGGGGGCGTCGCTGCTGATGGTGCTGCTGGAGAGGGAGTCGTAGCCTCGGGAGGAGTCGCCGCGGTTCTGGGCCCTCACCTGGACCCACGCAGGAGGAGGGGGCGACACAGGAAGGTCATTTAGTGGAACACTTTTATCCAGAAGGGGGTCGGGCTCATTATCATTAGTCTCGGGAGAAGAACTCGATGAGTTACAGACAACGTGAGATTTACAGTGAGTGGAATAATGACATGTTCATTTTAGTATGTTTTCTTCTGCTTTCAATAAAACATTTCATAAAGCCTTCGTGCAAATTCTGAATTGATGCTGAGAGGAGGGTTTGACTTGGATGGATGGGAAGGAGATGAGTTATGGGTTAGGGTTAGGGTTAGGTACAGGTAGTAGGTTCAGGGTTGAGGTTCAGAGTGTGGGTGGGCTTGATCTAGGGGGACTTGGGTTAGGAGAAGTCTGGGTTGGGGTTCAGAGTGAGGGGGGGCTAGGTCTAGGGGGACCAGGATTAGGGGAAGGTCTCAGGGTTGAGGTTCAGAGGAGGGGGGGGTCTCACCTTGGGGGGCTCAGGGATGAAGGAGGGGGGTGGACTGGGGTCTTTCAGCACCTCTCTGCTGCCTGATCTCCTCATACGAGCCCTGGGCTCAGGGTAGGATCTCTACAGGGGCAGGGGGAAGGGATGAAATACATTATGTCAACACACACACACACACACGCACACACACACACGCACACACACACACGCACACGCACACACAGAGACTAGGTTGATCGTGAACAATGAGAGGTTGACAGAGATATATTGATGGTGACTGACACAGACAGACGTAGATGAGCTGATTCCATGAGACAGTCAGATAGACGGTCATGGTCTAACAGACTCCATGTGACAGTCAGAGAGACGGTACTGGTCTAACAGACGCCACATGACAGTCAGACCACCAACCATTGTCTTACAGACAGATGGAGACTCCCTGGGCGACCTGGTCGCGCTAGAATGACGACACCTGTCATAAGACAATGACAGACCAACATGAGCCCACTACAGACAGTCAGTTATCAGACAGACAGACCAACAGGAGCCCACTACAGAGTCAGACAGACAGTCAGTTATCAGACAGACAGACCAACATGAGCCAACTACAGTCAGACAGTCAGTTATCAGACAGACAGACCAACTACAGACAGTCAGTTATCAGACAGACAGACAGACAGACCAACAGGAGCCCACTACAGTCAGACAGACAGACAGTTATCAGACAGAGAGACAGACAGACAGACGAGACAGTGATTGACAGATGAGGTCACAGCCCACCTCCTCTGGCAGCACGGGCTCCGAGGAGCGGCTGATGGCAGACACTGGATGGGGCTCGTCCATTGGCTCGTCCAGCTCGTTGTCAGTGTAGGCCCCGCCCTCGTCGGCGGTGTCGTCCATGTCGCTGGTCAGACGGCTGTCCATGCTCAGGTAGTCAGCACTCATCGCCGACAGGTACGACATCCGGTCGTCATGGATATCCAGATCCTCCTCCGAACCGTCCAGCTGAGAGAGAGAGGGAGGGGGAGGGGGAGAGAGGGAGGGAGGGGGAGAGAGGGGGAGGGAGGGGGAGGGGAGGGACAGAGAGATGAAGGTGTGTGAAACTTACAGGCACACAAACACAAACCGCAATACACATACGTCAACTCATTACACACACACACACACACACACACACACACACACACACACACACACACACACACACACACACACACACACACACACACACACACACACACACACACACACACACACACACACACACACTCTTACCTTGCCCTCACACACCCAGACGGCCCTCTCCTGCTGCGCTCTGATGGAGTCCTTCACACTGCCGTACCACGCGTCGTTGGCGGCGTTCAGGTCCACGGTCGCTAGACGGGGAACACACAACAACGTCACGTCTCCACGGCGATAAGCCTTCATCCCCGTAAGAGCTGTAATCGGTTTAGAACTCAACGGATGGGTGCAGCCGTGATGAAGAGTGGGGCTTAACCAGGTTACAGTACTGAGGTTGAACTTGGGCTTAACCAGGTTACAGTACTGAGGTTGAACCAGGGGGGATGAAGCATCTGCCTCATTAAGAAAGATGTTTACCACTTAGTGTCCACCACACAAACAGGGGGGCGGACCCATTAGCTTGGTTCCACCCCCCTCCCCCACCCCCGGAGAGCTGGTGACTGGAGGGTGGCTGGTTCGATCCCCCACCCCAGGAGGGAGGCGGATATGAGCTGGTGACATATCTAAGGTGTCTACCACTGCCGTTGTGCCCCTGACAAGACAGACAGACAGACAGACAGACAGACAGACATACATACATACCAGCCAGCCAGCCAGCCAGAAAGACAGACAGACAGACAGACAGCCAGCCAGCCAGAAAGACAGACAGACAGACAGACAGACAGACAGACATACAGACAGACAGACATACCAGCCAGCCAGCCAGCCAGCCAGCCAGCCAGCCAGAAAGACAGACAGACAGACAGACAGACAGACAGACAGACAGACAGACAGACAGACAGCCAGACCAACCGGTGAACAGGTGTGTGCAGGTCTTCCTCAGTTTGACCGCCTGCTCGTAGAGTTTGCGGGAGCTGCGGCTGGAGCCGGGAACCAGGCGGTTCCTCATGGTCTTGACCCCTGACTTGCTGTCCGGGTTGAGGAACACCACGATGGGGTACCACTGGGTGTAGTTCAGGGTGTCCACCGCCTTAGGGGTCACATCCAGGAGGGCGTGGAGGTCCTGGGGCGGCGGGGAGAGAGAGAAGGAGTCAGGTTGAGGAGGAGGAGGATGGTGGTGGTGATGAAGAGGAGGGTAAGGGGGATTATGATGATGGTGGTTGTGGTGGTGTTGACGTTTGTGGTCGTAATAAGGAGAAGGAGGAGGATGATGATGATGATGGTGTTCATATGTTTACCTGTTCAATGATCTGTCGAATAGTGTTGAGTCTCACAACTCCAGAGGACTTCTCAGTGCCGGCATCCTTAGGCTCCGTCTCTGTGAGGACACACAAATACACCGTTAATGTCTTACACTCTCACACACACACACACACACACACACACACACACACACACACACACAAACATATTGCCTATAGCGAAGTTCTTACTGGCTATGACAAACTCATCAGGCAGGTCATTGGCCAGTTTCTCATTGACAGCGTCTGCGATTGGCCCAAAGATAACGACAGGTCTCCTGAACCCAGCTGAGGAAAAAAAAACACAAAGACACAATCAGCGCCACGCACATCTACGACGACCTCCTGAAACACACGTCAGGTTGTTGCAAACTGTCGCCCCGCAATTCGAGTCGCTCCGACCCGAATCTCGAACTTGCGACCTTTGACTTGCCAACACACATGACCGTCTCCTCAAATACCCGATGTTAACTAGCTGCGCTATTCGACAGCGCGTGGTTGGTTGGTGAGTTTAACCATCTCAGTTACAGCATGTCTAGTCAACACAGGGAAAATGTCCATTTCACAAATATTCAGTGCTAGTATGGTAGAATACTATGGTATTCTGTTGTATGCATCTGAGTGGCTTGTTAGAAGGGGGCAGGGAGACCTACCCTCTCTCAGGACCACCCTCTCGTAGGCGGGGAACTTGGTGGTGATGGGCGTGGCCGTCAGGTCCTCTCTGCTCTTCCGGAGGTCCTTCTTCTTGGCTGCCCTTTGACCCCTCAGCCTCCAGAAGTCTCCTCGGTCGTTGCCTGCGGCTCTCTGGGCGTTCTGGACGTTAGACATCTGCTCCGCCCTGCCGACAGACAACGCCAGGAGTCAGTAACACACACACACACATACACACACACGACACACAGGGACAAACACACACAGCCTGTGACACAGAACCAGACCCACGTGAACACACACCTGCACCCACACACACAAAGAGACAAGCGTGAACACACACACACACACACACACACACAGACACAAGCGTGAACACACACACACACACACACACACACACACACACACTCAAACACAAGCGTGAACACACACACACACACCTGCTCTTGTTGGGGATGATGCCCTTCTCCAGCAGCTGGTTCTCTCTGTCCGTGCGGATGGCCAGCCAGTTGCCCAGCTTGCCGTCGTAGAGGGTGTCCGTCACCTTAAAGATCTCCCCTCTGATGAAGGGCAGGCTCTGGGGGGCTTCCTTCTCGTACTCAAAGTGAGTCCTGATGAAGAAGGAGTCCCCTCGGCCTGACGCCTGAATGTCCTTAAAGACTGAAACAGAAAGTAGACAAAACAAAAACCGTCAGATCGGTTGATTATGGAATCAACTGATGGTCTTTTATATAATTCTTCTTTTTTTCTTTTTTTGAGACAGTGGAGAAAGACAGGAAAGTAAGGTGGAGAGGGCATGTCAGCAGGGCATGGGCCGGATCCTAACCCATGCGGACGTGGGCGAGTTGACTCACCATCAGGTTTGCGCTGAGCCAGGATGGTGACATCATCTCCCTTTGGGATCTCCAGCAGGTAGAGGACAGCGTCCTCACGCACCATGGCCCTGAAGTCCTGGTTGTTGACCTACAAACGAGAGAAACAAACATGAGACACCACATCAACCCCCCACCACACAAAACTACGGAACGTTGGAGAGACACCGAACTCAGGAGCGACCATCAGGAACCTGGGCCGCAGTCACCAAGCCTCTCAGAGTAGGAAACAACTCAGAAGTGCTCCAAAAATTCAGAGAGTGATGCACATTTGGCATTGAGCGTGATTCCTCTGGTGTCATGAATGGAGTCGTTCTGAGAGGCTTGTTGAGGGCGGAACCTCCTACCTTCATGATCTGGTCCCCGGTGCGGAGGCCCTCCAGCTCCGCGGGGCTGTCCTCCTGGAGGCCGGCGATGAAGATGCCCACGTCGTTCCCCCCCGCCAGCCGCAGACCCACGCTCTCCCCCTTCTGGAAGCGCATCATCATTGTGTTGGGCCTGGAGTGATGTCACACAGGAGACATTATGACACACGCAAAGACAGCTGCATGGCCACGGCCTGGGGTCAACCTGGGGTCAACTCTGACCCTCCACATATCTTACATGTCTTCCCTCCTCTCTCTCACTCACCCATGCTTCCTGTCAATCTCCTAATGAAGCAGAAATGCCCTAAAAACCCTGTTTAAACAGGAGAACTCACCCGTAGATCTCCTGGTCCTCTATGCTTGGTTTCAGTTGGGTCTTTGGGGCGGAGTGAACCTTTGGTGCCACAGCGACTATTGGTGCTGTGAAACACGACCAAAAACCAGATGAAACACCTGAGTGACTGTTTTCTGTCATAACAACAGCCATGACTGGTGTGTATGATGTAGTATGTCCTAATGTTATAGGCAGTTTAGTTCTGGGTCTGGTTTTTAGGCGGGAATTAGTCAAAATAGGGAATTCAGCAGAAAAGTTAAAATAACTACCCCGGGAGGTGAAGGGCATTGTGGGTACCTGGGGGTGTTTCTGGACGAGACTCCTCCCTCTCTGGAGGCGTTGGGGGCCTGTCCTCCACGGCTCTCTCTGGCATCCTGAACGGCGTTGCCATGGCGCCCATCTTGACCAGCCTGTTCTGAGGCTCCTCCCTGTCACACACACAAATGCTGTTGTATGACACGTCTGCAGAGTGGCAGGGTGAGGGTGTGAGGGTGGCAGGGTGTGAGGGTGAGGGTGGCAGGGTGTGAGGGTGGCAGGGTGTGAGGGTGGCAGGGTGAGGGTGGCAGGGTGTGAGGGTGGCAGGGTGAGGGTGGCAGGGTGAGGGTGGCAGGGTGGCAGGGTGTGAGGGTGAGGGTGAGGGTGTGGGTGGCAGGGTGAGGGTGTGAGGGTGAGGGTGAGGGTGTGAGGGTGGCAGGGTGTGAGGGTGAGGGTGAGGGTGGCAGGGTGTGAGGGTGAGGGTGAGGGTGTGAGGGTGAGGGTGGCAGGGTGAGGGTGAGGGTGTGAGGGTGGCAGGGTGAGGGTGGCAGGGTGTGAGGGTGGCAGGGTGTGAGGGTGAGGGTGGCAGGGTGTGAGGGTGAGGGTGGCAGGGTGAGGGTGAGGGTGAGGGTGGCAGGGTGAGGGTGTGAGGGTGAGGGTGGCAGGGTGTGAGGGTGAGGGTGGCAGGGTGTGAGGGTGGCAGGGTGTGAGGGTGGCAGGGTGTGAGGGTGAGGGTGTGAGGGTGAGGGGTACCTGGGCTTGTCTCTGAGCCTCTCGTTGGAGGAGTGGGAGGACAGGTCCGAGTGGTGGCCCCGGCGCTCGTCCTGGGGCGAGTAGGAGCGGTACGACTCGATCTCAGAGATGTCTGAAGAGAACACACAACGTCACACACCAGTTAACTCATTCATAAAGTCAGCTAACTCATTCATAAAGTCAGTTAACTCATTCATAAAGTCGCCCCAAACTGTCAACATTCTAGAGCGCCAAGGGTGACTTTATTCACCAAAAATCCATAAATGATGATGCTTCATTTTGTAGCCAATCAAAGTGTTGTTGCTAGGTAGACACCACATAGAACACTTGGCCCTCTAGGTGGTGAATGTTCTGGAATGCTTTGGCAGTCAGTGAGTTCACCAATGTCTTTCCTCATTCATTCATTCATACCCTGAGTATATTGTTGTATTTCTCATACAACATTCTGATAGAGAGAGAGAGAGAGGGGGGGGGAGAGAGAGGGGGAGAGAGAGAGAGAGAGAGAGAAAGATATGTGCACACACACACACACACACACACACACACACACACACAGCCACCTCTGTTGTGCTGGTCCCGGCTGCTGTGGCAGACACCAGACACTCCCTCCATATCAGAATATCATAACATAATCAAATTCTGTCACATCCAAACTGGGATTATGATGGCGGATTAGATGACCTGCCCAACGACATGCACACACGCACGCACGCACACACGCGTACACACACAGCGTCCCTAAATCAGATTAAGTGGGTCACTGGTCCCTGGGTCATGTGACACGGCTCCCCCAAAGAGCTTTGGGTCAGAGCATCACTCCCTCCTCCCCTCTAATCACGCAGGAGCCAATCACAGCCTGCGCTGGGGTCATGTGACATTCGAAAACAAGCCAGTCGCCATGGAGACAGCCGCCTCTGATCGGAATTGCTTTTTTCCATTTCTTGTGATGTTTATATATCTGCTGCTTTTACCCAGAAACGTTCCTGGAAGCAGCCATTAATAATGCATTAACAAATGCTTGTGATTGGATATGGCTCTGAAGGCTGTTTTAACACACTACTTCTCTCTGCACCAATGACAGCCCACGGAGGAGGAGGAGGCGGAGTACAAACAAAACTTTATTATCCCCAGGGATTTGGACAGAATCAACCACAGAAATAAAACAAGACACTTCAAACAAAGCAAAGACATGCAGGACAAAAACACAACATGAAACACATGGTACTGTATTCTATAAACACCATTAATGACAGAACACCAGAACGGTGCCAGGATGGTTCTGTCCAGAGTGATGAACAGTTTGGAACAGAACTGTATGGCTCTGGTTCTGGGTCTGTCCACATAAAACGCAGAGTGTCCCTTTAAATAGGGAAGGAGTTGCTGCTTGTGAGTTTGGAGGGGATCTCACCATCGAGCTCGGAGTCGCTGTCAGCCAGCGGGGGGATTCGGATCAGGACCTGTCTCCGGTCCCTCTGGACCACCAGCTGCAGCTTCCCCCTCGACTTCTCAATCAGCTTCCCTGCGTCGCCCAGGGAGAGGTTCTCTGTCACGGTACCGTTGATCTGGGGGGGGGGGGGGAGTAGGTGAGTATACCATACTAAACCCAGGGTTTAACCCGAGTTAAACCCAGACCAGGGGTGAGTGAACCATGGTAAGCCCAGACCAGGGGTGAGTGTCTGTGGGGACTCACCTTCAGTATGATGTCCCCCTCCTGGAGGTTTCCGTCCCTGCAAGCCAGCCCTGTGCTGGTCATCTCCTTAATGAACAGCTGGCTGCCCAGACGCAGACCGTACTCTACACACACACACACACACACACACACACACACACACACACACACACACACACACACACGCGATAAAGGGATAAAGTTCAGTGAGGCAGGCAGGAATCAGCATAGTAAGAGTTAAGACTGAATGATGTCTATGGACAGTTAACAGTAACACACAGTAGACAGTAGATACCAGTAGATACCAGTAGATACCAGTAGATACCAGTAGACACCAGTAGATACCAGTAGACACCAGTAGACACCAGTAGACACCAGTAGATACCAGTAGATACCAGTAGATACCAGTAGATATGAGTAGATATCAGTAGATACCAGTAGACACCAGTAGATATCAGTAGATACCAGTAGATACCAGTAGACACCAGTAGATATCAGTAGATATCAGTAGATACCAGTAGATATCAGTAGATACCAGTAGATACCAGTAGATACCACCACCACCACGACTACTACTAACACACCCAGGTTCCTGGCTCCAGTCTGACCCTCTACCATCTCTCCCCCAAAAAAGCAGAAATGCCCTAAAAGAACATAAATAAATAAAAAAATAAAATAAAAAAATAAAGTCGACTGACCTTCGTTGGGCCTGTTCTTGAGCAGCAGCACGCTGACGGGTTTTTCCAGAGGC
>NC_139659.1:977494-1007494 GCF_951799395.1 Argentina silus
CACCAGCCCCTGAAGGATGCGGATGGCTTTGTAGGTGTGGGCCCATTTTCTGTGGAGGTGCATTACGGTCTTCATGGCTCCCTCTCTCTCTCTGTCTGTCTGTCCCTCTCTTCTCTGTCTCCCTCTGCCTCCCTCCTCTCCCTCTCTGTCTCCCTCCCTCCCTCCCTCTCTCTCCCTCTCTGTCTCTACCTCTCCTGATGCTCTGGCTGGCTGAGCTGAGTCTCATCACCCTCCTCCATTTCCACAGCAGCAGCAGCAGCCCCCTGCATCTGGCTTTGACGTAAGCCGGCCTACATTCAGCCGCAAATCCCACCACCGTCCACACACACACACACACACACACACACAATCGCACACAAATGATTAAATACACATGCGCACGCACACACAATAATAATGTGCACGTACACGTACACACACACACACACTTAAACCCACACAACCCTATAATAACCACCACACACACACACACACACACACTTAAACCCACACAACCCTATAATAAACACCACACACACACACACACACACACACACACACACATAACCTCACACACACACACACACACACACACATAACCTCCCACACAACAACATGCTGTGAGGTTTGGGTGTAGAAGGACTGACACCGGCTCGGCTTTAAATTCCTTTTTTTGGGTGAAAAAAAATACTCTGAAATCCATGTTCTACTGACACCTCCAGACTGGGCTTAACTACAGACACACCAGCCATACTGACACCTCCAGACTGGGCTTAACTACAGACACACCAGCCCTACTGACACCTCCAGACTGGGCTTAACTACAGACACACCAGCCCTACTGACACCTCCAGACTGGGCTTAACTACAGACACACCAGCCCTACTGACACCTCCAGACTGGGCTTAGCTACAGACACAGCAGCCCTACTGACACCTCCAGACTGGGCTTAGCTACAGACACACTAGTCCTGCTGACACCTCCAGACTGGGCTTAGCTACAGACACACCAGCCCTACTGACACCTCCAGACTGGGCTTAACTACAGACACACCAGTCCTGCTGACAGGGGACAGATCATAACCCTCTTCTTAACTACAGACACACCAGTCCTGCTGACAGGGGACAGATCATAACCCTCTTCTTGTACCAAATCAGAGCATGTACCAAATGTTCCAGAATTTTCTCCATTTTGCTTCTCCTGTACCTGTCTCCGACCCACAGAGGTGGCTTGAAGGGGTCTGATTTGGAATTCAGCCCAAGCCTCAGACAGCTTGGGGCAGGCTGGCTATGACTCAGTCAGGGCGTGCTGACACATGTGACACAGTAACATCACTGGAAACCACCTGAGATGAATAAGAGGAGGATCTGGCCTCACACCTGGCTGTGGTACACAGGGAGGAGTGTCACCAAACATACTCCAATGTTAAAAGGAGATCAATGTGACCACACACACACACACACACACACACACACACACACACACACACACACACACACACACACACACACACACACACACACACACACACACACACACACACACACACACACACACACACACACACACACACACACACACACACACACACACACACACACACACACCAACCCCATGGGCATTTCTTTTAAACTGACATTGCATCAACGTTGTTCTTTGGTTGTATCGTTGTATATCCGTGATGACGGAAAATGGTACGGTCCAGCAACATCTAAATCCAAACATTGTATAAAGGTCTGTAACATGATGTTGATTCACCGTCTTATGCCAACCATGAAGAGACGATGGAAGATAACTGTGAGACAACGTTTAAAAAAATAAATAAATAAATAATAATACTGTTAATAACACTGTTAATAATACTGTTAATAACACTGTTAATAATACTCTCCCAACTGCTGTACAATGTCAGTTTAGCAGTTTTTGACTGTTGCACAACTGTGCCAGAAAGAAAAGTGCCCCTGGGGGGACAGGATTAAGAAAAGTGCCCCTGGGGGGACAGGATTAAGAAAAGTGCCCTGGGGGAGACAGGATTAAGCTGTTTGAAGCCGAAGCCCTGCCAGAGTAACCAGGGAACATTACCACTGGGTGATGTCAGACACGTCTTCCTGCTGTGTACGAGCACAGAGATCAATAGCTGTTAGTGAAGCACCAAGGTGCTTTATAATGACCACAGTGTTTACCGTACCTAACCTGACAAACCTACAGTCCCACATGAGGCTGTCTGAAACCCTTACGCACACGTTCCATTTCCCACTATGCACCATCTGAACTCAAGTCCTGTCTGTGAAGGTGGTGCTGCCCCCTAATGGTGGGACAGTGCTGGTACACTCTGTGAAGCTCAGAGCTCATCAGACCCATGATGATGAGAATGTGGCTGTCAGGGTTTGACTGACAGGTCTGGCTCCAGTCAGACAGTCATCCCTACATGAGCTTAGAAGCCCAATTACATTTCATTTCCCCCCTAAAGACCTCTTCACCCCCACTGCCCCCCCTACAAGTTTCTCTCCTGTTTAAAAAGAAATCTTCTTCTTGTGACTGCCTATGGCCCCTGGTGTGAGCGTTGATTACTTTATCTTATGATGACTGATGGATTCACTTACTTAAACAAATGTATTTGTTGTAAGTCGCTTTGGATAAAGGCGTCTGCTAAATGCCATAAATGTAAAATGTTAAAAATCCCTGAGTCTGCTGTTCACTCACTGGCAGGTCCTCTGGCTGAATCTAAACCTCCTCAGTGTATTACGCAAGACCCCACACACAGACTCCCTGACAAGAACAAGAGTTTAAATATTAAGATGACTGAAATTACACTCTGGATATCATCACAGGACGGGACTTAGGAGAACACATCTTTTCATCTAAAATCTCACAAAACAGAAGGACATGCAGAGCTCTCTCTCCAACACACACAGAGAGAGAGAGAGAGAGAGAGAGACAGAGAGACAGACAGACAGACAGACAGACAGACAGAGCGCTGGCAAGCCCAATACAGCAATACTAACATAAACCAAAGAGTGGCCATAGCTTTCAATAAGGCTCATAATTCCACGCTTATGACAGATAAAAGGCAAACATTCAAAGTATCAGAATTATCATCAGCTTTAGAGTGGGAAAAAACCGCATTCCATTTTCTTGCTGACCCCACATGAAATGTGTTGTAGCAGTACGCCCTCTGCTGGCAGGACAGCTACACTACACTACATGGGAAGTAGCACTACACTAGTACACACCATATCAAAACACTCGGACTAGAAGTAAATTAAACACAATGCCTGGCCCTGTATCAATAGTAAGGAGCTCCCAGTACTCGAATAAAACCACTAAAGCGATAGAACTTAGCTCTCCGTGCTCTCGGAAGATGGGAAGATGTGGTTATGCATTAAATCCCCCCCTCTCTCTCTCACCCCCCTTCTCCCCCATCCACGCGTACTCAAAGACAATGAATCACGTCGAAACCTAATCTACTCTTGGATAAATGGGTAAACACCATCAGACGGATATGTGAGGGTCATGTCATCAGATATGGTCCGGCTCCAGAGGCCGGAGCCGTGATGAGACGGTTCTGACGGACTGCGGTGGACCAGCACCGCGACCCGCTGCGGCGGCGGCAGGTGGACACATTCCGCTCAGGATCCCGTGACAGACACCAACTTCTCAGGCAGCGCACCAGCGCTATTCTGACCACAACACAATATTACAGCATCATAACATAGTCAACGACTATCTATAACGGATTTAAAACTCGTTCATTTTCCCACTACTTACTTTAAAATATAGTGTTTCATATCTGCTCAGGGAGAAGAGTCTCTCTCCTTTTACGGGCATGATGCACTTTTCAAACCGGACACTTTTTCTTGTAAAATACAAAACAATCAAACACCCGGCCGTGTCAAAAGTAGACGACACGTATCCGATAAGAAGATATCATTGTTTTAAAAACTTGCTTCAAGAGTCAAAAACGTGCAAAACAATAACAACCCACTTCAGATCAAACTTGAGTTCGAGCGCCGAAAGACACAACAGGCTCAGACTGTACCACCCGTCCGAGACGGGGGTGAGTGCTCTTGATGTTTCCATCTCAATAACCGTGTAGGGTGATTAACTCAGTCCGGAACCGAACACAACCAACCAGCTAAACAAACTCCCCAAACGAGACCCGACTTTCGACACCGACAAAACTAAACGCACACTAATGACTGATTAAAATGATGACCGTCTGGAAATCACAAAATGGATCCTTCCAGATTAGTGGCGTACGAGGTGATTTGGCCCAACGCGTCCTGGACGGATAAGAGGCAGAGCCGAGGGTCACTGCTGGGAGAAGGTCTACTGTATTTAACATTAGTAAAACGTCTATAGAAACAATGAGGCAAAGGTTCAAGTAAACGTCTGTTTGTGAGATCGTCGACATTTCCATCCACATCCAGAGTGTGTACAGCGTCACACCTGATGGGAGATATGTACGGCCAACTCTAACCAGTTCACCAACACACACACACACACACACACATAAATACCACAAGAACAGCCCGACAGGTGAGAAATAAAATCACTGCCCTCCGTTATTTAGTACACAAGCATTTTAGCACAACAAAGATCGGTCTGGGGGTTTCTGCACACCTGATTCTTGGACCGCAGGTGTAAAAAAAATAGTGAATAGATTGTGAATAGTATTTACTGTGACAGAAAAACTCCCAGCAACACCCCTGCCCCCAAAATGACACATCGCGTGTGTCACTGGGTGTTCTTACTGGCCTGAATCTACATTCATGACCAGCTCTGTCCAATCCTCTACAGGCCTAATCTTCCTGGTCAAACATTCGCTGTGTGAGGGAGGGCTTCTGTGGCAGTCAAAGGCCAATAGGACAATGCCCTTGGATAGCAAACCTCAACCGTTGTACAGGGAAACCCAAGGCAGCAGACATGCAGCGCAGAGATTTCCCATGTCTCTCATTGAATACCTTACACTGCCAACATCACTCTGGATTTGCTATTACCAGATTAAATGAACATAAACCATCTGAACCAGATAGAGCACGTCTAAATCAACGTGGTTTCAACCACATGCTCTCGGTCTGGATGTAGGCAGACCGTGTTATGATGAGGAGACTGCGGATTATGAGATGGGAGCTGAAATGTTGAACGTACCCTCAGAATAGCTGAGTAGCTTGGTGTGGAGAGCTGATGGAGATACAGGGACTGGGCTTCCTTGGTCCAACAGAACCTGTCCCAGGAGCGGCTGGACCTGAAGAGTTCGTTGGAGGCCTGGTGATCTGCCCCGGGCTGGTCGCTGTGGGGGGAGAACAGGGCTTTAGTTAGCCTCGCTAGCCGAGATGAATGGACTATACCCAAGTGAGACACACTGGCTCTGGAAAGACAGGACTGTACAGGCTTTTAACTCATTCAGGGCCCAAACTGTCAACATTCTAGAGCGCCAAGGGTGACTTTATTCACCAAAAATGCATCAATGATGACGCCTCATTTTGTAGCCAATCAAAGTGTTGTTGCTAGGTAGATACCACATGGTGAGTGTTCCAGAATTCTTTGGCAGTTGGTGAGTTAAACAGGACTCCCTATGAGGAGAATAGTTCAGCTTTGTAAGAGTACAAAGTTTAGCTAAAAGAGAAACCTTTATTACAAGTAGCTTCAGTGAAAAGGGGTAAAGACAGTATGAAATTAACATACATAACATCAATTAGATAATCATAACAACAGTGAGAATCATTGAGTTGAAACTTCAAACCGGTTCCAGCAGCAATCCTGAACGGGTCACTGCTCACTAGTAAACACAGAGGACTCTCTTTGCCCTGCCTCTCACCCCCGTCACCAGCACACAGCCAAACCAGCAACACACACACACACACACACAAAACACAAAATACACACACCACACACACAACACACACACCAACCACTGGGACACGAGAGCAGAGTGTGGGGGGAGGAGGAAGGAGACATCAGTGCAGCAGTAATCTGTTCTGTTCTCTCAAGGCAAACATATGCTGCTACACTGCCATTTGGCCGCTCCTCAAAACAAGAAGAAATTAAGTGTTTGACCTTGCCGTCAACGTTGACCAAAAGCTCAGCTCCTTTCAGCTCCTTTCCTTTTCAACTCCCTCCCGCATTCCCTGGTCCTAGCAGCATGCGGATGTGCAGGGGAGGGAGGGAGGGAGGGACGGACGGACGGACGGACGGACGGACGGGCTGCTCTATCAGCAGAGGAGACCCCACCACCAGGAAACACGATGGAACTCCATCTCATTTATTTACATTTACATTTCGGGCATTTAACAGACGCCTTTATCCAAAGAGACTTAGAACAAATACATTTGGTTAAGTAAGTGAATCATCTGAATCATCTATCCATCAGTCACCTGGGGCCATAGGCAGTCACAATGCTAGAAGAAGGATTTTTTTTTTAATAGGAGAGAAACTTGTACAGGGGGGTTGTGGGGGTGAAGAGGTCTCTAGGGTTAGGGTTAGGACAGGGGGGTAGTGGGGGTGAAGAGGTCTCTAGGGTTAGGGTTAGGGTTAGGACAGGGGGGTAGTGGGGGTGAAGAGGTCTTTAGGGTTAGGGTTAGGGTTAGGACAGGGGGGTAGTGGGGGTGAAGAGGTCTCTAGGGTTAGGGTTAGGACAGGGGGGTAGTGGGGGTGAAGAGGTATCTAGGGTTAGGGTTAGGGTTAGGACAGGGGGGTAGTGGGGGTGAAGAGGTCTTTAGGAGGGACCATTAAGATGTAGCCTGAAGAGATGGGTCTTCAGAGCCAGAGTATACGGGCTCCGAATGCAAAGCCAAGCGCAAGACACTTCCATTGGGAATGACAACATACATGTTGCACACTTCTGCAAAAAGGACATCAAGGGATTTGTCTTCATCATGAAAGAGTACACTGATATGTATGGTGTGGTGTCCCTAAGAGACTCTTAGGATCCTACCAACACCAGTTGCAGACTATAAAGATTTTTTTCTTTTTATAATAATATCTGCCATTTAGCTGACGCTTTTATCCAAAGCGACTTACATTACAGTGAGTGCATACATTTCAGTATAGATGGTCCCAGCAGGAATCAAAACCACAACCTAAGCGTTGTTAGTGCCGTGCTCTACCAACTGAGCCACAGAGGACCATCATTTTTCTATCTCTGAGGCAAACTAGGAGCAGATTGGGTGTCTCCATGGGCCTGTGTGTATTTTTATTTATTTAATTTTTGTTCATCCTGTTACCGAACTATGAAGTTGCACAGTTTTTAAAAGTAAATGTGTTTTTTCTTCAAATTTCACTTGGAATTGTTAGAAGTAGTCCTTGTGCACAGAGTTGTGTAGTTTGTTACAGTTTGCTATCAAGGGTTTTTGTTTGGCACACGTTTGAAGGGGAACGTCGCAGGGACATTCTGTTACAGTGGAATCGCGCGACCCCAGAATCACAAACAAAGTGCAGCATCAATGACCTGGGCACCTAATGAGGACAGCCAACCGCATGCTCACGTTGTAGCATCTAGAATGTTCTTTAATCCAAAGCTAAAGCATTCCTTATTATGGCAGTGGTTCAACTTGCTTGGAACCAGGATTCTGCCCGTTTCCAGGCTAGTGATTTGCCTAGATATATACACTCACTGAACACTTTATTAGGAACGCCTGTACACCTTCTCATGTTGGAGGGGAATGTTTTCTTGGCACACTTTGGGCCCGTTAATACCAATCAATCATCGCTTGAATGCCACAGCCTATTTGAGTATTGTTGCTGACCATGTGCATCCCTTCATGGCCACAATTTACCCATCTTCTAATGGCTGCATTGATAATGCACCATGTCGCAAAGCAAAAGTCGTCTCAAACTGGTTTCATGAACATGACAATGAGTTCAGTGTTCTTCAGTGGCCTTCCCAGTCACCGGATCTGAATCCGATAGAACACCTTTTGGATGTGGTAGAACGGGAAATTCACAGCTTGAAAGTGCACCTGAAAAATCTGCAGGAATTGCCTGATGCAATCATGGACCAGAATCTCAAAGGAATGTTTCCAACATCTTGGGGAATCAATGCCACGAAGAATTGAGGCCGTTTTGAGAGCAAAGGGAGGCCCTAGTGTTAGTATAGTGTTCCTAATAACGTGCTCGGTGAGTGTATACATACCCTAATTAAAAACACACACGCCACACCACGTACGGAGGTAATACTTAATAATACAGACACATACATAATACAGATGCTTGGACGCATGCACACACACACACGCGTACACACACACATGCGTACACACACACACGCGTACACACACACATGCGTACACACACACACGCGTACACACACACATGCGTACACACACACACGCGTACACACACACACGCGTACACACACACCCCCCTCTGCCTCACTCACCCCACGGGTCTCCATAGTTTCCTGCCAGGGGGGAGCAGCTCCCTCTTGTTGAGGGGGACCACACCGATGGCCGCCTGCATGATGGTGATGAACTTCTTAAACTTCATCTTTAACGCCCTCACCGGTCTCTCCACATCCAAGCACACACACACACACGCACACTCACACACACACTCCTCGGAACTCACAACTGCTCCACCGACATCTTTCAACAACTCCCTCAAACGACACTGAGCCCAGCCATCGAAGCGCCCTCCCTCCGCCCCTCCGCCCCGCCGGCGCTCCCAGCCATCGCCATCGCCATCGCCAACGCCACGACACTCCGCTGCCTCTGCCCCGGCCACTTCCTACTACAGCACGCTCACGAGACCCGTCCCCGAGCGCTTAGCGTCGACTCTGACAGATGTCCATTTAGTTTTCTGAGGGGGGGTGGGGGTGGGGGGGGGACAGCCACGTTCCAGGCAGTGGGCGGGGCCAGAGGGGATGACGACACGTCACTGTTACATAACGCCGGAGATCTCTAAACATTATACTAATGAAAGCGCCCAGACGCCTGGCGAGCTGCTGCTTCTGCTGCTGCAGGGACCGCTCTGCTACTAAACCCCCACAGATCACCATCCACACCCCACCCCACACTCACATAATCCCCCTCCAGGCTTAGACCTCTCTGGCTATTAACACCCTGTCCCAGACCCCCTAATCCACTTCACACACACACACCTCAACGATACACTCCCCATCCCAAAAATGAACAGCTTCCTAGCGTACACACACACACACACAAACACATATGCATGCACACTCTCTCTCTCTCTCGCACACTTGCATGAAAGGCAAACGAGTGCACACACACACACACACACACACACACACACACACACACACACACTATGGTATATGTTGTCGTTCGCGCGTCGTCATCTGACAGCACGCTGCCGTGTTTCCTGAGCGGTGAAATGAAGAGATGAATAATCTGGTCCGGCGAGCTGCCAGGCAACGCAAGCTCCGCACAAGGAATTATATTCCAGCAGCTTGCACGTTTGGATTACCGCTGTAGAGGGCATGGACATGGCAGCAAGAGATCTCACTGCCAAAGAACAGGTCACTGAAATCCCCTGAGTACTTCAAAGACCCCAAACCAGCAGGCCTATAAATAACAAGCACCATATAAATATAAATACCCCTGTTAGGTAACACACACACACACACACACGGAATGAGAGTGTTTTAACGATGGAGAGGGAGATGGAGAGAGAGAGAGAGAGAGAGAGAGACGGGGGGGGGGGGGGAGCCAGCTGAACAAAAGCAGTAATCGGTAACCTCGGTCACTCTTTGGCTCTCTCTAAATCTCATCAGCTGGATCTTTGTCACGACACAGAACACACTCACGCACACAAGCATGCACGTACACACACACACACACACACACACACACACACACACACAGCCCACTGGCCTTCACTCCAAATATCACAATATGTCTCCTACAGAATGTAATCTCTCAATACTCCATTAAACCGGTTAAGGATAAGTCCATGTTGACATCAGAAGCACAATATGCACAAACAGCCTAACATGTCCATCCAATCAAACTGTCTGTGTCTGACATGTGTCCCCTCTGTTTAATCTACCTCGCTTGAAAGCAATCTGACTAGACTGTGATCCACAAGAACTTGCCACTGCGAGTGTATCCAAGAACATAGGTGTAGTTGGACTGTTATGTAACCCTGAGTTATCAGAGCAAAATTCCACCGTTAAGAATGCCCTCGAGAAGAATCTTATGAGGAGATATTTTTAGTGACATGAAGACAGTGCTGTGTTTTCATCATCCACATGACTGAATGAAATCCCATAGGCCTAATATAACACATGTCTGAACCTGCAGCATGTCATGACTCCAGTCAAGGTTTGCTCTCTCTCCCTCCCTCCCTCCCTCCCTCCCTCCATGAAAGCATCCAGTTGTGGCAGTAACCAGGCTGAGCAGTCTGGGCATGAATGCAGAGAGATGATGAAAGAGAACAACATGGGAGATGTCTCCACATGGTCCTTATCTCAGACATATATTTTTTTACTGCATTTCGTTGTCTCTGTACTTGTACTCTGCACAATGACAATAAAGTTGAATCTAATCAAATCTTTTTTTTATTTAACCTTTATTTTAGCAGGGAGTCCCATTGAGACCAAGGTCTCTTTTACAGGGGAGCCATGCACACACACAGCTTACAACCAAACATAATACACAAACACAATTCCAACATCATAAAACACAATCACTGATGACGTACCAAGAACACACGTAGCCCATGCTGTCTGTAGCCGACTGGAGAAATCTGGGTTGTCATTTGAAAATACCTGTCACTCACCAATAACCTGATCACCATGAAAGGGCCATGGCTGCCTTTCATATACATATTGTAATATTCAATATATTGTAAATAACCAATCAGTCTCAGGTTTTATAATCAGTTGTCAATATGAATGCATTTTTGTTCTGATACTCTGAAGTTACTGCACCAACAGGTCAGAAACTGTCAGTCACCACAACACGAGTTGACCATTTGAATGAAGCCTTTATTGCCCCTATGGGGAATTCGCTTTGCACAAGGATCACCATCAGACATAACATAAAACTAGTATTTGAATCCTTGTATGACATGTTCATGAAAGACACCTGCTCTTTCCAGAGGAATCAGAAGCGATAGCCTTATGGTTCACGTCTGGAAGAGCAGACATAAATACAGGAATGAATCCGTCAACTACAGGTAGAATCAGACCAAACCGAGGAACAGATCGGAGGGTGAGACGACAGAAGGAACCGAGGAACAGATCGGAGGGTGAGACGACAGAAGGAACCGAGGAACAGACCGGAGTGAGAGGCGACTGGAGGAACCGAGAACAGACCGAAAAACAGACCGGAGGGTGAGACGACAGGAGAACCGGAGGGTGAGACGACAGGAGAACCGGAGGGAGAGACCGGAGGGTGAGACGACAGGAGAACCGGAGGGTGAGACGACAGGAGAACCGGAGGGAGAGACGACAGGAGAACCGGAGGAACAGGCCGGAGGGTGAGACGACAGGAGAACCGGAGGGAGAGACGACAGGAGAACGGAGGGAGAGACCGGAGGGAGAGACGACAGGAGACCGGAGGGAGAGACCGGAGGGAGAGACGACAGGAGAACGGAGGGAGAGACCGGAGGGAGAGACGACAGGAGACCGGAGGGAGAGACCGGAGGGAGAGACGACAGGAGAACGGAGGGAGAGACCGGAGGGAGAGACGACAGGAGAACGGAGGGAGAGACCGGAGGGAGAGACGACAGGAGACCGGAGGGAGAGACCGGAGGGAGAGACGACAGGAGAACGGAGGGAGAGAACGGAGGGAGAGACCGGAGGGAGAGACCGGAGGGAGAGACGACAGGAGAACGGAGGGAGAGAACGGAGGGAGAGACCGGAGGGAGAGACGACAGGAGAACGGAGGGAGAGAACGGAGGGAGAGACCGGAGGGAGAGACGATAGGAGAACGGAGGGAGAGAACGGAGGGAGAGACGATAGGAGAACGGAGGGAGAGAACGGAGGGAGAGACGATAGGAGAACGGAGGGAGAGAACGGAGGGAGAGACGACAGGAGAACGGAGGGAGAGAACGGAGGGAGAGACGACAGGAGAACGGAGGAAGGCCTCCACAGAATGGAGGACAAGTGGTTTCTGGAACAGCAGCCTGGACTCACACAGAGCCAAGACCAAGCAGTGACGCCGCCTATTTACCTTCAGTTACAATGTTTAAATACGATTTACCTTCAGTTACAATGTTTAAATACTATTTACCTTCAGTTACAATGTTGTTTAAATACTATTTACCTTCAGTTACAATGTTTAAATACTATTTACCTTCAGTTACAATGTTGTTTAAATCCTCGTCTTGTTTCAGGTAAAGTGGTGGTTATTGATAAACACACAGCATGTCCATATAAGGCAAGACCAGGGCCGTGAAGGACCGTTTCCAAGTTTGACACAGTTTGGCTACTTACCAAATACAACTTGTGGATATCGGATACTTTTCTATTGAAAGGTACGATTAAAAAAGTCCAGCCGGGTATTCCAAAGGCTGAGGAAGAGTTAGGAAGGTATAAAAAGCAGTAAATTTCGTCCGAGGCTCTGGTTTCCGGGTTCTGGCAGGTATGGGCGTGGCGTGGCGACGGCAGGTGAGGCGCGGTGGGGGTCGGGGCCACGTGACCTGCGGGGGCGGCTCCGGTTTCGTCCAAGAAGAACAACTGAGTCACTACTAATGTCTTCTAAACGAGGTCACCACACGTCTTCTAAAAGAGGTCACTACTAATGTCTTCTGAAAGAGGTACTGATGTACTAAACGGGATCCTTGGGAATGGGATCCCAACTCTGACGTTAGCCCTTTGAAGTTGAGCTTTGAACTGTTATGGTTAAGGTTAGGTAAGGGTTATGGTTATGGTTATGGTTAAGGTTAGGTAAGGGTTATGGTTATGGTTAAGGTTAGGGGTTAGGGTAGTGTCGTCCCAGGAATCCCACTTAGCACCTACCCTATAAATGACTCAACATTGGAACTTCCGAGTGAATTACAATGCTGACCAGCTCAGACATATTTCTCAGATGAGTCACTCATGTCTCTATGGACAGAGTACCAGAGTACCAGAGGTCCATTTATTTTTATCAAACTTTTGGAATTTATCACATACTTTATTACATACTCTTTGAGTATCTACTGTACAGTGAGTAACCAACACTAAACTTTCAGTATCATGTTTCCTATAAGGAAACACTTTATCCGACAGCTTTGTTCCATGAACCCCTCCTCTCCGCCCTGCCTATGCAAAAGGCTACAATAATCTGTCAGGCAGGTTCAACCTGTCTCCAGTCAGAAGACCCTCTGTGTGTCTGATGCCTGCTATAACCTACAGCTGAATGCCCTATTTGACCCAAACTAAACTGCCTATAACATTAGAAATATGATGATCAGATGCAGAAGCAGGACGCCATTTGACAGGTAACACCTTGACGTTTTGTGTGGATATACTCACATCATAGTTCAGAATAACATACTCCACGTGATAAGGAGATAAAGTAAACAATAATCAAATTAATAATCAAATGAAAGCAGAATTTGGGCCCAATTATGGCCCGTCCGACTTAAGAGGATAAATCAGTGTCTAAAAACAATACTTCTGTTGATCGTCCCAATCGGATATCTGACTAAACTCACTCAGTCAGGTTTCAGAAGTGTACAAATGTCAAATAAATGAATCCTGAGTCGGATGTGTTGCCTGTTGGTGCAAGACAAGTCATCAGCAGTCAAATATTGAAACCGTATGAATTTTGATTGAGACTATTTTTTATCCAGTGGGTCTCATACTGTATTCTCCTGGCAAGATTCCACAGTGATGTGTTGATTTAGTTGCAGCATGTTTTGTGCCATCCTAAAGCCACAATCTGAACAATGGTTCCAGCCGCAGCCTCGTCTGTAGCTGCCCAGACCCAGCCAGGAGGAATTGGCTGTGGCTTAGCAGATCCTGACCCAACATCGGGAAACACTGCCCTAATGAGTTGTCTGGTTGCACAACATTCAAATGACTTCTCCACCAAATTCTCCCAATCACAGACTGATGAAAAAAGCCGGAGTAATCAGATTGAGGCTGTGGATGTTGTTGGGGATAGTAATGATTAATTCAATGCGTATGCAGATGCCATTTAAACTCTGTTATATAAACGGATGAAATTTGTTATATTTTCTGATTTTACACTTTCCTTGAACATTGTGCTCTCCCCCTCTCCCTCTGACGCGTGTGCACGCACCCACGCACACACGCAGATAATATTGCATGCGCTTATTGCACCACCGATAATACTGGGGGATGAAAAATAAAGCCGATTATGCCCCCTAGTGGTCAATTATGAGCTTGACAACAACAAGAGCTGTCCTGCTGAACTGGGACGTTTCCCAGACAAATTAAGCCTCGTCCTGAACTCAATAACATTTTCAATAGAGAATATCTATTGAAGATGCATTTTAGTCTAGGATTAAAGCGATGCTACAACATTTTTGTACATGTTCTGCCACTAGTTCTAAAAATAGCGTTTACGAGCCAAAAACGGATCCCGGAATAGAAAAAAATTGTGTCAAGAAATGCCCTGATTGGACAAAGAGCGGCACATCCCCCCACTACCATGAGCAAAAGCTTATTTTGCAATAGTTTGTTGGCCTTAAACTAAGAACTGTGTCGTCCAATGAGATAAGAAATCGATTAAAATTATAACATGAACCATACAGTAAAAATAAAAACAATTGATGTAAAGAATTAGCAACAAAAATCCTGTATCATCTCTTTAAACTTAATCTGTGTAAGGGAAGTCAGCCCTTCGGTTTTGAGTGTATGGAAATGAAAACAACACAGGAATATGTTACAGCATAAAACAGTTGTTTTTATATCACACAGACAAAAGTCCTTTCTATAAATATAACATTGCTTTGTAAATATAAAATATACATCTTATTACACCATATGCTTATGACAGCACACTACATGTAATGATTTAGAAATACAGAATTTCTAATCAAAGGAAATGTGATCTTAAGAGAAAGAAACCACAATGTTCATATGGTTCATGATGACTCAGTCACCACAGGCTGACTAAAAAGCAACCCACACCCAGAGGGATCCCTGACCAAAGCTACTGACCATGTTTGTCTGCACACCACAACAAATACAATTCAAGAAGCACACTTCACTGTGCACGATGCATTTGCTCAATACAGTATTTGTTTGTCATTTTCTGTCTAGTAATGTAAAAAAGAGAATATCTCTCTGTCTCTATAAATAGATAAAGTCTGAGGGCTGTTACATTATGATTCATACTTAACACAATAAAAGATACATATATCTTCCAGGGATCCAGCCTGAGAGATTACAGCATTTCAATATTGAATATCAGAAAATCAACTGTATGGACGTGTTTAAAACAGAGCAACGCCGGATGAAAGCAATGAGGAGGACAGATTTGACCCACAGTGTGACACGCCCCACAGTGTGACACGCCCCACAGTGTGACACGCCCCACAGTGTGACACGCCCCACAGTGTGACTGAGGCCTGTCTGTCCCTGTCCTTGAGTAAGCAGCAGAGTCCTGTAGCAGTAGGAAGCAGCTCCATCGTGCAGGTTGTGTTTCCATAGTCTCTAGAAGAGTGTTGTCATCATGGCGTTTGTTGTGCAGTCGATGGTAAACATGTAGACTATTATGTACTACTAGTAGTATTATATACTACTATTGGCACTGCTGGTGGAACGCCATCATCATCATCGTCGTCATCATCGTCGTCATCATCATCATCATCATCATCATCGTCGTCGTCATCATCATCATCATCATCATCATCATCGTCGTCATCATCATCATCGTCATCATCATCTGCCACCACTCCTCACTGGAACACAAGAGGCGGAGAAGTCAGTCATATCTTGTGATGTCACTACGGATGGGACACAATCTCAGTGACACAACAGACAGAGGAGCAAAGCTGTCACAGAGGGACACGCAGTCAGTGACCTCACACGGAACAGAGAATACCAGTGATGTCACAAAAGGGAGCACAATTTGTGATGATGTCACAATGGATGGGACACAAAAGGTGTGATGCAACAGAGGAGCCTAGATCTCACAGAGGGACACAATCAGCGACCTCACACTGCACAGAGGAAAGAATAGCAGTGATTAAAATGGCTTGGGCCGGTATTAGAATTCTCAAACCGGGATACCTTCCCTCCAAAATACCCCGGTATACGGTAATATCTTTTAGCAGACTTTCAACATGACTCCGACTTGTAGCAAATCTACGGCCTGCAAATCAGACCAGTCATTTTCAACTGGTTTCCACCAAATACAGGTAAGTGATCAAGTTAAGTGTAACAAGAACTATCCAACCAATGAGCATACCGGTCGGTATGTCATGGAGATGATAACGATGTGTACGCTGCTTCAGACTAGGTCTGATACTGTCCATCAAAGGGGTCAAACACTACAAGAGCTGAAGGAAAAAAAAACCTCAGTTCTTGGTTCAGACCAGTCCGCTGGACCCAGAGCAGGGATCTGCTCTGCTGCCTGATACACAAGTACAGGACTCCTAAAACCTACAAGTTGTTGCTGTCCTTTCTTTTTTTTCCCAGTAACTATCTGTGGCTCAGTTGGTAGAGCATGACACTAACAACGCTTAGGTTGGGACCATATATATACTGAAAAATGGATACACTCATTGCAATGTAAGTGGCTTTGGATTAAAGCGTCAGCTAAATGGCGTATCCTGTACGCTGAGAAGATACGTACCAAGTAGACATCCAGCACGGACTCGAAGCTGCCTGGGAAGGCAGGGCAGGGGACAGCATCATCCAGGAACACGGTCACACTGGAGGCTCGCCGGTCATCACTGGGAAGAGGGGAGAGAGAGGGGGAGGAAGAGGGGTGAACAACGTGACCCTGTCTGATAGTGGAGAGCTGTTCTGCTGTCAGGGAGCGAGGCGTGGCTGGAGGACACGACTAAGGCTATCTGATACTGTTTGACTGTGGCGTTGTTGAGGAGTTGCTCACCCTGAAGCATTTCACCACACTGTATCCTGTATGTTGTGTAAATGACCATTAACATGTGATTAGATTACGGTAGCGAAGGGGATGATGAGGCAAGAGGGGAGGGAGAGGGGAGGGGAGAGGGGAGGGGAGAGGGATAGGGGAGGGGAGAGTCTGTCTGCACGGCAGACTACGGGTGACACAAAACAACGTACAATGTACTGTACCTGTTATCAGGAGTTTCCTCCAAGTTGTTCCTGATAGAATCGAGGGAGGAGGGGGGGCAGGACACAGCCTGGGTCACACTGGTGGAGGGCGGGACCAGGTCCGGGCACTGGGAGGAAACCAGTACTGTTGAAATGAAACAGAGTTGAAATAAAATGTATTTCCTCAATAAAACATCAGGGAGCGTCGGAGAGCAGAAGGAAATACTTGATCGTTATAAACTTGTGCAAGAAGGGAAACACATGTTGTAACTTGTAGTGATATTGGTAGTAAATTCATATACATACTTAAACACTTTGTGCACTGCACAGTAATGTAACAAGGTAATGTAGTTTATAACACATTTAACTCATTCAGTGCCGAGGGTGAATAAAGTCGCCCAAATTGTCAACATTCTAGAGTGCCAAGGGTGACTTCATTTAAATTATGATGGTTCATTTTGTAGCCAATCAGAGTGTTGTTGCTAGGTAAACACCACATAAAACCTTTGGCGCTCTAGGTGGTGAGTGTTCCGGGGTGATTTGTGAGTGAGTGAGTTAAGGTGAGTGTACATTGTCCATCCAGGCTGTCCATGCTCTGGGCCCTCCGTCCCTCCCTCAAGTCCTCCTTCAGAGGGGACAGGACCTCGTGAGAGGCCGACCTCACTGCATGGATGGAAGTCCTCTTCCTCTTGGAGGACGCTCCTCTTATAGCTGAGAGAGAGGGAGAGAGAGGTGGAGGGGAGGGGAGGGAGAGAGAGAGAGAGAGAGAGAGAGAGAGAGAGAGGTAGAGGGGAGGGAGGGAGTGAGAGAGAGAGAGAGAGAGAGAGAGAGAGGTAGAGGGGAGGGAGGGAGTGAGAGAGAGAGAGAGAGAGGTAGAGGGGAGGGGAGGGAGTGAGAGAGGGAGAGAGAGAGGTAGAGGGGAGGGGAGGGGAGGGAGTGATAGAGAGAGAGAGAGAGAGAGAGAGAGAGAGAAAGAGAGGTAGAGGGGAGCGGAGGGAGTGATAGAGAGAGAGAGAGGGAGAGAGAGAGAGAATTGAGAAATTGAGAAATTGAGAACCAGAGTGAGAGAGATAGAAAGGTATGTAATAACCATAAAACACAAAGAGACAAAATGAGTATGAGGAAATGCAAGATTACTGGAAGTATGTGTGAGTGTGAGGTATGAAGTCTGTGTGAGTGTGAGGTATGAAGTATGTGTGAGTGTGAGGTATGAAGTCTGTGTGAGTGTGAGGGTGTGGAAGTGTCTCAGCTTACGATGGATCTTCTTGAATACGGTGCTGCCCATGAACTTCAGAAATCTGTCTGCATAGAAACTGGGCCTGTGGACCGACACTGTGTCCTGAAACACAAATACAGTACAGATGTTAAAGAGAGTACACACACACACACACACACACACACACACACACACACACACACACACACACACACACACACACACACACACACACACACACACACACACACACACACACTTACCCCATCATATACGAGGGCCTTCCAGGAGTGCTCCACCTTCTTGATGAACCTTCAGAAAAGCACAGATGTTACTACGGTAACTTGACGAATCATCTACAGTATTTTATTGATGGCCAAGGTAACACTTGTGAGATCCAACTAAGGCTTTTACCAGTAATACTGTAGGATTGTACCTGTATGAGAATAGGCTTTTACCTGTACGACTGTAGGCTTTTACCTGTAAGACTGTAGGATGTCAATAATCCCGAGGAAGATGAGCAGCTTCTCGTCTTTGTGTTTGGCAGGAATTCCACCCATTCTAAAGACAACAAGGTAGGGAGTGACTCAAATGACTCATCACACAGAGCTTATTATGTGTGTGTGTGTGTGTGTGTGTGTGTGTGTGTGTGTGTGTGTGTGTGTGTGTGTGTGTGTGTGTGGCACAGGCCAAAGGGATGTACGTATGCAGACGGCTTCTCTCTTACGTGTCATCGTCGGCCGCTGGCTCTGGGGCCTTGACGTCCCCCTGGATGGACTCCAGGGCGGTGGAGTAGAGGACCCTCTGGTGCCGGCTGTCCCGGCGACTCCCTCGGCCACGGTGCCGCTGGTCCAGGACATGCACCCCCAACAGGAGGCTGTAGTCCATGATCTTAAAGCTCTCCAGGACCTGATCCAGACACAGAGACAACGTACAAGATATGAATAAGACTGCAGCATATTCTCTCCCTCTCTCTCTCTCCCCCCCTCTCTCTCTCTCATACCCATCCTCTTCCTTGACCTTTCAGCCTAACCTTTGACAAACCACCTAAAGCTAGCCGCTAATACAGGATCAGCAGAGCAAACATGCTCAAAAGCACTGATGTCATACTCTAATTCCTCCCAAACAAAGGCCCCTAACATCCCTGAGTTACCTAACCCCTCCACTGCGGCCTTAGGATGTAGAGTACTGAGTATTGTCCTGGCGCTGAGGGACTGTTGTTCTGCCTCAGTCCGGTTCCTAAGCCCGGTAATATGAGTCAGGTGCTCTGCTCCGGCCTGCTCTGGTCTGGAGGTTCAGCAGGCATAATCCTGGCTGAGGAGTCTCTGCCTGTACTTTTCCACTAATCAAACAGCAGCACTAACGAGGTCAGTCATAAGGGGGGGGGGGGGGGGGGGGGGGGGCGATGGGGAATGAGGCTGTCGTTCATACGTAACCCTGTTGTCGTCAGGGTCTCTCCGCGTTGAGCGCGTGTTTAAGACAAGCCGAATAAATATCGGATCAAAACCGATTTGAACAGGGGTCGTAATTTGAAACCTCCAACTTGCCACTAGACCTGTGATGTCATGAGGGAACTGGATGGAGCTGCTTCTGAATGGAATAGAACAACATAGAGGAGGAATAGAACAACATAGAGGAGGAATAGAACAACATACAGGAGGAATAGAACAACATAGAGGAGGAATAGAACAACATAGAGGAGGAATAGAACAACATAGAGGAGGAATAGAACAACATAGAGGAGGAATAGAACATCATAGAGGAGGCCGACACACACACCTTCCCTTGTAATTAGGGTTAGGACAGGGGGGTAGTGGGGATGAAGAGGTTTCTAGGGTTAGGGTTAGGACAGGGGGGTAGTGGGGATGAAGAGGTTTCTAGGGTTAGGGTTAGGACAGGGGGGTAGTGGGGATGAAGAGGTTTCTAGGGTTAGGGTTAGGGTTAGGACAGGGGGGTAGTGGGGATGAAGAGGTTTCTAGGGTTAGGGTTAGGGTTAGGACAGGGGGGTAGTGGGGATGAAGAGGTTTCTAGGGTTAGGGTTAGGACAGGGGGGTAGTGGGGATGAAGAGGTTTCTAGGGTTAGGGTTAGGACAGGGGGGTAGTGGGGATGAAGAGGTTTCTAGGGTTAGGGTTAGGACAGGGGGGTAGTGGGGATGAAGAGGTTTCTAGGGTTAGGGTTAGTACAGGGGGGTAGTGGGGGTGAAGAGGTCTCTAGGGTTAGGGTTAGGGTTAGTACAGGGGGGTAGTGGGGATGAAGAGGTCTCTAGGGTTAGGGTTAGGACAGGGGGGTAGTTGGGATGAAGAGGTTTCTAGGGTTAGGGTTAGTACAGGGTTAGGGTTAGGGTTAGTACAGGGGGGGTAGTAGGGATGAAGAGGTCTTTAGGAGGGACCGTTAAGAAGAGAGGGGTCTTCAGTCCGCGGTGGAATAGATACAGAGTACATGATCTCACCCGACAGTCTCTCTGCAGCGTCTTCATCAGGGCGCCGTACGTGTCGGCGTCGAAGTGCAGGCCCTCCAGCCGCTCCTGGAAGTCCAGGTCCTTGAAGGTGGGCGAGGCCTTGGAGCGCTCCTTCCTGGAGGCGCGCCTCTTGAAGGTGGAGCCCTTCAGGTCGTACTTGTAGTGCATCTCCATGGCGCGCGGCAGGACGTTGTTCATCACCACGACGCGGATGTTCACGCCGGCGCTCTGGATGCAGTACAGGCCGTAGAACTTCGGCAGCAACGTCCGGGGGTTCTGGTTCAGGTTCTGGAACGGAGAAACGCGGTACGACGAGACAAAATGGCGGATGGCGGAGTTAGAATGCTCAGGGAAGCAGCGCACGAAGCCAGGACACTGTACCAGTGTTCCTTGATTTGCTTCGAGTTGTCATGGTAACAATCTTCAAAAAGATCACGCAATAGTTAAAACAAAGAGGGAACTAATGATGTTTTAACTTCCAGTACGGTACGAAGATGAAGATTTTAAATGTATGAATATGGCTTCATGATTGTACTGGATAGTGATTGACAGGAGTTGCCCAACCTCTGGTGCCTCTGTGCTAGAGGTGGTGTTTGTGTTCAGGGAGAGGCTCACCATGTAATAACCAGGAAGTAGTTTCTGTAGAAACTCTGCTTCTTTATGCTGCACAGTCTTGATGATGAACTCGTCATCGCTGGTCAGGTAGAACCAGGAGCTGCTGGCCCCCGGGTTGGACAGCTCAATCAGCGGCTCCTTACAGATAGAGTACTGGAAATAAACAAGCCTTTAGCCGTTAGCCTTTAGCATCCAAACAGAAAGGAATACCGGCATAAAACAAAGAAAACAAACTGTGTTATTACTGGTACCTTATTTACAGCATCATATACCTGTTTAATGGAAACTTAAAATGACATTTACTGTGACAGGATTGTGTGTTGTCTCATTATATTAAATACAAACACACAATCCAACCAAACGCCTTGGGCAGAGCAGCTCTACAACATCAACAACAGCAACAATAGAATGTAACAAAGATAATAAGCTTACAGAAACAATTTTACAACAGCACGTAAAAAACCCCAATAATAATAATAATAATAATAAGAAGAAGAAGAAGAAGAAGAAGAAGATGAATCTCTAATCTAAGTGTCTCTAGACAGTGGTGTGTTTGAGGAGGTGTCAGTGCTGAAGTGGACACACGAACCAGATAGTCATCAGCTTTGATCCCAAAGAGCTCTCTGAAGTAACGGAAAGCCAGAGGGGCGTAGGTCTTCAGACGGAAGTCTGGGAAATGGTGCGCCGGGGTCAGGTTACTCCCCTCACTGGAAGACCCAAAGGTTAGCACACAAACACCTCAACATTATCACAACAAACACAGACACAAACAGATGCTGATTACATCACACGAAGTACGGTGAGGTGATGTTTTCTGTCGTTCAGATAAGCCTGGGTTGATGCTGGTGTCTGGGAACCAGTGATGTTCTGCGTGTACCTGGGCAAGAAGACGCTCTCCACCATGTAGAAGTCCTGCATGAGAACGTCTCTGTCTGGCTTGGAGCTCAGGTTCCCCACCGCGTAGCCGATGCCCAGCTGGATGGCACCCTTCAGGGCCGCGGCTGTAGGCTAGATGCAGGAACACACCTTCATACAAACACTACCATCACGGTGCCGACTTCACCATGTAGGACTCCAAATCGAAACCAAATCACATGTTTTCACATAAGACCAGATCACACCTATGAAAATGACTTGACGCCTTCATAGTGAGGTATTGATATAGGTATGAATATCATCTCAGGGCTACAAAGTTTCTGTGAAACTCAACCCTGTGCTGTGTGGTGCAAATGAATCAGGGCACAATTGACTGCTCACCTTTTTGAAATCCTTTGACCCACCAGGGCTCCTCATGGTTCCTCCATCTCTAGTCTCAGTAGTGGTGTTCGACATCTTTTGGATGGAAAGAAATGAGACTAATTTAAAGGCAAGTTAAGGCATAAACCTTTTTACTCTTCTTCAATGTAGTGTGCTGATGAAAGGGTGCATTTCACAGTTTCCAGTCCAGTGGTCTGGTCTTTTGTTAGGCACAGACGAGGAACAGGTGACTTCCTAAAATGTGATGGCGGCTTTTACCTTGAATAATACCTCTTTCACAGGTACTGCACATCACAATTACACACTTCCTAGAATACAGAGAGAGAGAGAGAGAGAGAGAGAGAGAGAGAGAGAGAGAGAGAGAGTCAGAGAGAGAGAGAAAGAGAAAGTCAGAGAGAGAGAGACAGAAGATCAAATCACATTCTCAGTGTATTGCAGTACACAAAGTATCTGTAGCCCAGTTTGTAAGGATATAAATCATTTGAATTCCTCTGAACCCACAAAACTGAGACTTAGAGGTGTCCTGTGGACAAGCTGAAAACCAAGTGACGTTTCCCACACAACAAAGTGCATTCAGGACGAGCTCAGACAACAAACAAAAACCTTGTCGTACAGGAAGTGTATTCCCCCGGACCAAAACAAAATCCAAAGAAAGTTCTTCAGCTCTGTCAAAAACCTCTTCAATGGCTAACACCACAGAACTCTGTAGAATTACGAAAGACTCCGCCGTACGATACCGTCCGAAGTCTTCACCACTATTCCATAATGTCTTCAGTAGTTAAGAGAGAGTTTGCCATGACTGTGTGACAGTGTAGAAGAGGGAGGCAATGAGAAAGCCATACGTACCTTTCTAGTCAAGGCTGTGCTGCGTTGTGAGGAACTTAGGGGGGGGGGGGGGGGCGGCTGTGTGTCTATAACGCTGTACTCTGCTGACCGGACCCCCTTCGCCTCAACCCTTGATCCGAATTAGAAGGGATTGAGAAACCAGTCCCTGCTAAACCCCGCAGAGGGACATTCCAGTAGGACGTCTCAAAGCTCTTTCACTCACCTCTGCCCAAAACGCAAAACAAAACAAAACACATAAACAAGGTTCAGGTCAGGTTGTTAAAGCGCTGGACACAGGAGCTGTTGTTGTAACCGTTCATGATTTAACTCAGGGAACCGTGAGTCTCTGAAACTGATGACGACCGTTGGAGATGAAGCACCACAGACCTGCAGCGCGACACACCGCACTGTACACACAAGGCGTGCCTTGCTATTGTAATGCGGGTTAGACAATTTTGCCACATCAGTCAAAGGATCAGGACACGCAATCGTAAATCATTCAGCAGGCGATCCCTTCCTTGTGTCACTGAACCATGGAAACAGACATATGTGTTTTCTTTCTGCATTCCTTGAAGATGTTTTTTTGTTTTTGAGAATGCAGGGGGACTGTCCTGAGTGCAAAGTATATAGACACCATTTAGCTGACACTTTTATCCAAAGCAACTCACATTGTTGTGAGTGCATACATTTTTCAGTATATATGGTCCCAGCGGGAATCAAACCCACAACCTAAGCACTGCTAGTGCCATGCTCTACCAACTGAGCCACAGAGGACCACAGAGGACCGCTGAAAACAAGTTTGGAATGGAAATCATCTTTGTCCTGTAAGGTCATATCAGGCACTGTAAGAAAACAAAAGGACAGTGACAACGTCTGTGTTTAAGGAATCTTTTACCTGGGGTAAATCCACCTGGGGTAAATCCACCTGGGGTAAATCCACACTCTGGGTCCAGCTGTCTGGTCTGAACCAAGAACTGAGTTTTCCCTCAGCTCTTGTACCCATTGATCTGTCACCCAGTCTGACGGATACAACTCATTAAGATTATCTTCAGGTCATACCAACCTGTATGTTAATTGGTTTCAATGTTCTTCTCACATCTAACCTGATCACTCACCATCACAGGGTGTGGTGAAAACCAGTTCCAAATGGTTGGCCTGATTAGCATCAGACAGATGGCCACCTGTGAACTCTGAGGGACAGAGACCCAGACTCTCATAGGATGCATGACCGACACCAGATTCTAAGTCTCCTATCAGTCAAGTCAAACAAGTCTTCCACCCCATTAACCTCTGTTCAGACTTCCACCTTGGGCTTATAGGTTAGTGGTGATGCTCTCCCTGTTCAGCCCCCTAATTTGATTCTGATTCTGAATTCTGATTTTGATTCTGAATTCTGATTCTGATAACACACTAATACCCCAGCCCTGGGAGGCCCAAACATACTAATACCCCAGCCCTGAGAGCTCCTAACACATTAATACCCCAGCCCTGGGAGGCCCAAACATACTAATACCCCAGCCCTGAGTGGTATTAGGCTAATGTACATCACTAATGCTACAGTACTTTTGAACTCTCAGTGGTGTAAACGCTATTTCACTTCTACACCTAGGAGGGTTAAGAGATTACCAGTCGTGAGGGGCCCTCCATAAACCACAATGACACATGAAACAACACCAAGCCAACCCCACCGACTGGTGTGTTGGTGAGGGAGGGGGACCCTGACATCTGGACTAAACATCTGTTTACTTTTTGGGTTCCATAGGATACAAACCTGGACACGCACCCGTGCACACACACACACGCGAGTGCACACACACACACACACACACACACACACACACACACACACACACACACACACACACACACACACACTTTATCGCAATACAATGGCTCTTTATGAGCAAAACAGAGGGGCTGCAATAAAGGAGAGAGGAGGGAGGTGTGTATTTACATTTGGTGTGGAGAGAGAGAGAGAGAGAGGGAGAGAGGGAAAGAGGGAAAGAGGAGAGCAGGAACTATGCAAATCAGGCCCGGGATCACCTAAGCAAATACGTCAACACAGGGAGAGGTGGCTGAAGCCCAGACGAGCCTCAGGGAGGAACCCTAACCACAACCACAACACTATTACCATTATTATTATTATTATTAACTACAAACATTCCCAGAAGGGTCTGCCCTCGCCAATGTCTCTACCTCTCTCACTTAAACTGCCGGTAAAACCGTCACCATGGTCTCGGATGGAGGGGAACGTACCAGAGGCATGGTGAATCACCATGCAGGCAGATGGTCAAGGAGATATCTGACATATTTGTAAGATGACCCAGCAAGACAGAAATGACACTGACAACCGCGTATTGACTGGTTAACTTCTAGACCAACTGTAGGCTACATTAAACCCACCTGGAAAAACAAACACGATGACTACACTGTCATACAGTAGAAATATAACCTATGAGTTAAAGTATGAGTTATGACATATGTTGCATTTCAACTATGCAGTTCCTTCTGTGATGGGGAAATGACTTGATGAAATCGGTTTCCTGCTGTGGTCAAGTCTGCCTTAGGCTCTGTGCTCTACTAACTAACCACACAAACTAGTCCTCCTAACCATACCAGGGTACGTTATTATGTCCACATGCAGAGTGACCAGAGAATGTGTACACGCCGTGTGAACATAAACGCATAAACATGTGAACTAAAACACACAATTCCTCCTTTGAACATCAGATAAACGGCAACGTTACCGGGAAGGCGTCGGCAGGTGGCACCAAGAGGACGGAGACATCTTCAGGTGAACAGACGCGTTTAATAGTTTAGTTTAGCTTCTAGAAAGTTAATAAGAGGGTAATACAATACATAGGCACAGAGGTTGAGGTCGGTTACTCACCGTTAACGGGGTGGTGGTTGTTGAAGGGAAGCCTGACAGACGGACACTGAGGAGTCGGTTACTGATCGTGGCTCCGCAGGCTGAGCATCCTCCACACTTCCGCACCTCTCCTCTCCTCTCCCCGCCTACCGTCGCCGGGCCGGGGCCGGGGCCGGGCCGGGCGGACACCCGGAGGCGCTGCTCCGCAGGCTGTCCTAGGTTCCTTTTAAATGCTTAATTGAATTAAGACGCTAGAACAGCGGTTGGTTTAAATCATCCGTCGTATGCGCTACGTTGTCTAGTAGACGGTGTCGGAGCATCCAGTCCAGGACCTACCGGTTTCGAAACAGCCTTTATCCCCTGGCCATTCACTCTTTTTAATGTAATGTATTAACGAAACAACTTGCAAGTGGAGACATCTATTACATTTAAATTTAGCAGTGATGACTCCCCCCCCCCTCTCTCTCTCCTTTTTGAATTGATACTCCCCCCAGAATATACTTCAGGGTTAGCCTAACCCTAACCCTAAATGTCAAAAATATAATGACAAATAAACGAAACTTGAATTCAAAAAGTCTACAGTTAAGTCAACGCTCTATCTCATCATCTAAGCAGGTGTTTAGTAATTGTGGTTAACTAGGTTGTGGTCTCGACCAATCCAAGTCAAGTCTCGTTAATGTGTCATTACATAGAATACAAGAACACAATGAAATACCTGAGGCAGAGCAGCCCTACAACATCAATCAACATCAACAATAGAATGTAACTGAAATAATAGATAAATGTAAGCAGTAAAGGATAATAGATAAAATATAAACAGTAAAGGATAATACAATAAAATATACATGATTATTATAGCAGCAGGACAGACAGTAAAGTGTAGAGTGCTCAGCTACCCGCTCAACTGATCAGGGTTGTGATTGGTTGAGATAGGAGCAGGCTCTTCTAATCAGGGTTGTGATTGGTTGAGATAGGAGCAGGCTCTTCTGATCAGGGTTGTGATTGGTTGAGATAGGAGCAGGCTCTTCTAGACATCAGTCAAATAGTTCAGAATCATGACAGCTTTATGTGGAGGCAGCTCTACACAACATCACACACACCTGAGGCAGCTCTACACAACATCACACACATCTGAGGCAGCTCTACACAACATCACACACATCTGATGTAGCTCTACACAACATCACACACACCTGCCAGAAAGGTATGTCAGGGTAGGTTTGCTGTCATGAAACAGAGAGCAAAGAGCTGTTGGAGTTACTTTATTCACGCAACAGACATTAAACAGCCTCACAGCAACTTTTTATTTGTATTCACGAAAAAAACATGCAAGTGGAGTCATCTATTGTATTTAAATTTAGCAATGATGAGTCTTCCCCTCACCACCTCCGTCCCTCTCTCTCTCTCTCTCTCTCTCTCTCTCTCTGTCTCTCTCTCTCTCTCTCTCTCTCTCTCTCTCTCTCTCTCTTTCCTTTCTCCTGAAGTGGGCCAGAGTTCGTGTTGTTGTGGGTTTGTTTGGGAACACCAGTCAGACAGCATGCCTTCATTTAGGCCCCACAGACGTGAGGCCATCAGATAGTAAACCAGTCCTCTGAGGGTTTACACACAACCTTTGCCACAATTGGCCAGTGGACAGCTGAGGGGAGGCAGCCCTCCTGTTCTGGGGCGGGAGCAGGACTCCTGGTCTTGGGCGGGAGGAGGACTCCTGGTCTGGGGCGGGAGGAGGACTCCTGGTCTGGTCCGGGTCGGGTCGGGTCTGGTCTGATCCGGTCCGGTCCGGTCTGGTCTGGTCTTGTCTGGTCTGGTCTGGTCCGGTCCGGTCCGGTCTAGTCCGGTCTGGTCCGGTCTGGTCTGGTCCGGGTCTGTTTGTTGGGGTGTTGTGACATTGACAAGGAGAATCCTCCACAAGGCTTTCTATTATCAGCCTTAACAGGCCACGGAGCCACAACTCTGGCAGTGTGCTCTGATTAAACATACCCAGGGTGACTAACTTTAGACATCTACATCAGATTAAGTTAGGCCTGGCTTCTCTAGATAACGTGGCGTAGCTACAGTCTGGCTCTGGGTTTCTTTAGGTCTTGAATGGGGAGAGCAGGGGGTGTTGATGCAGCTGCTGTAGTGTTGCCAGACTCAGAGTCAGAATCTGCCCCCAGCACCCCTGGGGGGTCTCTCACCTCTGATCTGAGACACCTGGAGGAACACACACACACACACACACACGCACACACACACGCGCACGCACACACAGACGCAAGCAAACACACGCAAACACACGCACGCGCACACACACACACACACACACACACACACACACACACACACACACACACACACACACACACACACACAGTGAAGGGTCAGCCATGAGCCTAGTTATTCAATAAATCTAGACTCCACAGAGGACAAGGTGCCTCCCACAGGAAAACAGACTCCGTAAGAGACTCAGGGGAATCTGTTGCCTATAACAATGGTTTTATGTAAATAAAAAATGGGACATTTCTCTTTCTTTTTAACTTTTAAAAAGAAAAAAAACAAAACGTATTTTGTTTATTTTAGTCTAGTTTTATCTACATTGGTTTCCATTCGATCCACTGGGCTATTTTACCTGTTTTAACTGTTTTACCTGTTTTAACTGTTTTACCTGTTTTAACTCCACCTGTTTCTCCAGCTGGTCAATAAGCTGCAGATGCCGGTTGATCAGTCTGTCTCGGACCACCACCTCTGAGGCCAGGTTAGCCAGCCGAACGGACTGAGTGTCCATTATTGCCTACGGACGCACACACACATACACACACATGCACGCACGCACACAAGCGCGCGCACACACACATACATACACACACACCCACCCACACACACACACACACACACAGTAGACACATCATTTAACTTTGAATCAAATAAAGTTTGAAAAAAAGTTTTTTAAGGCATTTGAGGCATTTCATAATCTACTTCTTCTAGACTTATTACTGGAGAAAAAAGTAATTGTGTGCGTCTTTGTACAGGAGAGGAAGAGGAGTGTGGAGACTAGCACTGGTGACTCACCTTCAGTAGGCTCATATCAGGTGGTGTTTCAGTCTCCGAGGATGGCTGGGTTAAACCCTGCACCTTCTCCAGGACTCTGCTCATCCTGACCTCCAGGGCGCCCCGCTCCGCCACCATCGCCCCCAGTCCCTGCTGCAGGTCCTGGGCCGCCCTCTCCAGACTGTCCCCCTGGGCAGCCATCACCTGGAAGTCCTTCCTCACCTGCCTGTGGGTCCTGCCTGCCCGCACGGCCCGCTCACGCAGCGCGTCCATCGTACAGAGGCTCCCGTCCAGCTCCTCTCCCAGCTGCCCGCCCTTCCTCCTCATCCGCAGGCGGCTGTCCTCCAGCCCCTGAAGCAGGCTGACCAGCCCCAGGGAGAGCACCTGCAGCTCAGCCACGGGAGTCAGGCCGGGCCCCTCTGACGGGGGTTTGACCTGTGGTTGGGCGCGTTGGTGGGCCAGGGAGAGGCTCACCAGCCATACGGACAGCTGAAGCATCCACCTCGCCCTCATCATGGCCACCGGGGGAGAGATCCTCTTCAGCTCAGCTCAGACGGATCAGAATCGGAACCAAAACAAGTTGCTTACTGTC
>NC_139659.1:1012494-1057494 GCF_951799395.1 Argentina silus
CACAGGCACAACACTGAACAAACCATGGACACACACACACACAGCACAACAGTTCCATATAGAAACACAAACGTCACCACTAAAAACAGCAGTTTACACATAAGAGGTCCAAGGGGTTGAGGTTACTTTACTGTACTTTACTGTACTTTACTGTACTTTACTGTAGCTTAAACATGTAGAAACCCCTGGAGATGCTGGAGGTCGTCCAGCCCCAGCGTGAGAGTGAGCAGGAGGGAGAGTCACAGTGGATTTATGAGCCATGTCATTTATGAGCAGCTGGGATGAGTGACAGCTTTACAAGGCAGCTGTGTAGAATGTTGCCACAGAACATAAATCACGGCTGATTGGCTGCTGAGGGAATGTGTTCACTGTTGACACCAGGAACCGATGCTCTTGGTTCTTATTGTTCATCGATATCTTTGTTACTTCGAACAGTTTTCGGACGTTTAAGAGAGGTGGAGGAGCTGAGACTGTTCCGTTGGCGAATGTCCAAGCTATCATGAGCGTTAGGGAGTACACCGTGAGTGAGCAACAGGCAACCGCACCACAAAGGAAAGGCTGGCAAAGGTCTGACCTTCTATTCAGATGTGTATGGGTGTGTGTGTGTGCGTGTGCGTGCGTGTGTGTGTTTAGAGAGTGTAATTGTCTGGACACTAGCCCGTAAAGCACGGAAGCAGGGGTTGAAATGAATCTGTAATCAGTTTCAGGCCCGGACAAATAATACCATAATTGCAACCAGTGAGATTTCTGTCAGCCCCTCAGGGGTCATGTCCTCATATAAGCTGCACTAGTTCTCACAGACGTATGTTTGTGCATGCGTGAGAGAGAAAGAGAGAGATATAGTAAGAAAGAGAGAGAGAAAAAAGAGAAACACACACACACACACACACACACACACACACACACACACACACACACACACACACACACACACAGGAGAGTCTGTGTGTGAGAGAGAGAATGACTGAATGAATGGACACTGAGTCCTGTCTACCCTCCCTCTTACGGTTCTCACCTTCCTCCTCCCCCTCCTCTTCCTCTCTCCCTCTACCCTGTTACCCTGCGTGACCTCCAGCCGGGGACATGTGTTACATTCCCACGAGGGGGTTTGTGGTGGGTTGTGGGGGTTTTCTCATTAAGTTCTGGAGGTGGCGCCCACGTGCACCGCGTCCTCCTTCAGAACCAATAAAAGAACACGGTGAGAGCAGAGCCAGGGTCCCTGCCTGCCTGGAGCTGCCCCGCCAGGTCACCAAGCCTCTGGCTCTGGGCTCACATGGGAATGCAAGGGAACGACACAGGCTCAGAGGCCCTGGGCTGGAGTCAAAGCTGGAGGTATTGCTGGTATGTTATGGTGTTTTGCACAACACTGGACCACCTGGTCCGCTGTGTGTGGTGAGCTACACAGTCATGAGTCACGGCATTAATTTGCTTAAGAGCCCCCTTAGAGAACATGTGTCATTCTGGGCCTGGGAATAGTGCATGTGAGCTATGGTCGTCTAAACCTGCACAGATCCTTCTTTGGTCAGGCACTTTGACAACCTGTAGCTGATTGCCTTGACACCCGCTGTGAGATCAAATCAAAGGTGTAATCATTAAAGGCCACCGACACCAGACAGTTTTGCTTCCTGGTTTTTCTAGAAAAAAACCTCCTCAAACGACAGGGTGATGTTAGTCGTTCACAGAGCTGGTGCGGAAAACAACACCAGATGTAGCTTGGAGCAATTCTCAATAAAATGTGTTGAAAAGGTTCGGAGAGTTATGTTTGGCTCTGGGCGCTAACTTTACAAACAGGCTAGTCAAGTTCAAGTCGTGTTTATTTGTCATTACATTGAGTACAAGAACACAATGCAACGAAATGCCTCGGGCAGAGCAGCTCTACAACATCAACAACAACAACAATGGGGGGGGGGGGGGGGGGTATCGTCAGGGGGAGAGGGGGCTGAGGTATATTCCGGTGAGGGGGAGAGTATCAATTCAACAGTCTAACGGTCTGGGGTTGGATGGGTCCGATTCTGTCGGCCAGATGGAAGCAGAGAGACCAGGCCATGACTGGGGAAGCTTGATGTCCTTGATGATCTTCCCAGCCTTCCTCTTCCATCTCTCGGAGTAGATCGCTCGGACAGCTGGGAGTTCTGGAGCTGTTGTGCGATGTCATTCGTCACGACACGTGGGAAATCGTTTGAGGAGGAGCTCAGGAAATAGAAATGTATCACCCAAAATACACATACTCCGACATCAATGGAATTATTGTGCAGTAACATTGTGTGGCACCAGGAGGTCGTATATCAGCTAAAAAACGTCAGAAATGATTAACGTGGGAATTTAACACCAGCTATCAGTAGCTGATATTATCTTTCTACTTCAGACCAAAACTTCCTGAGAGCTTTTGAGAGTTCCTGATATAGGCGTAACAGTTAATGAGGGAAATACCCAAAGTTAAACCGAGCATGGAAGAGCCAGGGTGAGGGAGGGAGGAAGGGAGGGGGAAGAGAGGGGAGGGGAGCATAGAACGTGAGTGAGGAAGGAGAGAGAGAGAGATAGAGGAGGGAGACAGAGACGGAGGACAGAAGCGAGAGAAGATTGTTTTCCTGATTGGGAAGCTTGCTGTGGCTGTGTGGGTCTCTGGCATGCTGATTTGGGACTGAAGGTAAAAATCACATTGCCAGGGATTACCACAGTGCCACAGACTAAACATCTGGTACCGGAGTTGGAGGACTCTCGTCAGAGGCAAGACACATCGGAGCAGCGCGTGTGTGTGCGTGTGTGTGTGTGGCTATACTTTCTGGCCAGGTGCAGAGCTTAGTTGACTGCTGAACACGGAATGTTTTGGATATGTTCACAGTGGCTAAGTTCTTCACCTGAACAGAGGCTGGAGGGAGTTTAACTGATGTTGCAGCATTTCTGAGAAACATTTCCATAGAACATCTTAAGGCTGGAGAACAAAACATTTTTATTAAACACTAGAACAGATGGGTTGTGAAAACTATTTCTTTTTAAAAATGTTTTAACGATAACAACTTTTATTGTCAGATGAGAGAAGCGTAGTATAACTGCAAAGCACATCGTTATCTTGGGACGTATGAAGTCAGCTAGTCATCAACACCACATGGTGAGAGCAGCTAAGGGATGTCAGATGTGAGGGAATGTTGGCTGTCACTGAATGGGTTTCATGCACTTGAATTATATATTGAATGTTGCATTGATTATCTATCGGTTCTGCAATCTACGTGATTGTCCTGACGCATTTCTCCTTAATGTTCTCCTGATGTTCTTTTTCATAAACGTGTTGTGTGGAAATGCAGGTCGTTCTGAGCATGTACTGTACAGGGACAAGACCAGACAAGAAGACCAAGGAAACAGACCAAAACAAAAATGGGTCTCTGTGAGACAGCTCTACCTGGCCTTCCCTCTAACTGTTCTGTCCTCTACCTGGTGTTCCTTCTCCCTGACGCCCTGTGCTGGACCTGTTCTCCTGTGCCTTCTGAGCTGATAACAGTTGTACAGGACCACTGGCTCAGTTCAGCAGGAACGGGAGTCTGGCCCGTGAACAACACCTCGGATCATCAACGTCAGACTGAATATCAGAAGGACCGCAGCCTCCAGGTCTCCAGGGGGAGAGGCACTCCAGCCAACATCTCGGCCTCCATGGGCTCTATAAAGCTGTCCTAACTGCATCCCTTCATCAAGCCTGCCTTTCTGGATTGCAGCCATTTTCCTTTGTTTTATGAATCTTACAGTGTTTAGTCCATGTGTTTAGTCCCATGAAGCCCTAGGATGGTGTGGATCATACCACCTTAGGACCAGTGAAACTCAGAGAGGACCTGAAGCCTCATGTCCAGCCTGTCATCGGAGGGAGGCAGGGAGCAAGAGAGGAGAAGCATCCCTGCCATGGTGCTGCTCTGGCTGGAGAGATTGTGTTGTGACCGGGGGTGTAGGTTTCATTAAGCATGACAGGACATGTCCCACTGACTTTTTGGAAAATAGCATTTTTGTCCCCTTCACTTGTTCTGCAATAGATTGCATTTAAGACATTATGGCATAGCAGCCTAGGCTACATGATTCCCAAGGAGCGCCCTGTTATTTCCTATAAATATTATTTTGTTTACTGGTTACTGTAATATTACAGGATTCATGTACCACAACAACATTGCTGACTGCATCGCTGGCTGATTGCTGCTAGATTCCAGTTGTAAAACGGCATATCATTGATCAATATTGGGGGTAGAAAGGTGTTAGATATCATCATCATCATCATCATCATCATCATTAGACATATCCAAAAAAACAAAACAAGGAAATATTGATGTATTATTTTGCAAGCTAATACTCAATTACATTCTGGACATTGAAGAGAGGCCATGCCAAATTAAATCTTAAATTAAATACCACCTTATTGGTATTTAACTTACCATAAAACTTATTAGTAGCCTATATATTATAACATATTAACAGTATTTCATATATCACAGCCAACTGAGAGCAAATATCCACCAACACTATTAGCCTACAATAAATCAATCAAACCCAGATTAATGTTTAATAGATGGTCATTTGTTATCGTTTCCATAGCCTGTCAGACTGTTGAAATGACGGTTGCTCAGAATCAAATGCGTTGCTATAATCATCTGCCAATATCCATAAATCCATACAGGTAAACAGCTCAACTTTGACCGTTTATTAGGGTTTATTAGGGTTGTGGCCCGACTGTTGTAACTACAGGCGTTTGTTAGAGACTCGAAGCGTTTTGAAAGTGTTCCTCTGTTCAAGTCTATCTGTTATCCTTTCACCTGTCATAAAGTGAAAATGTCTTGATAAAAATGTACATAGGCTAGTTTGCTGTCCTCTGAATGACTTACTAGGCGTGACATGAGTTTTGTAAAGTTGGGTGGAAATGCAGGAAATATGTTTATAATTGTAAAAACAACCACCAGACCCCCCCCACCCCCCCTCCAATAAATAAATAAATAATCTAAATTAAACCTACGCCCATGGTTGTGTACCTTTATTGGTTTTACTCTCTCTCTCTCTCTCTCTCTCTCTCTCTCTCTCTCTCATGTTCAGGAAAAACGATACTTTTCTGCTACAATTTATAGTTGATTATTGTCGCACAAACGATATGACCAAATGCGCTCATTCTAGGAATACAGACGACCTGAAAGTTCCTCTGCGCGGTGAAGGGTCGGAACCTTTCTGCTCTCTCTTGTTTCATTTCGTACAACAATAAGAAGGCTGCAGCCGCCGTAGTAGAAGAAGAAGAGGAAGACAAGAGTGAGAAATGAAACAAGTTCGACATTATTCACAACTTCACTCGTCGGAATAAATAGTTCGTAAAAATGTGCAAAGACACTCTTCAGACGCAGTTATCGGGTGTTATTGCGGGGCTGGTGGAGGCGGCCGTGTCGGAGGTGGAGAGGCTCCTGGACCAGTGTTGTGCGGCTCTGTTCCCTGTGAAGCTGCCTGAGGAGAAGGTCGAGGTTCTCACTCTGAAGGATGAGGTGCAGAGGCTCCTGGACCAGTGTTGTGCTGCTCTGCTCCCTCTGAAGCTGCCTGAGGAGAAGGTCGAGGTTCTCACCCTGAAGGATGAGGTGCAGCGGTTCAACAAGATGAAGACAGTGAGTATCGACTCAGTCTGACCGTCTCATTATGTTCCGAGGAATGTGATGACAACGTTGTATCAGGTGCAGTATAGCAAAGAGACTCAGCTTTCATCCTCTTTTTTCATCCTCTCAATTTATCATTTATAATTATTTTTAAATGATTCTAGTTTATAGTGTTCGTGCCCCATCCCCATCTCACAGCCTCTCGCCTCACTGCCACTGAGCCTCACAGCCTACAAAATGGATTGTTTTGCTTATTTATTTTGCTATTTTGTAAATTTCTTGTCAATATTTGCTATTGTTTTTTATGCCCCATGCACCAACCTCACCAAGTCAATTTCCTGTATGTGCAAATATACTTGGCCAAACATAGCTAGCTATGTATGTTTTCTAAATGTTCCTAACCCTCCTGACTAGAGAGACTTAGGCGAAGGAAGGAGGAGCAGGTGTACAGCATTGCCCTTGACTACACACACACACACACACACACACACACACACAGCTGACTTCAACAGCATGCTCGTCTTTCTTGGTTGTGGTCTTCATGAGAAATATTTGTTAAAAATCCCAATTGTCTGTACAGTCAACTTCAGACGGACAGACATTCCATATCAAACATGCAACTATGTGTTTCTTCACTGTACCCAAACCAAAAACACATTTTATGTGGCCTGTCAACATGTAATACTTGCCACTACTGCTTCCTCAGGCAAACAGGAAGACATCTCAATAAACATCTTGTGCCACAGCGCCTCCTTTAGCTGGACACCTCAATGATCTGTATATGCTGCATGATTAGTCTGGAAGAAGTCGTTTCTCTGGCTTGTATTGTCTCTTTGTGTCTTGATAGTGTATGACACTCTTTAATGTAGTTTATCTTTGTGTTATTCTTGTCTGTAACTAACTTGTCTACAACTGTTCTGTGCTGTGTCCTGTGTTTTGTGGGGACCCCAGCTAGCTGCGTCATTAGCTGCTTCTCATGGGGGGGGGGGATCCTCATACCATGAACAGAACAGCGGTGTAGCTCGTGTTAACGGTGTCTAAAATACCACGCTAACTTGGTTTCAACTGAACGTTTCAGGGGGAGTTTGCATCGTTCATGGAGATCCTGGGCAAAGCGTCGTCAGAGAAAATGGCATTGCTCATAAACGTTGGATGGGATGTTGGTGAGGTAGAGGCGGCCAGAGCTGAGGGCCTGCAGATGAGGGGAAGATGCTCAGGGGAACGAGGACAAATAGGTGAGTTGTCGTCGAAAGGAGATCACTATATTAAGGCCATGGTTGCCTGTACAATGTTTGATGTTTTTTTTTAACAAAATGATCAGTGTTGGATACTTAACAAACCCACATCTTAAATGTATAGAACAGATCTAAATCTCTTTGTGGCTGTAATTCTCATGTATAGTAGTGACTGCCAACAACTCATCGTTTGTTCGCTTTTCATCAACTGCCTCACAGATTATTTTCTGTTGCAGATTGTGGATCTGTCTCCGAGCTCGGAATCCAAAAGGAGGAGAACCCCCCACCGTTCCCCGTGTCAGACCCAGAGAGACAAGACCCCCAGCCCTTAAACATGCACGAGTGGACACACCCAGTGGAGGAGGACTTCAAACCCCAGGCCTCACCTGTATCAGACCCAGAGATACAAGACCCCCAGCCCTTAAACATGCAGGACCGTAGACACCCAGTGAAGGAGCACTCATACCCCAAGTACCCCAAGGCCTTGCCTGGATCCAACCAGGATGTGTCCAACCAGGATGTGTCCAACCAGGATGTGTCCAACCAGGATGATGGAAATGTCCAGGATGGAGGGGAGTCTCCATGTGAAGACGGAACTTCAGACACAGATTCTGCTGGCAGAGATGTGGAGGAAAAGACACTCAGTTGTCCCACTTGTAGAAAAAGTTTCAGGAAGAAGTGTCACCTGGTCAAACACCTTCAGTCTCACTCCAAACCGTTCAGCTGCTCACAGTGTCCGAGGCGTTTTGCCCGAAAAGAACGTCTCGATGCGCACTCACGGAAACACACCGGAGAGAACCCTTTGGATTGCACAGATTGCAGGAAGGCATTCACCTGTGAAAACGCGTATGTCAAACACATGCAGCTTCACACAACTGCGAAAACGGTGACCTGCACCGGTTGCGAGAGAAAGTTCCTCGGGGAACAGAGGCTAGTGAAGCACAAGTGTAGCGCTGTGAAAAAGACATTCAGCTGCTCTCTCTGCCCAAAGACCTACGAGTCCAGGCAAGGACTGAGAACCCATAACATCACCCACACTGGAGAAAAACCTTTTGTGTGTGATGTGTGTGGTAAAGCGTTTGGTCTTTCAGCGGCACTCAAGAGACACATGATCATCCACTCTGAGATGATTACCAGAGAAAAGCGTTTCATCTGTGACACGTGTGGGAAGCGTTTCAGCAGACCGTACCAGCTCACCAACCACATGGTCGTCCACACCGGAGAAAAGCCTTGCGTCTGCGACGTGTGCGGGAAGAAATTCAGCCAATCAAATAATCTCAAAAGACACAAGATTTCGCACACGGGGCAGAAATTGTACGGCTGCACCATTTGTGGGAAGAGGTACACCCAACCGTCAACACTGAAGATCCACAAACTGAAGCACTCTGGGGAAAGACCTCACGTCTGTGGCGTCTGTGGAAAGAGGTTCACCAACAAACCCAGCCTGGATACACACAAGATGAGGACTCACCTGCTGTCTCTGTCCAGAGAGCCGCAGCAACAGCCATCCTCTTCGAGACAGTCTGAAGAGTCTTTGCCCAAGTCTCTCCTCTGCAGCCTCTGCGGCAAAGGCTTCCTGTTTAAAGCCGCTCTGGATCAGCACATGGTCATCCACACGGGGGAGACCCCGTTCAAGTGCGACGTTTGCGAAAAGGGGTTCGCTTACCACTATCAACTCAAAGCCCACATGCATGTCCACACCGGGGAGAAGCCGTACAAATGTCCCATTTGTGGGAAAGGTTTCATGTATGACTGTGTTAAGGTCCACATCCGCGTCCACACGGGGGAGAAGCCTTACGCTTGCAATGAGTGTGGGAAGAAATTCTCCCAGAAGCCTCATTTGGTGTATCATCAGCGGGTCCACACCGGGGCCAAGGACTTCATGTGTGATAAGTGTGGGAATGCCTATGCCTGTAAGAAGAATCTGCAAGTTCATAAATGTAAGGCAGACTAGCTACTGGAAACAGGAGCACTCTGGGTAATAATGTCCACAGCAGGGAGGAGCTCAGGTGTACATCGTTTCATTTGATGGAAATGCATTTATAGATATTTTTTAAATCTTTTATTTGTACCTGTTTTTTAGGTGTAAAACACAGGAATAAATACATTGTCTATAAATAAACAATTGACCATGATTGTAATGTCCTCAGAACGTGACCTGCAGGTCCATAAGTAAGTTCAACCAGAGAACAGCTCCTAGAGAAGATGCACAGGAACATACTGAATAACATGGAGATGAAATGCTATTTTTAAAGCATTTGATGCCCATGATTAGTGAATACACAATACAACTTGATGGGGCCTTTTTCATGAAAGAGTGAATTTATGTTTTTTTGTTCTGCACTGTAAGAGACCAGGTGCTTATGGACCTGTTACATGTGTGAAGTTTAACGAATGTCATATACATATTTTCACCATAGACATAATTCCTTTTTTGTAATAAAAGAAAATACATATATCGCCATCATGAGTTTTCTGATAACAATTTCTGATTTAAAAAGCTTGTGATCTTATAGTTCACTCAATGGCATGTCTTCTCATGTTTTCTCTATGTGTCAGAAAGGTGGCTTTAATGTTCAGAATGTTCTTATAAATCTGCAAACTTTCACTGTTTTAGAGAGTTAATGCTATGCTATCGGTGTATTTAATACGTTTTCCAAATAAAGTTGATTCTAAACGGAGCCTCTTTGACCTTGTAGGTGAAGCATTTCTACAGTGCCTTCGGAAAGTATTCAGACCGCTTCACTTTTTCCAAATGTTGTTGTGTTATAGACTCAATTTAAAATGGATTAAATTAAAAGAATTTGCCATCAATCCACACACCATACCCCAGAATGACAAAGCGAAAACAGGTTTTTAGAAATTTCAGTAAATTTATTAAACTTGAAATACAGAAATACCTCATGTACATAAGTATTCAGACCCTTTGCTATGACAGTCTTAAAATGAGCTAAAATGCAAAAATGTCATAAAAAAATCACTCAATAAGTTGAATTGAGTCCACCTTAATGCAAGGATAATAGTTCATGTAATTTTGGTATTAATGTTATTGCAAACGCGGGGTAGAGCAGCTCGCCCTAAGTGGGTATCGAACTCATACAAAACCGGCTGTGCTGGCTACAACACCAAGGGAGTTGACTCCCTTGGCGGAGCTGCTAACAGGCCTTACACGGCGGAGCTGCTAACAGGCCTTACACGGCGGAGCTGCTAACAGGCCTTACACAGCGGAGCTGCTAACAGGCCTTACACAGGAGTCATTACAATATCTTTGTTTTTCTCGGGCCTCTGATTTGCATAGGAATCAGTTACACACTGTGTGGATCAGGTTGTCATGACAAACTGAGCAAATGGAGAGGAACAAAACTGTTCAGGAATGCGACCCTGAGCCCTGGGGAGACTTACAAAAATCTACAAAGTTGAATGGTGGAGAGGAAAAAGCACAATGGATGGGACAACATCATCTCAGTCACTCTACAAAATTGGTCTCTAACCAAGTGGCCAAAAAGAATCCCTTAATGGAAAATAATCTATCTCATATCCATAATTGTGTTTGGAACAATTAATTCAAGTGATACAGCAAAGAAAGTGACTGGAAATGTGTTTATTTAGTTTTACTACAAAGCATTAAGTTTGGTGCAAATCCAGCACATGCAATGCGGTTATTGCACCAGCTCTCGTGTGAAGAACAGTGGTAGCTGCAACAAGTTATGGGTATGTTTGTCATCGGCAGGGACTGGGGAGTTTGTCAGGATCAAGAGAAAATTATGAAATTTGCTGAGTTGGTAGTGACATCCTAATCCACACAGTGTGTAATTGATTCCTATGCAAATCAGAGACCCTATAAAAACAAAGATATTCATTCCAACTATTATCCTTGCATTAAGATGGACTCAATTCAACTTATTGAGTGATTTGTTGATGACATTTTTGCATTGTAGCTCATTTTAAGAGTGTCATAGCAAAGGGTCTGAATACTTATGTACATGAGGTATTCTGTATTTCAATTTTAATAAATTTACAGAAATTTCAAAAAAATAGTTTTTGCTTTGTCATTCTGGGGTATTGTGTGTGGATTGATGGCAAATTATTTTAATTTAATCCATTTAATCCATTTAAAATTGAGTCTATAACAACAAAATGTGGAAAAAGTGAAGGGGGTCTGAATACTTTCCGAAGGCACATCTTGACGCATCAACATCATCATCATCATCTCAACCTTATAACGAACTGCAGGATAGTTCTGTAGCTCATTTTCAGTTGTATATAAACCACCCTTTGTATAACTATTACTAACTACCCTATTCTTATTATTCTTATTATTATACATGCTGAAATTCAAGGGAAAAATGCACATCACTTATTGAATATCATTGAACAGTTGATGGGGAACGAGTTTTCTTGTAGTCGTTAGAGGGGACGCTGAGAAGCGGCGAACACGGCTCCGCGTAAGAAGCGGGGTGGACGGGCGGAATTACCAGTCCACGGGATTGTAGTAAATCATTTAATACCTCCGATTTTTCTCTCTAATTGATCTGATTCAATCCTTGACGACTCACCGTGAAGTGAATGCATACCTCAAATGATTTAAAACAACCCGTTGGAGAGGATATCGGTTAATAATAGTTATAGCAAACATTTGGCAGTCGTCAGTCCCAGAGTTCACTTCCGTGTTACCGCTCAGCCCGTCACACGCTTCCTGGCATTTTTCGGGGCTCGGACGAGCTAGCCTGTCGTGTTATGCTATTGCTGTATATACCGAGAGATATTTAGCAAAAATGGTACTGTATGAGACTTTTCAATCACAGATCTCCGCTATTATTGAGGTATTAACTCAGGCGGCGATTACAGAAATGGGAAGAATTCTTGACGAGTGTTCAACTACTGTCCTGCCTTTAAAAGTGGTCCAGGAGAACGAAGACCACAAATGGTTGAAGAGTAACATGCAAAGGGTGAACAAACTCAAGACAGTGAGTACTAATTAAGCCATTTATTATGTAGACTAACCCTAACCCTAACGAGGTCCAACTTCGATTGCAATTTGTCTGGAAGTGAACGCAGGCAGGGTTCGACTGCCCGCCTCGCTGGCCTGGCGCTGCTGTGCTAACTCCTGAGAGTGGGATTGTTGTCATGTTTTCAGAGGGAGTTCGCGTCCTTCATGGACGTGGTGGGGAGAGCCTCCTCAGAGAAGATGACCATGCTTATGAACGTTCTCATGGTCAAAAGTGACCCAACTACACAGCGAACTACAGCAGTGATTTGCGGACATGGTAATTCAATTAAACAAACCGACAAACAATGTTTTATTTGCTAATCAATCAATCACTCGCTGTCTGGAATGTGGTATTTATCTGGAACAGCCCAGTCGGACTCAGAGTGGACACATTACTGTTAGGACACGTTGCTACACTACTTACAATGACCTTAGCTAGCTATGCATCCAGTGTCACAATGAGTAATAACAATACCTATAACGCATGCATGCAACTTACAGTAGTAATTATATAGTTATAGCACAGCATCTTATAATAGTAATTACACAGTTATAGCACAGCAGTGTAAAGTGTGACCACATATACATGCCACCATGATTGTTATTATTTTGTTTGACTAACTAAGTTACTTACTTTTTCATCTTCCACCATTCTATCCACCTCAGACTACGCTGTGAAAGACCCTGAACATAGGAAAAACAACAAACCAAAAAAAAGTGTTGAACCAGAATGGGCAGAAGAGGGTATGTATGTTTTCTTCTGTTTGATTGCCTTCTGACATATTAAATTGCTATCCATCACTTGAGGATATGCTAGAGTTGAAATGGTGAACCCACTCCTCAAGTTGAAATACCACCACCCGCGCTGTCGATAGTGTAGCTGGTTAACATCGGGTATTTGAGGAGACGGTCACGTGTGTTGGCAAGTCAAGAGGTCGCAAGGTCGAGACTCGGTCGGAGCGACTCGAATGGCGGGGCGACTGTTTGCAACAACTTCATGTCTGTTTCACTGGTTTGTTAGACATTCCCTCAACAACAATGACAACGTCCCTCTCTGTTGCAGACGGGGCTTATCTCTCAGAGCTCGAAGATGAAGATCACCCAGACTCCCATCCCTCGCCTATATCTGTATTAGACTCAGACGCAGAAGACACCCAGCCCGCAAACACAGAGAGCAACGGAGACCAAGATGTCCGGAATGGGGACTCAAACCAAGCCGGGTTCCAAACTTCAGATGCAGAGGACTGGAGAAGAGAGAAGAGGCCCAACAGTTGTCCCACTTGTGGAAAAAGTATAGTCATTACATTGTTATAGCACAGCATCTTATAATAGTAATTACACAGTTATAGCACAGCAGTGTAAAGTGTGACCACATATACATGCCACCATGATTGTTATTATTTTGTTTGACTAACTAAGTTACTTACTTTTTCATCTTCCACCATTCTATCCACCTCAGGCTACGCTGTGGAAGACCCTGAACATAGGAAAAACAACAAATCCCAAAATAGTGTTATGCCAGAATTGACAAAAGAGGGTATGTATGTTTTCTTCTGTTTGATTGCCTTCTGACATATTAAATTGCTATCCATCACTTGAGGATATGCTAGTGTAACCGAGATGAAATGGTGAACTCACTCCTCAAGTTGAAATACCACCACCCGCGCTGTCGATAGTGTAGCTGGTTAACATCGGGTATTTGAGGAGACGGTCACGTGTGTTGGCAAGTCAAGAGGTCGCAAGTTCGAGACTCGGTCGGAGCGACTCGAATGGCGGGGCGACTGTTTGCAACAACTTCATGTCTGTTTCACAACAATCACAATGTCCCTCTCTGTTGCAGACGGGGTTTATCTCTCAGAGCTTGAAGATGAAGGTCATCCAGACTCTCATTCCCCGCCTATACCTGTATCAGACTCAGACACAGAAGACATCCAGCCCGCAAACACAGAGAGCAACGGGGACCAAGATGTCCGGAATGGGGACTCAAACCAAGCCCGACTTCGAACTTCATATGCAGAAAAGTGGAGAAGAAGGAAGAGGCCCCTCAGTTGTCCCACGTGTGGAAAAAGTTTCCTTAAGAATTATGAACTTAGAAAGCACCTTAAAAGCCACACAAAACCACATAGATGCTCGCAGTGTGGAAAACGGTTTGTTTCCAATGTAAGTCTTACGAAGCATCTTTGGCAACATGTGAGCGTAAAACCGTTTGATTGCACAGAATGTGGGAAGTGGTTCAGAGACAAAAGTGCGTATGAGACACACATGCAGGATCACACCATGGAGTTGACCTGCGTCTTTTGTATGGCAGTTCTTGTCGGGGCAGAAAATATCAGAAGCCACAAGTGCAGCATTCTTCATAAGACATTCAGCTGCCCTCTTTGCCCAAAGACCTTTGAGTCTGAGGAGGAGATGACTGAACACGAGGCCTCGCATTCACTGAACAAAAAGAAATTTGTCTGCAAAACCTGCAGCCGTCGCTTCTACACCTTCTCAGGGATACGAAAACATATACATTCCCATCATCCTCGGCACCAATGCGAGGCGTGCGGCGAACGTGTCGCTGATTTGGAACACCACAAGTGTAGTGCTCTTAATAAGACATTCGGCTGCTCCCTCTGCTCCAAGACCTTTGAGTCTAAGGCAGAGTTGAACGATCATTCGAAGGCTTCACATCCGGTAGAGAGTTTTTGCTGTGAAGTCTGTGGGGCGCCATTCTTGAGTAATTCATCTTTACAGGAGCATATGACGTCTCATAGTCCACGGCAACAATGCGATGCGTGTGGGGAACATATCGCTGAGAAAGAACAACACAAGTGTAGTGCTCTTAATAGGACATTCAGTTGCTCTCTCTGCTCCAAAACCTTTGAGTCCCAGGCAGAGTTGAATGATCATTCGAAGGCTTCACATCCGGTAGAGAGTTTTTGTGGTGAAGTCTGTGGCGATCCTTTCTTGAATAATTCATCTTTACAGGCACATACGACGTCTCATAGTCCACGACCCCAATGCGATGCGTGTGGGGAACATATCGCTGATGTAGAACAACACAAGTGTAGTGCTCTTAATAGGACATTTGGCTGCTCTCTCTGCTCCAAAACCTTTGAGTCCCAGGCAGAGTTGAACGATCATTCGAAGGATTCACATCCGGTAGAGAGTTTTTGTGGTGAAGTCCGTGGCGATCCTTTCTTGAGTAATTCATCTTTACAGGAAAATATGACATGTCATAGTCCACAGCAACAGTGCAATGCGTGTGGCGATCATATCTCTGATATGGAACACCACAAGTGTAGTGCTTTTAATAGGAAATTCAGCTGCTTTCTCTGCTCCAAGAACTTTGAGTCCAAGGCAGAGTTGAAGGATCATTCGAAGGCCTCACATCCAGTAGAATTTTTTTGCTGTGAAGTCTGTGGCGATCCTTTCTTGAGTAATTCATCTTTACAGGCACATATGACTTCTCATAGTCCACGACACCAATGCGATGCGTGTGGGGAACATATCACTGATATGGAACAACACAAGTGTAGTGCTCTTAATAGGACATTCAGCTGCTCTCTCTGCTCCAAAACCTTTGAGTCCCAGGCAGAGTTGAACGATCATTCGAAGGCCTCACATCCGGTAGAGAGGAGTTTTTGCTGTGAAATCTGTGGCGATCTTTTCTTGAATAATTTATCTTTACAGGCACATCTGACGTCTCATATTCCAAACTGCCAATGCGACGCGTGTGGCGAATATATCATTGATTCGGAACACCACAAGTGTAGTATTCCTTATAGGACATTTGACTGCTCTCTCTGCCCCAAAACCTTTGATTCCAAGGCAGAGGTGAATGATCATTTGAAGGACTCACATCTGGTAGAGAGTTTTTGCTGTGAAGTCTGTGGCGATCTCTTCTTGAATAATTCATCTTTACAGGCACACATTATCTTTTCGTGGCATAATTCACAGTTCCAATGCGATGTGTGTGGCAAATGTCTTAGTGATGCAAGTGCTCTCAAATCACACATGGTCATCCATACGGGAGAAATAACTTTTGTATGTGACACTTGTGGCAAATGCTTCGCTAGTTCAAATTCCCTGAAATGTCACACAAGGATCCATACAGGAGAGAGACCGTTTTCCTGTCTTGTGTGTGACAAAGATTTCCGAAATGGAAACTCTCTCAAAAGGCACATGTTGAGCCACACCGCTCCCAAAACAGCGAAGGCCATCAACCCTGGAGAAAACCCTGGGCTTGGTGGCTCAAGTAACAAAAGTGTTAGTGATGCAAGCATCACGCCTGGGAAACAGGAAACTACCCATACTGGAGATAAAGCTTTCACCTCCGATGAATGTGGCCAACAACCCCTTAATGCCGGCACTCTCAAAGAACACAGAACCATCCATCCCGGGAAAAAAAAGGTTTACATGTGTGACCTATGCGGAAAATGCTTCACTGACGCAACCATTCTCAAAAACCATCTTCTGACACACACCGGAGAGAAACCCTTCCCCTGCGACGTATGCGGAAGAAAGTTCAACCACCCAAGCAATCTCCTAAGACATAAGAATTGTCACACAAAATTGTACGCCTGTACCGTTTGTGGTAAAGCATTCGATCGGTCTGGTAGCCTGAAGGCACATGAACATATTCACACTGGTGAAAAGCCTTACAAGTGCGATGTTTGTGACAAGGGCTTCACCCATCCACTCTACCTCAAGACGCACATGCGCATTCACACGCGGGCAGGGGGGGACAAACCATTCACCTGTCGCATCTGTACCAAAGGCTTCGCATCTGACAGTAACCGTAAAGCTCACATGCGCAGTCACACAGAGGCAAATAAATGTAAAGTTTGTGGCAAAGGCTTCATGTATGAATGTTACCTCAAAACACACATGCGCATTCACACGGGGGAGAAGCCATATAAATGCAAAGTTTGTGGTAAAGGCTTCATGTATGAATGTTACCTTAAAACACACATGCGCATTCACACGGGGGAGAAGCCATATAAATGTAAAGTTTGTGGTAAAGGCTTTGGGTACAACTGTCTTAAAGTCCACATGCGTGTTCACACAGGGGAGAGACCGTACGCCTGTGGTGAATGCGGTAAGACATTCGCCCAGGTACCTCATTTAAGGAATCACCAGCGAATGCACACAGGTGTCAAGCTTACTTGTGACAAATGTGGGAATGCTTACGCGAACCGACAGAATCTGAAAGCCCATAAGTGCAAGGTGAACCTTCTATGCACACAGGGTCAGTCTGGATAACACAGGGGTTGCTTCATATGTGGACAGCATGTGGGTTCCTCAGGTCAAGATCTACAAATGTCTCCTAGCGTCTTTGATGAGTTGTCTTCAGGGGAAAGGGAGCTCCTACGTTGCGGTCTGCACTACGACAGAAGGCTGTCACGTCTGGACTAATCTGTCACAAAGTGATTGAAATCGTCAGTATCTCCTGATAGAATCCATAGTATTTTTTGATTCAATAGTGATACATTTTGTATTATTCAAAGCGACTTTAGTCCAGAGGAGTTCAAACAGTCCAAATAAAGATTAAGAGGTGAATATAAATGAATTCTTGTTAAATCCCATTGAAAGCATGATGATGATGATTATTAAATTATAGGCTGATAGTCACAGTAAACATGTTTATTTGATTGAAATTGAATTTTTTGTTTTGTTTTGGGTGTTTTTTGTCTATAGGTAAACAATACACTACAGCAGATAATCTCAGAAAAGTCACCTGCATAGTTTTCTACACAGATTTGTAATCCATCTTTTCCTTTTTGTGTCCCTTCATGATTACATGTTATTCAGTGTTACTGCACTGGCAGGGAGATGTATGAGCCCATTCCCACCTTATTTTGATTAAAAACCCTCTCTGACTAGTTGAGTGTTCTGTCATTTTTCTGACTCTGTCAAACTGGACACACACACTATCCTGTTTTCACATGAACATATCACACACATAACATATTAGCAGGGAAAGGACAAGCTTCTTTCTTCTTTGTGACATTTTTAAAAGATCTCTAACAAGTTTGTTTTTAGCGTGAAGCCACCGAAAGGTTTTTAAAACATTTGTAAAAGATGTATAACAACTTTGTCTTTAGTGTGAAGCCACCGAAAGGTTTTTAAATCATTTGTAAAAGATGTGTAACAACTTGAGTGGAGCCGGTGGAGGGTGAGGAGGCAGCGCTCTCTTTAACGCCTCATGAATACTATGGTAATCTCCTGGGCGGGGTGCCGTATATATCCTCCGCCATTTTGGAATGCACCGCATGCTCAATGCTGTGTGGCTAACCAGACTGTCCAACTTCAGCCAGGGTAGGGTTGGCATTTCAATTCAAGTCAATATGTTTGTTCTTGAGTGCTTCGGCTCGTAAATTACGACAGTAGATTCAGCGGTGTGTGCAACGCAGCAGCTTTCCTTCGAGTTGATTTTTTTTGCAAGCGAGAGTTTCTCAACATGAAGGGTACCATCGAAGATCCCACCGACGTGCCCGAAAGTGCTGGCTTTGGGTGTGCCGTGGCGAACCGCTTCGGCCAGCTTCTAGACGACGAGGCCGACCCCTTCGACATCCTCCGCCAGGCTCAGGGGGAGAAGCAGAAGAAAAAGAAAAAGGAAGATCCGAGAAAAGTTGCTGGCATCGTCGCTCCAGCGGGCAAACCTGTCAAAAAGGAGTCGCAAAAGGACAGGCGGATTCAGACGAGTGGGGAGGGCGACAACTCTGCACAAACAAAAAGTTTACAGGGTAAGACATGTCACTGAGCCAGTGTGACTTTTTTCAGGTGAATTTAACACAACTTTTTTAATGTGTCTGATAACTGACTGCCTAAACACGTGCAATTTACGGATGTTATTGCGGTGGGACAGTTTATTTCCCCCCTGATCTGTCTCCCAGTCGGATAGGCCTTAAGCAGTCCGTCCGCATGTCCCGGTGTTGTGGAGATCAGCGGTACTGCACCGTGCACTCATCCACATGCTTCCTCACCAGCTGCACCGTTCACGGCTATAGGCTAGCGAGCTAGCTACTTCAACTCATGCATGCTTGATGCTAGCTCTAATCATCCTTGCATTTGGCCCAAACATGGCGCATCCTCTGCCGGTGGTGTGTTGGTGAGTGATGTACGAAGTCCTTATGGCCCTGCTCAGCATCGCTGTAATGAATTAGCGCCCAGCACGGTAGCCGTTTCTCTAGCCACCGGAGCGCAGTAGGCCTCACCGACACCTGCATGTGGGCTCATCTCGACTAAGCAGATTTTGCCCACCTGTGTGTCTACAGGCTAGTTGGCTAGCTTCTCATCGACTCAGTGTTGGGGATTTTTAACTGAATTACTATCACATTTCAGCTCTGCCTGCTACCACATTTCCCATAAGTGTTGATCTATACTGGGGGTCTGTTTTTTTTTAGGTGAGATGTGTTATTGATGGCCTTGTTCTCTGTTTTTGTCTCATGTGCAGGTCAGAAATATCCTCCTCGCGGGGGATCGAACCAGGGAGAGGAGAGGGGGGAGAGACGGGTTGGCTTCCGGGACCGGAGGCCCAATGATAATGAGGCTTCCCTAGGCTTCTCCATTGAAAGGTAACTACCTATTCATGTTGGAAGGGCCGGATGTTTCTGCCAGTGCCACACACGCACACCTAACCAGTCTTGTCAGAGGAGGGAATGGAGTCAGCAAGGGCCCAGGGCTGGTGGTTGGGAAGGCTATAGAGCCTTTTCCTTGGGGAGCGTTGGGAGAACTAGGAAAAATATGCCCTGTTTGCGATTGTCAAATTTGTGATATGAACGTACTTCCTGGTTTGAGTGAGTTGAAGTGTAAGTGACCCCCCCCCCCCCTCCCCCCTCAGGCCTGCTGAACAGCAGGGGGAGCGGGGCGGAAGGGGGCGTGGCGGAGGCCGGGGGAGAGGAATGCGTGGCGTTGGTCACTTCAGGTCCACGGACGGCTTCGACCAGAGAGGCAAGCGGGAGTTTGAGCGCCACAGCGGCAGTGATAGAACGTAAGGCTTCCTCCTTCATCTCACCGACGTTCCGTTTCCCAAACTGTGTTTCATCTCCTGTACCTTTCAGTGTCAGGTTTATCGTTACGTCTCATACAGAAATGCAGGGAGTACAATTCTTATGCTTGGTTCCATGACAATGGAGCATAGCAAAAATACAAAAAAAAAAATACAATTTGCGTGGTGGGTGATGTGAACAGAGCAGCAGTGTAGAGGAGGCGTGGAAAGCTGTAGACCCTCAGAATTGTCGTGTCGGTGAGGTTGAGGGGAATAATGTTTCCTCCGGCCCGTTGCAGTGGCGTCCGACCAGAGGAGAAGAGGGGGGGCAGCGGCCCGCGCAACTGGGGATCCATGAGGGACCAGATGAGGTCAGTCTAAAGTATTTGGTGGACCTGAGAGCCTATGGCCTGGGCTCTGTCCTCAGGTTCTTCATGGTGGTAATTGGAGCACTGTGCTGGCCTGGAGTTTTTTATTTTATTTAGATTAGGTTTGTTGCCACATCTTTCATCAGCATTGTCCATTGTAGTGAAGTGACTTTGAATCCAGAACGTGACTGGATGTCCGGAACGGTCTGTCATTCCCATGTCTTTGATTGTGTCCCAGTGAGAGAGCTGACGGGGCTCCGGCTGAGGAGGGGGCCGACGGAGAGGAGGGGGCAGAGAATGCAGAGACTGGAGTGAACCGGTGAGTGACTGATCACCATCACCTAGTCACACCACGCTGTGACCCCACCAGCTGGGTACTGTTCCAGCCACAGTCCCTCCAGTCCTGACGGGTGAAACGTACACACCCCTTGGGCTTGGTTGCCATGCCATCACAGAAACAGCACTGTACTTACACACACTTTGAAATTGCACACACTTGCACACACAATCTCTGTGTTCAGACACTCCCAACCAAACTTCGGTTACACAACGTGCGAGTCCTGTGTCAGGATTGAGCTGTTTCCATAGTAACCCTCTGGTTCTCCGCAGCGCCCCGGAGGCGGAGGGCGAGGGCGAGGCTGTGGTGGAGGTTGCCGTGGAGATGTCCCTGGATGAGTGGAAGGCCCTGCAGGAGCAGAACCGACCCAAGAAGGAGTTCAACCTGCGCAAGGCTGACACCATCGTCCCCTCGGACTCGGTGGTCCTCCACAAGTCCAAGAAGCAGCTGGAGGTGAGGAGTGGTCCGCACGTTCACCAGGCTGCTGTTTGGTCAGGCCGGTAGTCTGGATGTTGTCTGTGTACATGTACAAACGGTGTTCTCATCGACCTGGCTTGTTGTCTTGATAACCAGGAGCATGCTGACGAGGTAGAGGAGGATGACGAAGCTGCCAAACTCCGTCGCCCGGCCAACGACATCACCGCCAAGATGGAGATCAACTTCGGCAGCTTGGGGCGTCCCTCGCGGGGGGCCAGGGGAGGAGGCCGGGGGGGCCGCGGACGTGGAGGAGGGCCACCCATGAGGCCAGAGACGACCTCTCCCCAGAAGCCTCCAGAGAGGGTACGTCTGACTTGAAGTCTGTGTACCAGGGATCAGATCAGACTTGGGTTGTGTACTACGTGTCCTACACAAATGCAATGCAACACACATGCACAAATGGAGATATTTAAAAATGAAACAATATAAAAAAAAAAAAAAAAAAGTAAAGGAAGAAGGGAAAAGCGTGTTGGAGCCAGTGTTAAAATGGTTTAACATGTTTATTCTGTAACTGGTTTGGCTGGTTGTCTTCCTAGTGTACTTGGTTGATGAGGCAGGTTTCATTTTCCTGTTCCTCCAGGTTCTAAATGCCAAAAGTGCTCATGTCCAAAAAAAAACTAGTACACTACTATGACAGTTCTAGAATGTACTCCCAGAACCGGACCCCTCCCACAACGACCCGCCCAGAACCGACCTGCCCAGTTATGAATCAGGCTGCATGTGACACCTGGGCCGGCGCATTCCTGTCCTCTTGTCTGGTGTTCTGCCCTGTTCCATTGTGTGACTGTGTTTTGACTCTCTTTCCAGCCCCGGGTCCAACAGGGCCAGGCACCGAACCCTGATGACCCAGAGGACTTCCCTGCCCTGGCCTAGAGGAAGGGACCAGCGCTGGACCAGGGCCCAGTTCACGGGTGACACCGACACCTGTACACTGTGCCTTACCGGAGTCAGCTGCACTTCCCCGTCTCCCCAAGAGGAGAAACAATTGAAAATAAAGAACGGGTTTCGCCCTCATACATCCCAAACAAAGGACTGTTTATATATCAGAGTTCCTACCTGCTCTCTGTATAGTTCAGATTAAATGCCTTTCATTGTAATGGGAAATATGAATACTTGACCTGTTTATACAAAAAAAATAAAAAAAATAAATGCACTGTTGACATTGACACCTCTGAGTTGTGTTGGATGCTTTCTTTTACATGGATCCCAATCAGTGAGTAAACGTGTGGTCTGGCGCCTCCTGCTTGGTCTGCCCCAGTCATAACGCCATGATTGACACGTGACGCTGTTCTAGTGAGTTTTAAGATTGGTTTTACTGCGCCCCCTTCTGGCTGTCTGGGGGTGATGCAACTGTCAAGTCTACATTTCGAATCAAATTGTATCGGTCACGTACAGGGCATACAGCCAAATGTGATAGTGAAATGCTTTTTGTAATCTACTCGTTCAACAACAATCAAACAAATCATCAATACAATATAATAATAATAAAGCAATAACAAGGATGTAATGTCATTGTTTTATTGCTGGTACATACAAGGCTGCAGTGTAAGTAGCAGCAGCTAGGTACCTGTTCCTCAGACAGCCACACGGGGGCGCCCCAGCACCGTCCATCTGTCGTAGGGAGTCTTCTCAGAAGCCAGTCCTGTCTTGTCTGGGAATCAACAGCGTCGCAAATGAATAATGCGACGAACACGTTCAAACATGCAAGAATGTTTATTAAATAAAGGCGTTTTTGTATTGTACTTACAACATGCTTTGGACAGAATGAGCCAATTGCATGTATTTATTTGCGAAAATGCATATACAGCATGTCAGTGCTGGTATTTTAGAAGATAGGCTTTCTGTTGCAGGACGCCGTAACCTCTGTGAGTTACATTTCCATTTACGTTTACATTTATGGCATTTAGCAGACGCCTTTATCCAAAGCGACTTACAACAAATACATTTGTTTAAGTAAGTGAATCATCTGAATCATCAGTCATCATTAGATAAAGTAATCAATGCTCGGACCAGGGGCCATAGGCAGTCACAATACTAGAAGAAGGGAAAATTACTTTCATACTGTAAGATGGTGCCATCCGTCACAGGTCTCTCCCCTGCTGACTCGTAATAATGCACCAGAGTTCATGAGGATTGTATTGTTGTCTGGGGTCTTTCATGCCAGCAGTGGCCCAGCTGTTTCCCCCCCCTGGCACAATCCCATGGTCTTTAAGCACCAAGCTAAGCTGATAAGTGACTTTCTAATGCCGTTTTATTGAATTTTTTTATAACCTTTTGACTGTTAATGCTCTAAAGAATTTTGTGTTTTCACGGACGTTAGAGTAACCCTGTCGTCTGTGAAACGGAGAGAGAGAGAATTCTAAACTCCAAATATTCACGCATCAGAATCCGTCAATTGAGGGATGACTGCATGACTTATCATGCGCTTATCATACGAGATAATCGTTTAATGAAAACAAACAACAACACATTTTTTTTTTAAACATACATTTATTTGCTTTATGAAAGTGGGTTCAGCTTCATGATGGACCTAGGAAGACCCAAACGAGACAGAGGTCCCCTGGGTGTGTCTGACTGACTGGCTGGCTGGCTGGCTGGCTGGCAGAGAGAGGGGGGGAGAGAGAGAGGGGAGGAGAGAGAACACCAATCACCATGCAGGAGAAGACTGGCTAATGGCTGGATGGATATATTGAGGGAGGGATGGAGAGATGGAGAGATGGATGGATATATTGAGGGAGATATGGAGAGATGGATGGATATATTGAGGGAGATATGGAGAGATGGATGGATATATTGAGGGAGAGATGGAGAGATGGATGGATAGATTGATGCCCAGTGGCCCTGTGTTGTTAGAGGATAGATGGATGGATAGATAGATGGATAGATGGATGGATGGAGAGATGGATGCCCAGTGGCCCTGTGTTGTTAGTGGCGCTGCTGAGATCCAGATCGATGTCATCCGATCCCCATGTTACGGCTGTGTGACATGACCAATCAGATGTACCCAGAAACACACTGACATGACTGTGGCCTTGGCTTGACGCAACACTAATTACATTATATAGACCACTTCATAATACAGTACCCCCACTCATATGTGAACCAATGAATCAATCACCCCCACTGGGTGGCCAGAGGTGTATTTGTGTGTGTGTCTGTGTGTGTTTGTGTGTGTGTGTGTGTGTGTGTGTGTGTGTGTGTGTGTGTGTGTGTGTGTGTTTGTGTTTGTGTGTGTCTGTGTGTGTGTGTTTGTGAGTGTGCGAGAGAGACATACGGTACATACACATCCACTGTCAATAGTGAACGAGGTGATGTCATCATGTAGTCTATGATGTCATCATAAAGTCTATGGAGAATTCCACATGTGGTTGTTTTTACAACATGTTGAGAGTCAGCCGTGTTGCAGTGGATTTGATCGGTCCTGGACTGAAACCGTACTGTTCAACAGGCACATAGACTTCACCAAGGAGAGAGGAAACGAATACAATTACAGTCGTGAATCGATTGCGAGGCCATAATGGATTCCGGTGACACTGACAACAATCAATGGCGTTTGAACAAATATGCCGACATTAATGACATATATTTCCTGAGGGGTTCTGATGAAAGGAGGGCCATTGTATTGATTGACAAGTAAAGGTCAGAGTGAGGGGTGGGGGACGGGGGGGAAACCTGGGGGGCTATGTGGGGCTGGTATTTCATCTGAGGAAATAAACAGGAGACCTTTAAGAGGACCCTATAGGGAGTGGAGCCCCATAAGGTCTTAGTCGGAGAGGGTAAAGGTTTCTTTCACTGCACAGCCTGTTGTTCATCTGACACATTTATAAAGACTTTGTAAGTCCCAAATACATACATCTAGTAAAGTAGCACTCTAACAGGTTTTATTGCATTTACATTTTACATTTACATTTTACATTTACATTTATGGCATTTAGCAGACGCCTTTATCCAAAGCGACCTACAAAAAATACATTTGTCTAAGTAAGTGAATCATCTATCCATCTGTCATCATAAGAAAAAGTAATCTATGCTACGACCAGGGGCTATTGGCAGTCACAATGCTAGAAGAAGGAAGAATATTAGGAATATTGTCATTTTTTAATAATTTTATTAATTTATTTACAGCAGAGAAACTTGTACAGGGGGGTAGTGGGGATGAAGAGGTCTGGAGATTTGGTATAGTGGGAGAACAGCAAGGGCCCTAGGACAGAGCCCTGGGGGACCCCAGTGGTGAAGGCTTGTGGAGAGGACAGCAATCCTCTCCACATCACCTGGTAAGAGCGATCGGCCAGGTAGGATGCAAACCAGGAGAGTGCAGAGCCAGAGAAGGATCGGGTGGTTTACTGTGTCGAATGCAGCAGACAGATCCAGAGGAATGAGAACAGAGAAGAGAGAGGAAGCTCAAGCAGAGTGGAGGGCCTCCGTGACAGCAAGGAGAGCAGTCTCAGTAGAGTGGAGGGCCTCCGTGACAGCAAGGAGAGCAGTCTCAGTAGAGTGGAGGGCCTCTGTGACAGCAAGGAGAGCAGTCTCAGTAGAGTGGAGGGCCTCTGTGACAGCAAGGAGAGCAGTCTCAGTAGAGTGCCCAGCCTTAAAGCTGGATTGGTGAGGTTCAAGGAGGTTGTTCTGAAGGAGGTAGTGAGACAGTTGGTTAGAGACAGCACGTTCAAGGATTTTAGATAAGAAGGAGAGAAGAGTTGGTTTCTTGAGAAGAGGCTTGACTTTGGTTGTCTTAAAGGCAGCTGGGACAGATCCTGTGGATAGAGAGGAATTGATTATGGTGATAAGGAACGGAAGGAGGTCTTTGGAGATGGATTGGAGAAAGGAGGAGGGGATAGGATTGAGGTGGCTGGTGGTTGCCCGCTTGGATGTGACCAGTTTTAGAATATCATCAGGGAAGAGGGGGGCAAAAGCTGATAAACCAGAGACCGAGTGTAGCGCAGTGGGTTTAGGAGGAGAGGTAGCAGTGTTGGCGAGAGGTAGAGAGAAAGAGCTGCTGATGTCATCAACCCTCTCTTCAAAGTAGGTGACAAAGTCATCTGCAGACAGGGAGGCGGGCGAGGATGAGGAGGTGGGTTGAGGAGTGAGGAAAATGTGGAGAACAGTTTCCTTGGGTCAGAGGCAGAGGTTTGAATTTTGGAATGGTAGTAAGAAGCTTTAGCAGCTGATGCAGATGAGGTGTAGTTGAGGAGGAGAGAGAGAGGTCATCAGGGAGGCCGGTTTTTCTCCATTTCCTCTCAGCTGCCCGGAGCCCTATTCTACAAGCTGGCAGGGTTTCAGACAGCCAGGGAGCGCGTGGAGAGGATTGTGCTGGCCTTGAGATCTGTGGACAGAGAGAGTCGAAGGATGAGGAAAGAGTGGACAGGAGGGTGGAGGAGGCTGCATCAGTGGATAGAAGGGAGAAGGATTGGATAGAAGAAGAGAGAGTGGGTACACAGGTTGCGACGAGAGGATATTATTGTATATATATTTTTTAGGGCATTTCTGCCCTATATAGAGACAGTAGAGATTGACAGGAAGGATGGGAGAGAGAGAGAGGAGGGATGACATGCAAGATATGTCGAGGGTCGGAATCGAACCAGGAACCTTGCGATTACGTGGTAAGCGCATTAGTGTGCTACACCACTAAGTGCCCCTATACATAACATCTTGACAAACGATTGGGAAAGAGAATTCTAGAATAAAGAATACTATGGTAGCTTTTACTCTCTCTGTGACACATTATCTGTTCTGACCCACCCTGGGCCCAGGTAGTTACTGTACATTATTCCACTGCGGCTTGTTTATCTTGTACTTTGATAATATCAGCTTTTTCTTCTTTCTCTGTGTGTGTGTGTGTGTGTGTGTGTGTGTGTGTGTGTGTTTGTGTGTGTGTGTGTGTGTGTGTACGTGTGAAGTAACCCACTTCTAACTCTAATGGTTCCATTAAGACTCTTTCATTGGGTCCAAATAGGCTGAAACCTGTTCATAATGGATAGTGCATGTTACTGCACTCCCATGGTTTGCTCTGTGAATAATAAGACAGAATAAGATCGGCAAAGTGCTTGCAGGGTAAAATCAATACCAAATTGAAATGTTGCCATGGCCACATAGCCGGTAGGCACAAGAAAACCACACGCACAAATATTGAGATTGGACTCCCATGGATATTTCTTAGGTGACAAAGACTGGTACAATATTAAATATGAAAGGATTACAAACACATAGTATTAGATTTCTGCAGTGTAATCTGTACAGTAATGTTTGTTTTGAAGTCAGATAAGACTTCACAATGTCGGTAAAATGTTTAGACAGTCAGTGGGGCTTACCGCTGCTTGTTGTTTCTTGTTTTTAGTCCAAGCTGAAAGCCGTGTGGTTCTCAGTCAGAGGAATCTTCTGTGGGAGTCTTTCAAAGGATTCTTTCCTTTTCTTTCATTTTTCTTTGGTCTTTGTTCTAATATTAATCAGGCTAATCCTGGCGGCTGTGTTCGCCTCTCGCCGACTAGTTACAGTGTTATGTTGGTGACCGTACCGCGGTCCTCTGTGGTCCTCTGTGGTCCTCTGTGGTCCTCTGCGGTCCTCTGTGGTCCTCTGCGGTCCTCCGCGGTCCTCTGTGGCTCAGTAGAGCATGATGCTAACAACGCTTAGGTTGTGGGTTTGATTCCCGCTGGGACCATATATACTGAAAAATATATGCCCTCACTGTAAGTCGCTTTTTCGACTGTGTTGGATTTCTCCTCTCGTGGACTAGTTCCAGTGTCATGTTGGTGAACATACAGAGCTACACGACACAAACGACCCACAGAACCCAAACCAGACGGTTGGAGGTAAATTACACATTTACAGTGTTGACTTTGCAGTGAAGGAACACCACAGCGCGGTTCTTCATCCCTAATTCAAGTAGACAGTTTCACCTCGCTGATTACTGCACCACCAACAGGGTATCCCTCCCGTCCAGAGAGCTGCTTCCTGGTTGGCGTGTGAGGTGCTCCATTAACGAAGTGAACGTGGACTGTGGAGCCCTGAGCCGTGAGCGCGCTGGCAGTCTTTGCCCGTCTCCAAGGAGACAATTAGGACTCTCGCTCCTCTCGGGGAGACGCTGTAACCTTTTACCTTCAGCACAGAGGAAAGACACTCTCTCCCGCTGTCAGGGAGTGTTTAGCCTCGCTGGCCTTGTGTAAACGTGCCGGCGAGCGTTTCTTTGTTTAGTGTTTTTGTACACGCGGAGGCTAGCCGTTGTGTGTTTTCCAGCACCCCCCTCAGGTGAGGAGAGGCCCCACTCCGGTTCATTAGTGGCTGTCGAGGTTCTCCACAGCCTCTACCAGCTGTTGTAGCCCGGAGAAAAGTCGTACAGGGTAGACTGCCTCATCCCTCTCCTTCTCTCACACATTCTGTCTTTCTATCACACACACTAATTATCTCTCTTTCTCCCTGTCTCTCTCTCTCTCTCCCGCTCCCTCTCTTTCTCCCTCTCTCTCTCTCCCCCTCTCTCTCTCTTTCTCCCTCTGATTCTCTCTCTCTCTCTCCCTCTCTCTCTCTCTCTCCCTCTCTCTCCCCATCTCTCTCTCCCCCCCTCTCTCTCTCCCTCTCTCTCTCTCTCTCTCTCTCTCGCTCTCTCTCTTGCCCTCATGCCCTCCTTCTTTCTCTGTCCAGTGTGGGATGTGGTCTCAAGGTTATCCTCCTCTGCAGGTGTGCGTGAGCCTGAAGGAACCTGTTGTATTGATTAAGACTGGAGGGCAGATGCTGTCAGCAACCTTGAATCCTCAGGAACAGACAGCAGAGAGACCCAGAGGCCAAGGAAACTGAACTCTGGAATGTACACCCTGTTTCTGTCTTTCCCTCTATTGGAGTGACAGTGTAAAGCTTGGTTTTAGGCAAAACGAAGAGATTAATAGATTCATAACGAATGAATAATTGGGCGAGCAGTTCTGATAATTCTGTACCTCATAAAATAATAGTCGTTTCTGCGCATCATCTGTTAGAGTGTCTAATCACAGAGTCATCTATAATTAATATCACCTCTAACAAGCAGAGTGTCAGTTGCTTAGAGATGTTAATTTTAGCTCAGACTGATATGAGCCTTGTGTTACACCACTAACACCGTCACCACTGACACCGTCACCACTGACACCGTCACTGACACCGTCACCACTGACACCGTCAACGTGAGCGCCGGTGTTTGGTTCTTTGGGGCAGTTACAGCTTTTACCCCGAGACGTGAACACACAAGACGTGGAAAACTGACACGAGATACAGTACCAGTCAAAGGTTTGGACACACCTTCTCATTCAATGGTTTTTCTTTATTTTTTTTAAATTATTTTTTTACATTGTAGATTAATATTGAAGACATCAAAACTATGAAGGAACACATATGGAATTATGTAGTAAACAAAAAAGTGTTAAACAAACCAGAATATGTTTTATATTTTAGATTCTTCAAAGTAGCCACCTTTTGCTTTGATGACAGCTTTGCACACTCTTGGCAAGGTGTGTCCAAACTTTTGACTGGTACTGTATGTCACAACAAGATGTGGAGGAGAAACGCATTCACACAGCAGACGTCCCTGTAACAGACAACAACAGCCTTGATCTGAGAGGCTGTTGTTGTTGTTTGAAAGAGCGGCAGCAGCGAGCCGTCAGAAGAGAGACACACAGACACGGAGAGCTGTCAATCTGGCTGCTGCTTTGTTATCATTGGCTACGCGGTCCACCGGGGCGGGTCATGCTGATCCCTGGAGCGCGGTGGGACGCCACGACTCTCGGCGTCGGGGGGGGAGAAGGGGGGGAGAAGGGGGAGGCTGCCTCCTGGTGTTTCTGAAATGAGAGATGCAAAGTATTCTCGTCTCGAAAGGAAAGATAAATTGCAGGCCCCTTAGCGGGAGCGAGATAAGCCTGTTGACCCAGGGAGAATGGGATGAGAATCACAAACAAGACAACAGGGAATTCAAAACAAAACGAGCGTTGTGTGCATCCCAGACAGAGGTAATACTGTGTAACATCACAGTAAAGGGAGAGGCGGGAATGTTGATTTAACAAAGTGTCTTAACTGGAAGAGGTTTCAGGGCCTAGCCAAGATGTGCATGATTATGTGTGCGTGCGTGTGTGTGTGAGAGAGTGTGTGCGTGTGTGCGTGTGTGTGTGAGAGAGTGTGTGCGTGCGTGCGTGTGTGTGTGCGTGTGTGTGTATGTGTGCGTGCGTGTGTGAGAGTGTGTGTGTGTGTGTGTGTGAGAGAATGTGTGTGTGTGTGCGTGCGTGTGTGTGTGTGTGTGTGTTTGAAGATGACTTGCTGAGAGAAAGCAGCCCTGCGGTTGATAATCAGTAATTAATTCTAATTATGAAGCAGACAGCAGACTGCGGATAGCAGATGGAGAAGTCGGGCTTCTCACACTCCTCTGACTCCTCCACCTCTCCTCCTCCACCTCTCCTCCCCTCCTCTCCTCTCCTCCACCTCTCCTCCTCTCCTCTGACTCCTCCACCTCTCCTCCTCTCCTCTCCTCTGACTCCTCCACCTCTCCTCTCCTCCTCCACCTCTCCTCCTCTCCTCTGACTCCTCCTCCTCCTCTCCTCTGACTCCTCTACCTCTCCTCTCCTTTCCTCTCCCCTCCCCTCCTCTCCTCTCCTCCTCTCCTCTCCTCTCCTCTCCTCTCCTCTCTCCTCCTCTCCTCTCCTCTCCTCCTCTCCTCTCCTCCCGCTGGTTAACCTGAGAGGTCAGGAGGGGAGGCGAGGCTCCATCCCTCAGCCTACGCCCGGGGCTCCACCCCTCAGCCTGCGCCCGGGGCTCCACCCCTCAGCCTGCGCCCGGGGCTCCACCCCTCAGCCTGCGCCCGGGTCTCCACCCCTCAGCCTGCCCCCGGGCAGGAGTGACAGGGTGAAACACAAGCCGCTCCCGCCGCTCCGTTGTCATGGACACAGGTTTTAAGATGTAATCAACACTTGACAGCCCTTTACTAAAAGACCAACAGGAGGTTCTTAAATCTTCATCAGTCAATGGTAAATGAGGTTTGTTTGCACTTCCGTGTGTGTGTGTGTGTGTGTGTGCATGTGTGTTTATGTATGTGTGTGTTTGTGTGTGTGTGTTTATGTGTGTTTGTGTGTGTGTGTGTGTGTGTGTTTATGTGTGTTTGTGTGTGTGTGTTTATGTGTGTTTGTGTGTTTGTGTGTTTGTGTGTGTGTGTGTGTGTGAGCATATCCATTACGTCTCAACTGAAACCATGGTAATGGTGTCTATTGATTTTTTCTCTCCCGGACCAGTGAAGCATGTAGAATGTGGGTACTGGGTAATGAAATTACCTTCACTCTGGAGGACGACAGCCAAACACTACATCAGGAAGAGAAGCTTAATTCTGTATGTGGCAAACACCGAATTTACATTCCACAACAACATTCCCCCCATAACACACATCTGTAGTCAAGTCCTCGAGTCGTCAGTGACATTTTTCATTCATCTCATTAAAGCGTCTTGATGGTGTAAACGACCTCCTCAGATCGCTGCGTGACTCCATCGACGTTCTGCCAGCCGGCCCCAGAACCCCCGGGTTGAGCGGGTCAACTCTCCTCTCCTCCCAGACAGAGTTGAAGTGAGTTGAACCCGACCCGGCCCAAACCCGCGGACAGACAGCCAGGTTTCCCGGGTCCTGCTGCGCGCGTGTGCGTTTCCCCCGCTGAGCCCTCAGCTCCGAGTCAGTAAACACAATGCCGTCTTTAATTAGCCCTCCATTTCTAGTTGATTGAAATTCCCTGCGGCGCAATTATGCGATCGCATACTAGAAACACTCTTCTCTCTTTCTCTCTCTCTCTCTTTCTCTCTCTCTCTCTCTCTCTTTCTCTCTCTCCTATCCTTCTCTCTCAGAGAGTCATCAGGAGAGACAGACAGTATTCTGCCACCTCTGGCTGTGCTGATTGTCCTCTCCTGTTGGGAGAGTGGGTATAGGACAGTGGAGGTTGGTGCAGGTAGAAATTGTAGGACGTGAAACAGACGTCAAGTTGTTGAAACAGTCGCCCCGCAGTTCGAGTCGCTCCAAATGAGTCTCGAATTCGCGACCTCTGACCTTGCCAACACACGTGACCGTCTCCTCAAATACCCGATGTTAACCAGCGGCACTATCGAAAGGCTAGCAACTGGACAGCGCGGGTGGTGGGAGTGAGTTTACCCTCTCAGCTCAGTTACACAGGTAGAAATCACGCTCATTGTAATGCATGGGATGCAACGAGGAATGGTATCGAAGAGGTGTCAGGATATTCTCAAGGACAGGTGATTGATCTAGTTGGAATCAACATAATTCTGTGAAATATACAGGTTTCTTCTAATGGACCGAGGCATGATCCTATACCAGTGGAGGCTGGTGGAGGTAGAAACTGGAGGACGGGCTCATTGTAAATGCATGGAATGAATTGAAATATGATATCAAACAACAAACAACAAACTGCCCTTGAGAGCATCCTCTGAGTTCACTGGATGACGGCGGTTCAGTTCAGAAGCTGCATTAAAACACACAATCACAGGAACAGCATGGGAACATGATACTTAACCACACGGGTTGGTTTGGTGGGGCTCATAGAAACACTCCAGCTCTCTCTAGCCTGCTAGCTAATCTGGCCCCCCTCCCTCCACTGAGCCGCGTCGTGCTACTATCAACCCTGTGAAATCATCTGTGTTAAACGGCCTCCTCATCATCATTCAGTGTGTGTGTGGGGGGGGGGGTGGTAGGGGGGTGGCAGGGGGGGGGGCCCTGGCCAGCAGTGGTACAGCACCAGCAGCAGCAGTACATACAGCTACACAGGGCCGTGTTATGGGGAAAGAAACAGGGCCATGATGAGAAGCTATTCCACCCCATTGAAATAACACTCAGGCAAATGACTCCTGGAACACGACTACCGGGCTGCACACCCTCATCAGAGAGTCATTTCACCCAGAGTGGCAATAAAACATCCTCATGCACGCCAGACACCTCATGAATTTCAATGAGGGACACAATCGCTCCGAATATAGGGGCTGAGTTTTAAACAATAGGAGAGGAGAAGGGAGGACTTTCCATGAAGGATTGTTCAGGGCGGATTGTGAGGTGGATGATGTCATTCCTGGCCATGGTGCATGGTCGAGGTCAGGATCCAGACTGAAGACACACTTGAACTCTGAGCCTTAATAATGTCTTCCTCTAGATAATAATAATAATAATAATAATAATAATAATAATAATAATAATAATAAGACACTGTTTATAGAGCACCTTTTTAAAACAGTGTTACAAAGTGCTTCACAAATAGGTAAAACAGATACAGAAAAATATAAGTAGAAACAGTAAAACACAACACATTAAAAAGCATCGCTCATCACCAGTTAGAATTTGATTGAATATGACCCTTGGCTTATATTGATGGTGCCTAGACTGTAGATCATAAATATCTGACCCCTAGACCGTAAATAAGATAAATTTTTACTGGATTACTTTATTTTGAGGTCAGGACCAGGTGATCTATAATCTCTTTATCAATCTTCAGACAGAGACACAGCTGCGCTGGGTGTATCCCAGCATGCATCAGTCTGCTGCGACCCAGGCCAAAATCAACTGATTCCGCACGTAGTCGGGAATAACTCAGCCACAGCTTGACATTTGGCATAGGGAGAAAAGATATTGGATTTATAATTGAATTAGTGTGTAGAGAAGTCTTTCGGGGGGGACCTGTTTCAGTGAAACAGAACGACTTACAGAGTAGTTTTCTTCCCCCGTTCCAAATGTACTGAAAAATCACCACTGAGTTTGAGACTTGGCTGTGGAGTCCGTTCCCTATGATTGAAGTCTTGCTTTATCAAAGTGAACAAGTCATGCATTTCATTACGGCCGGTCAGAGAATCAGCCCGGCCAGGAACAGAACGGCTGATACAGTAAACCGCGCGCCCTCTGCGTGGACCGTACCCGCTCGCTTCAGTTAAGGTCACCGCGCGGCAGCACCGCTGTACGGCGCACTAACGCTCTACCGCTGTTGAATGAAATCACGATAATTACAGCTTTAACTTTTCGTCTATTTCATACCCCAGCGTGCAGACGCGGCCTGCGGGGGGAAACACACAGGTTCCCGAGCGACCTGGAGCGTTTCTAAACAGCTTCATTTACTTCCACGCATGACGACGGGACTGCGGATTTTCTTAACCCCGGCCAGCTCCTCCTGGCTGTCAGGCTCGGAACCGGGCCTTATTATTCCCCTCTTGCTTCCGCTGTGTAATTTGATCAAGTTATTCATAACATTTCAACGGACGCCTCTCCCCAGAGTTAGCGTGACATTGCTATTTGCAGAGGATAAATGCATTAGAGGATGGCCCACTGCTAGGAAATTGAGCATTAATATTTGCACTTGATGTGATGTATATAAACAGACCGAGTCACAAGCTCTTCTTGGCTCCTCTATTGACAACCCAGGAGGAGGAGGAGGAGGAGGAGGAGGAGGAGGAGGGTGTTAGGGCAAAGCGCTGAGAGAGGAGATATACTGACAAAAAAAAGAAAGAAGAAAAATAATAATAACAGGAATTCATATGTGTGTTTTTATCTGCTGGGAGAGGAGCCTGCTGGTGTCTGTCTCCGGCTCGGCAGAGGTGAGGCGGTTGGCAGCTATCAGCGGGGCCCCAGTGGTCGGCGTCCTCCCGGCCAGCTAATTTCACTCAGAAAGGCACACATATGCAGCCAGTCAGAGAGGAAACCCAGATAAAAGTGACGCGGAGAGAGAGACAACACTGGGACAGAACACAGACTTCAGCTGGCTACAGATAAATCGATACGCCTATTTCCCAACAACAACACCGGAGAAGGGAGGGGGCGGTGAAGGCATTTGGTGAGGCAGGGCAGAGTCCTGCTTTCAAGGCCCCATCTCTCTGTGGGTCTTTTCAAATACGCCTTAAAAGCCCCAAATAGCCTCCCTGTATGTAATAACTCACCTGCAGGTATCTGGAGGGTAGAAATTGTTCAAAGCTCACAACATGCACGCACACACACACACACACACACACACACACACACACACACACACACACACACACACGTGTGCACACACACACACACGCACACACACACACACACCAATGGTGCTGGCTGCAATCTTCATTTCACATTGAACACAGCCTCCCAGCTCCTCTTCAGAGATATCCCTGTGCTGTTCCTCTTCAGAGATATCCCTGTGCTGTTCCTCTTCAGAGATATCCCTGTGCTGTTCCTCTTCAGAGATATCCCTGTGCTGTTCCTCTTCAGAGATATCCCTGTGCTGTTCCTCTTCAGAGATATCCCTGTGCTGTTCCTCTTCAGAGATATCCCTGTGCTGTTCCTCTTCAGAGATATCCCTGTGCTGTTCCTCTTCAGAGATATCCCTGTGCTGTTCCTCTTCAGAGATATCCCTGTGCTGTTCCTCTTCAGAGATATCCCTGTGCTGTTCCTCTTCAGAGATATCCCTGTGCTGTTCCTCTTCAGAGATATCCCTGTGCTGTTCCTCTTCAGAGATATCCCTGTGCTGTTCCTCTTCAGAGATATCCCTGTGCTGTTCCTCTTCAGAGATATCCCTGTGCTGTTCCTCTTCAGAGATATCCCTGTGCTGTTCCTCTTCAGAGATATCCCTGTGCTGTTCCTCTTCAGAGATATCCCTGTGCTGTTCCTCGGTTGGCAAGAATATATGGAGCCTTCAGCTGAGGTTTGTGTTGGCAGGCAGCTGGAAAGGTGCTTGAATAAAGATAATTATTATCATTACCATTATCATTAAAAGCAAATGCACCCCTGGCTGGCACCCTACCCCTGCTGTTATGCTGTGTTTAACCTTCCACCCTGTCTCCAAATGATTACCTTCTGGGGGGTCGTTTCTGGAAATACGATATGGAGGATCTTAATACCACCTGTTTTGATGTAAGACACGTCATGAACTAAAGATGCGTTGCGTAAGAGTTATGTGAATTACGTATTGCGAACTGCGTTTGAAATAACGTTGACTGGTTAAGGTTAAGGTTAGGGTAAGCTGTCTGGGGAAGGCATAAAGAAGTGTCCCCAGCGTGATTCGAACCAGCGACATTTGGGTTACAAGTTCCCAATATACCTAGACAATACGACCACCACGACCCCCCAGAACGTAATCATTTGGAGACTGGGTTGTTAACCTTGTTGAAACTGGGTCACATTCAGTGGTGTTGGTGACACCAGGTGGAGTTGCAGTGACTCTGTACCAGGGAGGCTGGTGGAGGGAGACTCTGTACCAGGGAGGCTGGTGGAGGGAGACTCTGTACCAGGGAGGCTGGTGGAGGGAGACTCTGTACCAGGGAGGCTGGTGGAGGGAGAAACAAGCCGAGGACGGGCTGGTTGTGATGGAAGGAACGGAATCAGGAATGGTATCAAACACACATTCCTCCTGTCATTCCACATATTCCTATAAGCCCGTCCTGTGGTGTCTACCTCCACCAGCCTCCACCAGCCTCCACCAGCCTCCACTGCTCCAGGCTGTCCCCCCTCCCTGACCCAGGCTGTCCCCCCTCCCTGACCCAGGCTGTCCCCCCTCCCTGACCCAGGCCGTACCCCCTCCCTGACCCAGGCTGTCCCCCCTCCCTGATCCAGGCTGTACCTCCTCCCCGTCCCGGGCCGTCCCCCCTCCCCGACCCGGGCCGTCCTCCCTCCCTGACCCGGGCCGTCCCCCCTCCCCGACCCGGGCCATCCCCCCTCCCTGACCCGGGCCGTCCCCCCTCCCTGACCCATGCCCTTCTCTAGTCCTGCTGGGACCATATAAACTGAAATGTACGCACTCACTGCAAAGTAAGTCGCTTTTCATAAAAGCACCAGCTAAACGGCATATTATATATATATATATATATATATATATATATATATATATATATATATGATATATTATTGTGTCTTATATGTATTACCCCCTGCCTGGCAGTACCACACTGAGAGAGTGGTATTCAGAGGAAGTCTCATATCCTGCCCTGCGGTTCCCTGCTGCTCTGACATTCGTCCTGCGTTGGTCTGTCTCCCCGCTGGCGGCCATGTTGGCAATAACCCTCCAGTGTTTATTCAGAAAGGAGACCACACCCCTTCACCACACCTGCCCTAAATACCTAGAGAGGGAGGGAAGGGAGGCTGGTGGAGGCAGAAATCGGAGGATGGGCTCAAATATGATCCACGGGATGGAAGGAGGGACTGAATGCCCGCTCCTCCCTCTCTCTCTCTCGTGTGTGTTTGATGCCATTCCTGATTCTGCTCCGTGCATTACAATGAGCCCGTCCTCCGATTTCTACCTCCACCAGCCTCCCCTGGACAGCAGGGTTGTCTCTCCATGGGCTACTGATTGTAATGCGTGTTGTGAAACCTGCTTTTTAACAGCACCAGGGGTCCATTATCTGATGCTAGACACACACTGTTTACCTGGTCTTTTGTAGTGGGGGTGGAGGAGGGGTGCGGTGGGGGGGCAGTTACTGGGTCAGAGGGAAGGACAGAGCTGGGGGGAATGAAACGAAATACAGCGGAGATGGAGGGAGGGAGGGAGGGAGGGAGGGAGTGGAGGGAGGGAGTGGAGAGAGGGAGGGAGGGAGGGAGGGAGTGGAGAGCGTGGAGAGAGTGGAGGGAGGGAGGGAGGGAGGGAGGGAGGGAGGGAGTGGACAAAGCAGAGGAGGATGTAATTAGACGGTGATTCATCCCCCTCTCTCTGTGGAGTGGGTATATTAATCAGACAGTATTCAGGCCGTGGATGAGAACTGACACAGCTCTCTCTCTCTCTCTCTCTTCTCTCTCTCTCTCTCTCTCTCTCTCTCTTCTCTCTTACTCTCTCTCTCTCTTACTGTCTATGAGACATGATATACAGTACGCCCCCCTGGCAGGCAGGCTGATTACCCCTGCTGATCACACTGTGTTCCCTGCACGACGAGGCCCACTGTTACCTGCACGATGAGGCCCATTGTTACCTGCACAGAGAGGCCCACTGTTACCTGCACAGAGAGGCCCACTGTTCCCTGCACGACGAGGCCCACTGTTACCTGCACGACGAGGCCCACTGTTACCTGCACAGAGAGGCCCACTGTTCCCTGCACAACGAGGCCCACTGTTACCTGCACAGAGAGGCCCACTGTTCCCTGCATAACAAGGCCCACTCTTACCTGCATGGAGAGGCCCACTGTTACCTGCACACACTGCAGACAGACTCACTGCGTTTACGTGTTCCTGTCCAACGCTCAATCTTGGTTCAGCCCAGAAAGAAAAGAAACAAAGTCAGGTAGAGTGGAACACCAGGACGTCAGGCTAATTAATGACATGTAAACTGAACACCAGAGAACAAGTCCCTCGTCAAGCCGTCCTGATTGGTCCCCCGTAGGGTGTTGAATTACCTTGTCCAATCATAGAAAGCCTGAACAGCAGGCCCAGGAGTAATTGGCCCATAACAATGCTTTCAACAACCACCTCTCTTATAGAATTAAGTGCTAATGTAGCATTACCTTGGTCTGGAGCCATTAGCCCCGCCAGCCTGGCCTGCATGGCTCCCATCCATGGAAATGCTATCGTTCCTCATCAGGTTGACTGATTTGCCCATAAATGCTACCTGAGGTCCAGGCCCGGGGGTGCTGGTTCTGGTTGGCTCCCGTTACCTTCCAGGTCGTTGGGTTGTTATAGGAGCTAATGAGGTGGAGGGGAGCGCTGTCCCCCCCCTCGGCCCCCGCATCTCAAACCGGACCCTTTAAACTTCCTCACCGTGTTCTGCTGTTCAATTACAGCAAACAAGCAGCAGAGGTCCTGGAGAGAGGGGACCAATGCTGGTGTCAGGGGAGATGAGAGAGAGAGAGAGGGGGATGGAGAGAGAGAGAGGGAGAGAGAGAGGGACAGAGAGAGAGAAAGAGAGGGACAGAGAGAGAGAGAGAGAGGGAGAGGGACGGAGAGAGAGATGTGCTAGGGATGTGGATCTTCTAATTGGGTCGTTATAGGATCTTCTAATTGGGTCGTTACCGGGTCAAACAGCCCTTAGAGCTCCTGTTTTGAGGACCAATCCTATGTATTGATGATCATATTACTGACCATACAGTGTGAAGGCAGCAACTATACAAAATGTTATGGTGGTGTTGATGTGGAACTTACATGGGTCACCGGAAGGCCAACCAGACCTTGGAGCTCATGTTTTGAAGCACATTGGTATTGATTGTTAAGCACATTCCATCCAGTGTCTGGCCTGTGGCTGCTGTCCTGCTGTATGGCAATAGTGAGGGAAAGACTGAACCTTGTTCAAAGCAATGCGTCATAACCACTAAATTAAATGGACGTTCACGGTTGTCGTCAAAGAACAGTCGTCGGCAAATGAGTGACACAGCATCTGTAAACTTGTTCTTGAGGCTGTGATGTTCTATTTGCTCATGCCAGAGAGCTGTGCCTGTTCTCCATCTCCATTACCTGGTAAACGTCCCATCATGTTTATTCTGCCTCTGATCTCAGTTCAGCCTCTGAATGGGCCGTTTCCAGGACGACCGACAGAGGCGGGACACTGACTGTTCCCAGGCCAGGAGTTAAAGACATCCTCGTGTCATATGTGTATCATATGCGTATCATATGTGTATCATAAAAGAGTTGTGGCTCACTGGTTAGTACCTTGCCCCATCGTCACAGGGTTAGTGGTTCAAGACCCGGTGATGGCTCTGGCTCTGGGGCTGGAAAATGCTTTTGTGGTCCTCTGTGGCTCAGTTGGTATAGCATGGCGCTAACAACGCTTAGGTTGTTGGTTTGATTCTTGCTGGGACCGTATATACTGAAATGATCATGTAGACATGAACAGAACAGGGGCTCTGACTGATCTGAGACCAGCCCTAGAACAGATCCGTCTGGCCCGTAGACATGAACAGAACAGGGGCTCTGACTGATCTGAGACCAGCCCTAGAACAGATCCGTCTGGCCCGTAGACATGAACAGAACAGGGGCTCTGACTGATCTGAGACCAGCCCTAGAACAGATCCGTCTGGCCCGTGGACATGAACAGAACAGGGGCTCTGACTGATCTGAGACCAGCCCTAGAACAGATCCGTCTGGCCCGTAGACATGAACAGAACAGGGGCTCTGACTGATCTGAGACCAGCCCTAGAACAGATCTGTCTGGCCCGTAGACATGAACAGAACAGGGGCTCTGACTGATCTGAGACCAGCCCTAGAACAGATCCGTCTGGCCCGTGGACATGAACAGAACAGGCAATTTGGGAGCTGATGGTTTTGATTGATCGAGCTCTATCCCTCTCTTGGCACATCATCAATCTTCTAACCAATCCAGTTGCCCCGTCTGTATCTCCACCGGGACATCTGCGTCGTGCTGCCAACTCCACATCTTCAACCACATGTTGAATTTCCATTGATCTCCGTTGCCGTTCTTCATTCTGTGGTCGAGAAAGAATCTACGCTCAAAAGGAAAGATGGCTTGAGAAGAGGGGGATAATTGAAGCACACTGTTTCCTGCTCGCCGTCCTCAGGTGACCCAGCCAAAGCTTGATTGCGACCCTCACTCCGTTTCCCCAGACTGTTATGACAAGCTCCGTACGGCGTTGCGGGGCTGAGTGATGTGATGTTTTGCTTCTGGACGCTGCTTTATGGTATGGTGAATGTGAGTAATGTGATGTTTGGGCTGCTCTCTGGCTGACTCCCGCTCTCCCGTCGTGGCGGGGCAGGACGAGATTTGTTGAGCGCGGGAAGCTGGGACACCCTCGAGGGCCGCGTGGAGGTGGAGGACTCTCCAGCCCTCTCCAGCCCTCTGGTCTGTAATTCAGCACCGCAGGTTTCAGGGAATAGATTGCCTTTCCCTGTGTTTTCATACTGAAAGGAAGTGATTGGGTCTGACAGAGATCTCCCGCCGCTTTGAGTCGACCCCGATGTCTCTCTGTTTCACATGGACTCATGGTTCTGGTAATGTGAGGAAAATGGGCTGAATAGATGGGTCGGAATTTATTTTTTCCCTGACATCGTGTTTTTATCAAACTGACCTGGGAGGTTATGAAAAGAATTGTGATACGTCCATTTGGCTGTGATCATGTAGATATGTCAGTCAGGCAGGTTCCTGCTTATGGATGTTGATGGACCGACTGACCTGGTGGAATGGTCCTAGGATAACCTACGTGGTCGTCCATGTGACTGGAGGACATGATGTCCTGGTGGAATGGTCCTAGGATAACCTACGTGGTCGTCCATGTGACTGGAGGACATGATGTTTAGTGGAAGTGATGATGCTTAGAGAGTGTGTGTGTGTGTGTGTGTGTGTGTGTGTGTGTGTGTGAGAGATGTGAGAGTACACACAGGTGTCTGTTCTCATAAAGGGGGAATGACAGCTCTGGTCTGACTGGACAGAATGTCTCTGTTCTGTCCCTCTCAGATATCCAAAATAAACCTTTCCATTGGCTTCCAATTTAGCTTAATATTTGAAAAGTGATTTTGTCTCCTCGAGACCTTGGAACAATAAAGTTCTATCTGACATTTTGGTAAAAAAAAATGAGTTAATCACATTTCACATTTAATCAAATTGCTCTTTGGGCAAAAAATACTTTTAAGAAGGAAAACAATTAAGAACTATGGAGTTCTACCTGCGCAGAACCATTTGAACTTTAACTTTCTACCTGCGGCCCAATTATAATCCTGTGCACGTCTGGGTCACCGATCCAAAACATTTTATTTAACTAATTGAGTTATGAAAAAAAAGCAGATTATACAAACGCTGTGATATGTCTGGGTTATGAAACAAATGGTCAATATAACCCTCTGTGCAGATAGAACTGTGTCCAGTTCAAAGGCCCATTCATTCCTATGGAGCTGATCACAGTAGGTCATTCACTAATGAGCAGCTCACTCAAATCATTCATCTACCTCCTGCTTTTGACACAGTCTTTTTCGTCAGTCGTGTATTCATCCAGAAGTCATGTTTGGTTTTGTTCACTCTGCAGCTTACAGTTGACATTAACAAATATATTTAACAATGTTATTAGAGTATCTATACAAAATAAGCATATACTCTTCCTTAATCAACTAAATTGTCAATCATTTTCTATCAAAACTGAAAAGTGCTCATGCAGTGTCAGACAGAGCCTTATAGAACTGGACCAAAATGGACCTTTCAGAACTGCAGCATACGGTTCTGTCTGCATTTGCATTTCCCCCTAAAAGAGTCTGTATTTAAAGTCCCCTTCAGCTGAAGGACGATCTGAGCCATAAGAGAGCAACGCAATTTAAGTGACATTTTAGATGCTGAATATCTCAGAGCTATACTTCACACAGAGAACATGATAGTTATTGTCCTGTGGGTTATAAATAAGAAAGGGGAAATATCACGAGAAATAACACTATTTACCACATAACAAAACTAATTGGCTACATTACACATAAAAGTATAATAAACAAATTAACTTCTGTAACCCAGCAGCATAACGGGTCTAATTAGACTGAATGTTTGTTTCTCATCTTTCATTGCCTTTCACTTTTCATTTTCACGTTGTTGAATATCAGACTGTACGTATTATCCACGTGTTGTTCTTGTATTTGGGCTCAGCTTTGTACTAATTGGATGCCCTTGGGAATGTAGGAATACATCCTTGTGAGACTAGTTGAGTAGCTTTCAAAGAATGTCAAGAGAGTTATGAAATTATCATAAATATTATTGTTGACCTTCCGGATACTTCTACAGGTTTTATGTCATTAAATAGAAGTTGCCGTTTTTGGTAAGCACAGCCAATTAGCGTCCTGGGTTTGCTGTGGCAGACATCAAAGAGTTTAACTGTCTTACATTGTACACACACCGTACTGGAAGGGTCTTTAGTTTACACAAACAGGAGCTGTCAAAGCCAGACCACGGCTCTCATGGTAATATTCTATTCTATTCTATTCTATTGTACTCTAATTCTCGATACAGTTTTGAAAACACCACATGCTAAAAAACCTGTGGAAAACTGAACAGAATATCAACTCTCGTAGAGTCTGACATATTTCCTTGTTTAGAGCTGCCCTCATCAGGACTATATTACCCAGGAATCCATGCAAGCATTTATGACATCATAAATGTCACAGTCTGGATAGAAACATCAGGATTTACATCTGTCCTTTGTTGAGTTGTGTTCCAGGCCTTTACAGTACAATGACAGTGTTCTTTGTCCTGAAATGTCATTGTAGAGCAACAGGACAATTTCAGCGAATTTATTAGCCGTGAAATCTCTGTATATCTGAGCCATCACATGTCACAAAAACACATTAAACACCTGTTGACAGAAAACCTTTTTCCCTTTGGCAATGACGTTTGTTTGAGGTCGGAAAGTGCAGAGAAATTACATAAACGCTGAGTGTTTTAGGAAAAACCCTTTTAGCTGTCCGTAAGGGATCACTCCAGCCTGGTCATGTTCTGTAATGACACAGAGGAAGGAAAAAATCATGAATGTCCTTTATGCCCCCATTACCCAGACCCATGAGCCAATCAGAGCCCCAGACAACCGATGACAACCAATCAGGTTTCACAGGAGTGTCGGGGAAATGAAAAACGGATTACCTCATGATCCGGAGCTTTGTTGTCTCTGTCCAGCAACACCTCATGAAGCAGGTTCCCACATCCCTGGTCCTGGGACTCCAGGCCGGGCCCTGCGTCTACTGGGCCTCCCTCCCCCTGGTCCTGGGACTCCTGACCGGGCCCTGTGTCTACTGGGCCTCCCTCCCCCTGGTCCTGGGACTCCTGGCCGGGCCCTGCGTCTACTGGACCCCCCCACCCCCCCTCCCGGTCCTGTTGGGTCCAGCTAACCCACAGAGTCTGCAGAGTTTCCGTCTTCCATCTCCCCCATAAGCCATAGTAATATGGGAGAGGCTGGGTGGGTTCTGCTGCAGGGCTGTGTGTGTATCAAGAGTTATAGAGAGGTAGGAAATGACATGAGTCTCTCATTACGCTTGTAAAAGCTTTCGGAAACAGAGACGAAATTAACCTCCCTGAACCCCACGACAAGATTCAGTTAAAACAGATCCTCTGAGTTCTGGGGGTTCTGATTGAGTGAGAGGCAGAGGGTTCCAAGGTTTGATGAAATAATGTGTTTTTAAAGGAACGGAAAGGGGATCATTTTACAACAATGGACTAACACAGCCTTCTCTCTCTCTCTCTCTCTCTCTCTCTCTCTCTCTCTCTCTCTCTCTCTCTCCCTCTCTCTCTCTCTCTCTCTCTCTCTCTGTCTCTCTCTCTCTCTCTCTCTCTCTCTCTCTCTCTCTCTCTCTCTCTCGTCTTCAACTTCAAACAGGGTACGGTACATGTTAGGACATACTGTGAGAAGACAGGATGGGATTTCTAGTGTGAGTTTATGTAAGTGGAGAGGAATTGGATGCAAGAATACTCACATTACATCTCAGATGCAATTCATCATGGTGTCACATGTATGTCCTTCCGAATTTAATGTTTTCGTCAAGTCCACTGTACGTCCGTGAACACAGTACCTCAGCCTCCCGGGCTTTGACAAAATAATGAAAATAAAACACCGTTGTCAAACAGAGAGGACAGTCAGTCGCTGGCCAATCAGGTCTCAGAGGCGAAGAGCTCATAAATCATGAGGAGGAGTGGGAGAGAAGATAAAAAAATAATACGTGTGATTATCTCCTGGCATTTGCCATGTGCTTCGGCGCCGATGTTAGTTTATAATTCCGCCCGCTCGGCCGTGGCGAATTAATTCCTGCGATTTCGTATGTGCTCGGAGGTCTGGGCTTATCAGCATTACTGGGGAAAGATAAAAACCTGTGGCCTTCAGGCCCGAAGCCCCCCTCTTACTGGACCAGGGAGCTTGTTGTCATTCAGACACAGGGACTCAGGAAGAGATGAGGCACGGTAAGATTGATAATAAGAAATGGAGGTTGTTAGGTATAGTATTAGAGATCATTGTAATTCTGTGTGTGTGTGTGTCTGTGTGTGTGTGTGTGCGTAGGTGTGTGTGTGTGTGCGTGAGTGCATAGGTGTGTGTGCGTGTACGTGTGTGCGTAGGTGTGTGTGCATGTACGTGTGTGCGTGCATGCATGTGTATGTGTGTGTGTATGTGTGTGTATGTGTGTGTGTGTAC
>NC_139659.1:1062494-1064994 GCF_951799395.1 Argentina silus
GGGAAGATTTGGGTGCTGTTACGCACGACTATTAGCATATCATATGATATATCAGCTGCAACCGACATAATCAACTAAATGTCCCCGATGTCTCCAAGAAACATCGGCCCATTAGAAATATGCATCATCTCCTTCAGTTTAATGACATTCAGTGGATGGGGTCCTATTTTCCAGCAACTCTCTCTCTCTCTCTCTCTCTCTGTCTCTTTCTCTCTCTCTCTCTCTGTCTCTCTCTGTCTCTCTCTTTCTCTCTCTCTCTCTCTCTCTCTCTGTCTCTCTCTGTCTGTCTGTCTCTCTCTCTCTCTCTCTCTCTCTCTCTCTCTTTCTCTCTCTCTCTCTCTCTCTCTCATCAGGTCTCCTTCAAGAGGGGAAGTGGGGTGCAGGAGAAGAGGAGGAGAGCTCTCTCTGTCTCTTATTCATATGTGAGGAGAGGGTGAGGACAGAGAGAGAGAGAGAGAGAGAGAGAGAGAGTGTGTATGCTCTCGTGCTGCCTGGCCTTGTGTGAAATAATGGCTCCTTCCCAGACAACATGGAGTCAGAGGCAGAATCACAGATCATCTATTCCGCATGGCTGGGCTCAATGGATGAGAAAGAGAGAGGGCACAAGAGGTGGGGGGGGGGGGGGGGGGGAGACGTACTGTAGGGGACGAAGAGAGAAAAAAACAAGAGAGATTCAAGGAGCGGAAAATAGAGAAAGATTGAGAGAGGAGGAGGAGGTGAAGGTGAGGAGGAGAGAGGGAGAGAGGGTGAGGAGAGAGGGTGAGGAGAGAGGGAGAGAGGGTGAGGAGAGAGGGTGAGGAGAGAGGGTGAGGAAAGAGGGTGAGGAGAGAGGGTGAGGAGAGAGGGTGAGGAGAGAGGGAGAGAGGGTGAAGGTGAGGAGAGAGGGAGAGAGGGTGAGGAGAGAGGGTGAGGAGAGAGGGAGAGAGGGTGAGGAGAGAGGGAGAGTACATGTGAGCAGCACTGTTCCTGCTGAGACTGACCATGCTCCCCTCTCCTTCCCCGCCGTGGGCTTCAATAGCCCACTACACAAACCCTCCCATCATGCACCACAGGAAGTCTTCCACACGCTCCAGGGCATGACTTTACACTCTGTTACTGACTCAGGCACACGTCATGCCTCACACACACTCCATGTCCTGGCCGTGGCAGGCCGTGACACACACACACACACACACACATACACACACACATCCACACACGCACACACACATCCACACACACACACACACACACACACACACACACACATATACACACGCACACACACACACTAGCAATGCGTGTGCGCGCGCCCCCCCCTCGCCCCCCCCTCCCCCCCTCGCCCCCCCCTCCCCACCAGACCCCGTCCTCCTCGCTCGCTGCCCCGCTGAGCCCTCCGTCAGCTGTGACTGACAGTGTGACAGGCTTGGAGGGGACCTGGTTATGAGTCATGCCCAGGCTGGTGGCCTCACAGCTGGGTACCTCCACCACCACACCTGGGTACCCCGCCTGCCAACCGGAGACGGACAAGGTGCACAGAGGAGACGGAGAAGGGCTCCGGAGAGGTGCTTGAATGATATTCAAAGCGGAAAAAAAAAGAAGGAGAGGCGGAAAGTTTATTCAAGCGAGGAAATGATAAATATGTATTGCCGTCTGAGAGAGTGACTTTTAAAATGAATCTCTCACAGAGTCAGTTGGTAAGCAATGCCTTGCTCGCTGTTCTAAAAGGAGGTGGAGGCAGTTACAGACGGCCTTGCAACCCCACAGATTGTTGGTTCAAATCGCTTCATGGACAACAGTATTTACTAATTATTGTTGCTAATGCTATTGTTTGCTAACGCCTTCCCCTGACAACGTACCCTAACCGTAACCACTCGAGGTCAGAGTCTGATGCTGCCAAACCACCACGCTATTCCATGTCAATAAAGAAAATGGACTTACCCTCACGTAGCATAGCTTAAGTTGTTGACGTAATGCCTGCTCTTATATGCGGAAATCAGGACACGTAATTGGGAACACGTACTATAGTGTACAGTACAGGCACACGATTTAATGAGGAGACGGTTGACATTTTGTCTGTGATGAGAACGGGACCCTTGTTGGCTGGTGAACAGCGCTCCTCCTCCTCCTCCTCCTCCTCCTCGGAGGTTTGGACCATAAACAATAAGACAAGACTATTTCCATCCAGGAGACAGACTGTTCTGTCTGATCAAACCCACTGATCTGCCTCCTCAACCCTCAGATTTCCACTGCTTCTCCTGAGACGGTCAGGATAGGATTCATGGACAACTAATGTGTGTAAACTGTAGCGCTGAATGCACACACACACACACACACACACACACACACACACACACACACACACACACACACACACACACACACACACACACACACACACACACACACAGATGGAACCAGGTTATGATGGTAAACACACTCCTCAAGTTGAAATACTCCCACCCACGCAATCAAATTGCCAGCTTTTCGGGGGCATAGCTTCCATCCGGTATTTCAGTGA
>NC_139659.1:1074994-1077494 GCF_951799395.1 Argentina silus
GCCAACACACGAGACCATCTCCTCAAACACCCGATGTTAACCAGCTACGCTATCGAAAAGCTAGCAAGTTGAGTTGGGTGTATTTGAACTTGAGGAGATCATCTCTTTTTACCGTCTCTCTTTTGCCTTTCGCTCTTTCTCCCTCCTAGAGACCTCTTCACCCCCACTACACACTGTACAAGTTTCTCTCCTGTTAAAAAAAAAATCAATAAAAAAAAAATCCTTCTTCTGGCATTGTGACTGCCTATGGCCCCTGGGCCGAGCATTGCTTTATTGCTTTTAAAGCATTACTTTATCTTATGATGACTGATGGATAGATGATTCACTGACTTAAACAACTGTATTTGTTGTAAGTTGCTTTGCATAAAGGCGTCTGCTAAATGCCATCAATGTAAATGTAAATCTCAACTGGGTTACGTATGTGCAGTATGACGACCAAGGTCAAGTTATGTCCCTCATCTCTCTCAGCGAAGGGTAAACCTGATCTCTTGTTATGAAGTTTGGCCAAATGAAAGCAGGAACATCTCTCCATACAAAGAGGGGAAGTTTATTTCTTATAGGCTTCTTCCCGGTGCTCCTCCACATGACTGTTTTCTGTAACCCAATCCCTGCATGGACATTCTCAGAACTACATTGGCCCAATGTTCTGTGTCCCATCCCGAGTTCACCTCGCTCCATAACTCCCTTCATAAAGCTGTTGTTACACCCAAGAGTTTTATCGCATGGCTCACGATGATGACATCATACCTGTAAAAATGTCAAAACCATTCCAACTGATCATGCACCTCTGATTGGTTCATAACTGCATTTGGACCAATCAAATCATCTAATCAAATCAACCCATGAATGCTCTCTCACAGTGGTCACATTGTCTTCTTGGGTCAGATTCCCCTCAGACTAAGGATACAGGGATTGGAAAAACGTCATTCCGCATGGAATAGCATTAGGATTGTCTGGCACAATGGCCATAGGAGTCTCTGATCAGAGGAAGCGTTAGTTTGGGTTGAAGAGCATATCAATCTTTGTGAGGAAATGTTGGCGTTAGGGTTAGGGGTTGTACCCCTTTCTGCCAGTAGTCGTTATGGGCGGGGGTTGGGGTCAGTGGCGCGCCCGTCTCTCCAGGCGCTGGGTCACATCCCTCCCTCAGAAGGCAGTGTGGGCCTAAACAGAGCTGAGTGTTAGGGGTGGGTACGCTCGCCTGGAGTGGGCTGATTATCAGAGAGAACCTTTTCAAACGATGTCAAGAGCCAAGGCTTTGGTCTAATCAGCCACCGTTAAAATGTAGCCAATGTCTTCTCAGAGAGCTAACGAGAGGCGGGTCGTGACCCCCGACCCCGTGGTGCTAAAGGTCGCCGTGCTCATGTGAAATTAAGAGCCATTAGCGCGGGGGTCAGGCCTAATGAGGACCCCTCTCTGCATGGACAGACAGAGGCCCGGCGATGGAATGTGGACTTTTCATACTCAAAGGAAAAAGTTATTATGAGCAACTTTTATGAGAAAATTAAATTTACGAGATGAGTGATATGGCGCTTTATGCATCAGATTAGGGTGTTTCTGCCATGGGAACAGTTTGTGTTGGAAACCTGTACAATGGCTTTGTTGTATGTGTGTGTGTGTGTGTGTGTGTGTGTGTGGAAGGTTGGCCTTCCACTGTTACATTGTGATATGGATTACACTTCTAAGATCCAGTGAACTTCCTGTCCTCCTGCCCTGTCTTGCTGTGTGTTGCTCTCACCACCAGGAGGTGCTGCTTGCTCTACGAGTCTACGGTGACCGGGATTAGAACAACAAAGATGATGTCATCAGTTTCAAGTCTTTCAGGCCGTTCTCATGATCTCAAAGCACACATGTCCTGGCTCAGTGGCTGAGGGAGGAGGAGAGGAGGAGAGGAGGAGAGGAGGCGAGGAGGAGGAGAGGAGGAGAGGAGGAGAAGAGGAGGACAGGAGGAGAGGAGGAGAGGAGGAGAGGAGGCGAGGAGGAGGAGAGGAGGAGGAGAGGAGGAGAGGAGGCGTGGAGGAGAGGAGGAGGGGAGGAGAGGAGGAGAGGAGGAGAGGAGGAGAGGAGGAGAGGAGGCGAGGAGGAGGAGAGGAGGAGAGGAGGCGTGGAGGAGGGGAGGAGAGGAGGAGAGGAGGAGAGGAGGAGAGGATTCCTGTGTATACGGTGCTGTACTGTCTATAACGTGAGGCGCTCCAGCTGAAACAGTGGAACAGCTTCAGCATGTCATCCCTGCTGCTCATGGGAAAAGCCACAAAGAAAGATCAACCAAGGACCAGAATGTAACAGGGGCCCATTCTCCATGGTGTCCCACCATCACTGGGCCCCAGAGTCACAGGGGCACGACTCTCCATGGTGTCCCACCATCACTGGGCCCCAGAGTCACAGGGGCACGACTCTCCATGGTGTCCCACCATCACTGGGCCCCAGAGTCACAGGGGCACGACTCTCCATGGTGTCCCACCATCACTGGGCCCCAGAGTCACAGGGGCATGACTCTCCTTAG
>NC_139659.1:1084994-1114109 GCF_951799395.1 Argentina silus
TTGTATATGTATGTATGTATGTATGTATGTATGTATGTTTGTATATGTATGTATGTATGTATGTATATGTATATATGTATATATATAGAGTATATATACAGTATCTTCCAACATTACCATGACCAACAATACTCAGGTATCCTATCCTTACATGTAGACATCAGGTATCCTGTCCTTACCTGTAGACATCAGGTATCCTGTCCTTACCTGTAGACATCAGGTATCCTGTCCTTACCTGTAGACATCAGGTATCCTGTCCTTACATGTAGACATCAGGTATCCTATCCTTACATGTAGACATCAGGTATCCTGTCCTTACCTGTAGACATCAGGTATCCTGTCCTTACCTGTAGACATCAGGTATCCTATCCTTACATGTAGACATCTGTAGAGTACAATTCTAAAAAAACCTCAATCCATTGTTCAGAGTGAGGAACAACTGCTCTGGCTCACATGTGACAGCCAGGCTGTATCAATATTAGACGTTCACAGCCTGCTCTGAGACATGAACCCTGCTTGTACAGTTACACCCCTGAATGGACATTCACTTGAGATGTTTCCATTTCAACCTCGAGCCCCCTTCAAACACACACACACACACACACACACACACACACACACACACACACACACACACACACACACAGACACACACACAGACACACACACAGACACCTGGAGGAGGTTTTTCTCAACATGTTTTAAAGGCCACCTTTGGCTTCTTTGGCATTATTGAAGAGTGTCTGTTTCATTCACACTCAGCACATTCCCAGAGGAGGATCAGGTATCTGTCGGAAGTCCAGCCAGACATTCCTCTTCCTCCGCGTATCCATTTCCTGGTGTTCTCCTGTCAGACCCGGATCACGACCCCGTCCTGCATGATCCCCATCTCACCTCATTGGACGGGAGACGTGAACTGGACTAATTTCATTGGACAGGGAGGCGAGAACTGATGTCCCTCCGTCAAACATTGGCCCCGGATCAATTTTACCAGAGCTTTGAGCTTTTCTCGTTTTACAGATCCAATTCACAGCAACTCCCTGATGTCCTGTTAGGAACAAGTACCTCCAGTCCTTCAACTCCAAGCTCTTCACATCAAAGAGGCCAAGGAATAAAAGCCTGGCTAAAACTCATTTCCAGACCTGTTCATTAAGGGGTTTATAAGTGTTGTTGCATAATAATGCATAAATAATCAGCTTATTAATCAGATAAAATACAAATGCTGCTCTTAAGGGCAATTTCTCGTGCGTATTCCGTTTTTCAGGCTGTATCCTTCTCTGTTCTGTTTTAACAAGCAGACTGGAGGCCCAGGCTACGACGGTCTGGGATCAACTAGACTTGGTGTGGCTGAGAGAAGCCCTGGTGCTTCAGGAGACCATGCTAAATCACTTAGCCGTAGCAATTCCTCATTCCGTCTTTATCTTAAAACAAAGGCTATCTTCTGATAAACATCCTCTGTCTTTGAGCTAAATCTAATTTCAAGGGACAAACAGTGTAACAGGAGAGGTCAGATGTGTCCGTTGACTGAAAGGGAAATGAGAACAGATCAATGAGCAGATGAGAGTTGGACTTTACATTTACATTTATGGCATTTAGCAGACGCTAAACAAATACATTTGTTTAAGTAAGTGAATCATCTATCCAACAGTCATCATAAGATAAAGTAATCAATGCTCACACCAGGGGACATATTTTATTTTTTTTATTTTTTTTTATAATTATTTATTAACAGGAGAGAACTTGTACAGGGGGAGTAGTGGGGGTGAAGAGGTCTCTAGGGTTAGGGTTAGGGTTAGTACAGGGGGGGTAGTGGGGGTGAAGAGGTCTCTAGGGTTAGGGTTAGGGTTAGGATAGGGGGGGTAGTGGGGGTGAAGGAAGGTCTTAGGAAGGACTTTTAACTCCGCTACGTGTAGGACTCCATCTCGCTCTGACTCTGTCTCCTGAGAGGACTCCCACAGCTGTGACTCCTTCCTCCCTGCTCTCTCATACTCACACTACGCCTCCACACAAATGTGGAAATTCACAAATCTGGTGAGAACTTTTCCCCCCCGACTGAAACATTGCTGGCATTCCAATGTCAGCACTCCTCATCTTCTTTACAGAGACTTTAAACAGCGCGGCCATTACAGACCGAGGCACGCCGACCCTCAGAGCGGGAGAACATCACTTAGGAAATGCGTGGAGTGAAGTTATTTTCTGCCCGTAAACATGTGATCGGCATGTGTGTGTGTGTGTGTGTGTCTGTGCACGTGCACATATATGTGAGTGTGTGTATTTGTGTTCCAGGGGTCATGTATACAAAAGAGTTCACCCAGGTGCCACACACAGACACACAGGCCTGCAAGTTCTGTCTCAACAGAAATGAAATGTTAGACCTCCCACACCTTCCTGGACCTAAATCAGCTGCACGCTGGAAGACGCCATGAATCGAACACTATATCCACCCCAGACTCTGAACCCTTTTATTGTCAGCTACAGATCCTCTTATTAGTGGCTATTCTCTCTCTCTCTCTCTCTCTCTCTCTCTCTCTCCCTCCCTCTCTCCCTCTCCCTCTCTCTCTCTCCCCCTCTCTCTCTCTCCCTCTCTCTCTCCCCCTCTCTCTCTCTCTCTCTCCCTCTCTCTCTCTCTCTCCTTCTCCCTCTCTCCCTCTCTCTCTCTCCCTCCCTCTCTCCCTCCCTCTCTCCCTCTCTCTCTCCCTCTCTTACGTGTGTGATAGCCTCCTTTGAGCCAGAGTGGCCAGCTGGAATTGGTCACACTGGAGTTTTAGACAGAGTGATGGCGAGAGAGAGACAGCGAAATAAACTGCTCCACCGGGGGAGGGATAAACATTTACTTTTCCATGAGGGGTTAGATAGCATGACGCGAGAGACAGACAGAAAGAAGGGGGGGGGGAGACACAGAGAGAGAGAGAGAACAGAGACAGAGAGAGAGAGAGAGAACAGAGACAGAGAGAGAGAGAGAGAGAGAGAGAGAGAGAGAGAACAGAGAAAATAGAGAAGAGAAATCGAAGATAGGCCACTCGTCATTCTGCTCCTAACACACATCACATGACCGTCTTCATTAGGAGCGTCCAGGTGCTAGCAGAGCTGTAAACCAACAGTGACCCACAGCCTCCATCTAATACGCCTGTCAAACCAGCAACGTGGCAACCAGGGGGATTAGTCTTAGCGAATTCATAACCATTACGGTGAAAGAAGATTATCAGAGGATATGAATTATGAAATGTGTTCAGCGACTGGTGTGTTCACACATGAATGTGATTCCTGTCGGTTTAGCCCTGTTTAGCTGATGGGAAAGGACTCTGGGGGCCTGGGACTGTGTTGGAACACAAACACACTGACGGTTTCAAGACAATGGGTTATGGGGTGAATTAATAAACCGTGATACCACAGGACAATGAGCACCCTTTCCCCCGTCTCTGCCCTTTGTCTGTAATCTCAGCTTCATTTGTGCCCTGCAGATCAAATCTACAGTATCCCTATCTCTCTCCCTCTCCCTCTCTCTCTCTCCCTCTCATTCTCCCTCCCTCCCTCTCTCTCTCTCCCTCTCATTCTCCCTCCCTCTCTCTCTCTCCCTCTCATTCTCCCTCCCTCTCATTCTCTCTCCCTCTCATTCTCCCTCCCTCCCTCTCTCTCTCCCTCTCATTCTCCCTCCCTCCCTCCCTCTCTCTCTCTCCCTCTCATTCTCCCTCCCTCCCTCCCTCTCTCTCTCTCCCTCTCATTCTCTCTCCCTCTCTCTCTCTCTGTGATATGTTCATATGTGCAGGCAAATAGAGATCTCTTGTCTTTATGTGTGTGTGTGTGTGTGTGTGTGTGTGTGTGTGCGTATGTGTGTGTGTGTGTGTGTGTGTGTGTGTGCGTCTGTGTGTGTGTGTGTGTGTGTGTCTGTGTGTGTGTGAGAGTGACACAGGGGTCCACGTGAGGCCATGAGAATTGGTGGCATTAGAATGCGCTGCTGTGTATCGCGTTGCCACACACTGCAGCCCCACTGACCCTAATTCAGAATGACTCCATTGTCTTGCGGAGATGTGGACGTATATCCATGCATAAATGAAGTGGGACAGGCGCTTCAGCCGGGGAGATGAGGTGATTATGGCTCATGGATGGATTAGTCTGCCTGGTTGGGTGAGGGGACCCGGCCTGTTGGTGTGGCTGCCTGGTGATAGTGATCATCCTGCCAGTACACACACACACACACACACGCACACATGCACGCGCGAGGGCGCACACATACACGTGGACAGATGAGACACAGATTAACATGTACCAGAGTGATGGCAAAAAAAGTAACTGCTCAATATCCACAGCATACCTCCTCATCTGTGAAACATGGTGGAGGGGGTGGTATGGCTTGGGCATGTATGGCTGCCACTAGAACTGGCTCACTTGTCTTCATTGATGATGTAACTGCTGACGGCAGCAGCTGAATGAATTCTGAAGTGTACAGAAACATATTGTCTGCTGAAGTACGTGCAAATGCCTCCAATCTCATTGTCTTGCCGTATAAAGAGCTGTGCAATACCAACAAAGACAATCATACTGCCAGATAGGGAGTTTTTCAGGGCCAAAAGTGAAAAGTTCTAGAGTGGCCAAGTCAATCTCCATATTTGAATCCAATTTAATATGCATTTCATTTGCTGAAGAGGGAACTTTGAAGCCTTCAAAACAAACAGCAACTGAAGATGGCTGCAGTCCAGGTCTGGCAGAGCATCACCAGAGAATATACCCAGCGTCTGGTGGGGTCAATGGGTCGCAGACTTCAGGCAGTTATTGCATGCAAAGAATTGTCACCCAAATACTAACGAACTAACTAACTAAAACATGTTGTACTTTCTAAATGGTGAAACCAATCTGAAATTAAAAAAAAAAAAACATTGAATTAAAACTGAGAAACTCTACTTTGACCCCACAGTAATTGTTTGATTTCAAATCCAAACTGTTGGAGACACAATGCTTCCTCTTTCTAACTGTTATGGACGGCACTTAATATGCCAAAGCATATTATACAGCATACTACCAAGCAATCGATGTACTGTATGTGTGTGTGTGTGTGTGTGTGTGTGTGGAGAGGGTTAACCTTACAACGATCCACACAATCAGTTCAGCTCCAGCTGTTAATGTACTCACAATAATGGTTCAACTGGTCCAGGTACTCCAGAGATAAGACTGCTTAGATCAATGATAGTGATAAGGATGTTGATGCCCGGTGTCTGAGGTGGTTTGGACAGTTTATGAGTGTGTATGGTTCGGGGTTAGGGTTAGGGTTAGTGCCCAGGCTTACGGTGAGGTTCCTCAGTGGTACTGTTTGACTAGGGATTAGCTTTAACATGCCAGACCCTCCTGTGTCTGCCGCCTTAATGGACATGGATTAGAGGCTGGCCAGCAATTGGTAGGTCGCTGGTTCGATCCCCACCCCAGGAGGGAGCCGGGTGTGAGCTTACTGGCGTCATATCTAAGGTGCCTACCACTGCCGTTGTGCCTTTGAGCAAGGCACTTAACCCCCTAACTGCTCCAGGGGTGGCAAAGGTGGCTGAACCTGTGCCCAGAGCTCTGTTCTTCCTGAGGGGGGGGGGGGTGAAGATGGCTGACCCTGTGCCCAGAGCTCTGTTCCCCCTGGGGGGGGAGGAGGGTAACGATGGCTGACCCAGAGCCCAGAGCTATGTTCTCCCTGGGGGCGTGCACGTGTGTTTTCTCGGGGGAGGTGGGGGGTTGGGGTGCAGAAATGCCACATTCCAAACAGTGATTGATTGATTGATGATTGATTGGCAAATAAAACCTGGTTTGGTTTAGAATGAACGTCACTAGACACTGTGGAGGTGGAATACACACAAGCTCCAGACCCTCCTTCTCATTCTCCTGAAGCAGCCATCTGTGGAAGCAGCACTTCTCCTTCCCCCCACTAGGAGGCACCAGGAATCATGTGCAATGTGTGAAAAACCAAGAGCGCAAACCGGACGCAAGTCGACACGGTCACCAGTCTCCCTACACAGACACCAGTCTCCCTACACAGACACCACCAGTCTCCCTACACAGACACCAGTCTCCCTACACAGACACCACCAGTCTCCCTACACAGACACCAGTCTCCCTACACGGTCACCAGTCTCCCTACACAGACACCAGTCTCCCTACACAGACACCAGTCTCCCTACACAGACACCAGTCTCCCTACACAGACACCAGTATCCCTACACAGACACCAGTATCCCTACACAGACACCAGTCTCCCTACACAGACACCAGTCTCCCTACACAGACACCAGTCTCCCTACACAGACACCAGTATCCCTACACGGACACCAGTCTCCCTACACAGACACCAGTCTCCCTACACAGACACCACCAGTCTCCCTACACAGACACCAGTATCCCTACACAGACACCAGTCTCCCTACACAGACACCAGTCTCCCTACACAGACACCAGTATCCCTTCACGCAGCAAATAGGTCTACAGTTATACAGCACAGGGACATAGCCTAGCCCATCCATTTTAGAACTCAGTTAATGCTGATAGACCAAAGGAAGTTGGCAACAAGGAATCAGTTGCATTATTGCTCACAAAATGCTGATGATTAATGTAATCTCAAAACCATACCATGTGCGTATTTTGTCTATTCAATGGTGTACTAGACTTGTGAGCCTTCCTGCCAAGCTTAATATAGTTTTTCCAAAGCAACTTATATTGCAGTGAGTGCATACATGTTTCAGTATATATGGTCCCAGCAGGAATCGAACCCAGAACCTAAGCGTTGTTAGCGCCGTGCTCTAGCAACTGGGCCACAGAGGACCAAGATGATACCATTTTCTGAACTCGTATAGGGTATCTGTGGCTCTCACGCCCAGAAGGTCTCACCTTGTGAGATAAATGATCTGTCGTTTGAGGAAGCCGATATACCTCCCTCAGTAGTATATGCCCCCCCCCCTTCTCAGTAGTATATGCCCCCCCTCTCCTCAGTAGTATATGCACCCCCCCCCCTCTCCTCGTAGTATATGCAACCCCCCCCCTCTCCTCAGTAGTATATGCACCCCCCCCCCTCTCCTCAGTAGTGTATGCACCCCCCCCCCTCTCCTCAGTAGTATATGCACCCCCCCCCCTCTCCTCGTAGTGTATGCACCCCCCCCCCCCCTCTCCTCGTAGTGTATGCCCCCTCGGTAGGCGGGATGTTGTTTTTGGAAGCGAAACGCCCATCATTCGAAATGCAAACCAATGAGACTGCGCCGGCGCAGTGGGGGAGCATGGCCGAGAGAGCGAGCTCCGACTTGGTTCATTTCTTCAAACTGAGCTGAAGTACGCGACTTTCCCCCGTCCGGACCCTGCTTTATGGGCAGCCGTGGCTAGTGGCTTTGTTCCTGACGACATATCACAGCATTTCGCATCCAAGTTCAGGATTCTATGAGTTTGTATTCTGTCAGAGCATATTTGAGAGAGACCCCGGTTCCAACCGACAGCTCTTCAACCGCCGTGACAACCCGGCGACACCGCCGGAGACACGGAGCGACTTTGAGCGACGACAGCCTCCAGGAAGACGGTACAGAAAGTCTGGACTGGTTCTTTTGGAGTTACTTGTTATTCTTATGCTGTAGAAACATTTTCATTCAAGGTTAACGTTTGGACATGTTTGTTATTTCCTTGAAAATTGTTTTTCAACGCTGCGTACAGTAGCAGAAAGTATTGGTGAGCTGAGAATAGTTGAACGGGAGAGAGAATACTTGTTCATATATGCAAACAAGGCGATATTTATAGTACAGCAAGAGGAAACAGTTTTGGACCCATAAATTCATGTTTAGAATATCTCACATTCACCGCGGTGGAAGGAGATGCGCTTGTTGCGATGAATCCATGATCAGACTGGAGCATTGACTGAAATAACATTGATTTCAAACGGACTCTGACATACATTTCAGGACATTTGTCATCGATTTTCCTTATTTTCTATCTCCACAACGGCCTTTTTTGTGTTTTTTTTAGAGGTCCAAATGACTATTGAAGCATATGCACAATAACTGCCTGCCGAAATAAATCCGTAGCTTGAATTCATTCATCATTAACAGAAAAGAATCCACTATCAGGGATACAACAAGAAATTATAGTTTAAAAGGCCTTCAGATGTGAATATAATTTCACTATCCACTTGAAGATTTCACCGCGTCAAAACGCCGCATCAGAAGAGGGACTTTGGCGTGTCCAAGTTTGGGAGCGATGCCGCAGGTGGAAATGGTTCCTTTCGTGTTCCTCGTCATGTGGATGTGTGTGTATGCCCAGGAGCCGGCCTCCAAGGTGGTGTCCGACCGCTACGCCGTCTTCTGGAACCGCACCAACCCACGGTGAGTGTCATGCGTAACCGGCAAGGGGCATGTACCCTGGGCTATAGGTCACCCACTTCATACGGGACCAGCTGCACCGTTGAGATGGTGTGTGGTGTTCTGCTCGTTAGCCAAAATGCTGATGATTTTTCTGTTGCAATTGTGGGGTGTGATTAGTCTCTGTCGTGGGCTACGGTGCTGACCGTGATCCATGGATCAATGAGTTGAGTTGGCTGGAAGCCTGTGCATTTCTTACTATTTAATGCACGTACCTTGCAAACCTTTAGAATCGGTGCGCACAATGCACAACATAAATCTTACAATCTGGAGTGCCTTTCACAAGTGCGCCGTTTATACAGTGGGGTGTGATAAATAGACGCAATAAACGATTATTCAGGAATTCATTACCAGTATTTTCCCCAGAGTAGCCTGAGAAATGCGCCCAGATAAATATAGCCTACCAAAAGTGCTTTGCTTGATAAGCTATATTTGGCTAATTTACCAAAGCAAATGTTAAAGTACAATTATGTATTTCACAGGCTATATTAGGCTATATGTTGCAGTCCGTCATAAATCATATAATTTAGCTGGCTGTGTGAAAATACATATTCTGCGTGTTGCCGAGTCGGAGCGGTGCAGGGTCCACTTTTTAGTGGGTCGGCAGCCTGGTGTGTGTGTTGTTGTGTTAAATCCCACATTGTGAAAGACTTTCTACACCTCAACACAGGTTGGATGAGGTTAAATGTCGTCGATCAGGTTGACTTGGCAAACTAATAAACCGTTTCTCGCGTTACGCAAATCAACTGCCTTCTCAAGTCGTGAATAAATGGCTATGTTATTAACGCCTCATTATGTGCTGTGGTCATACATCCAACACAATATTCAGCAGTATGTTGCCACCTACCGTTTAGATTTCCTTCTAATTATTCCAAGTTACCAATTAGTGACCACAAGGGAGGGAAATGCCTGGAATGAGGCTAGGCCTACTTACTGAACGGTCAGATGTGACTCGTTGTTAGTCAGAAATGCTAGTGCTCCGTTCGTCACCTCAGCGAGCCCAGTGTGAGGTTAACTCCCCGGTGACTCACTCGTTCACACTGACTCTATGATCTTCAGTAAATAGTTGTTAGTATGAGTGTACCAGCCTGGTTGCATGTAGGACACAAAGATGTGTAATATATGCCGACTGTAGCAGGTTTTTCCTGATATCGTGTAGCTGCAGTATCGGTATCAGTCAAAATAAAAATATTCGCGTGTGTGTTTGAGGTTAGGGAACTGGTCTGTTGGGGTGATTTTACATAGAGCGCAAAACCGAATGATGTTGTTTGTATTTGTGTTATAGCCCAGAGGCTAAGTGTGTCTGAGTACTATGACCTCAGAAAAAGTTGTGGAACCGGTGAGATATTAGGGGGTGAGATATTACAGTAAATACAGCGGGGCATCAAAGGCAGTCGTGTCTCTCTGCTACTTCCCTGTAACAGATAAGATCTGCAATCCAGTAAAACACTCTCCCTCCACTTCCCCCAACCAACACTCTCCTGCCTAAACAAGCTTTACTCTTTCCAAGTCTTCCCGTCCGCTCCTCCGTTGCCATGTCCCCCTACCCCCTAACCCACCCCCACCCCACGCTGGGACAGACAATGAGGGGAAACACAGAGGGGCATTTCAGCAGTGGCCCAGTCTCAGCGTGGTGCCTGCCCCAGTGAGAGTCACACACATGCTGAGGTCACACATTCTGCTGTAACCAAGCAGGGCTCTGGGTTAACCATCACAGAGCCTGTACAGAGGGGCTGTAGTCAGGGTTAAACCCGGGGCAGTACCCCCAGGCCTCTGGGGCCCTCTGACGGCCTTGCTAAGGCACCCTGCCTGGGGTTTTGTCTGAGGAGAATGGGGCTCCTCTGGTCAATAAATGAGTAACTCTAAATGACTGTCTGCTTTCTCATTCAGGAGCCCTAATCCCAACCCCACCCCTCTGTCTCTACTGTATAGTGTAACTGAGCCCATGGTTAGACTCGGGGCCCCTGGGTTGGCCCTGTTTTAGTATGTAACAGTGTGTGTGTGTGTGTGTGTGTGTGTGTGTGTGTGTGTGTGTGTGTGTGCAACCTAGGGCCTCTGGGTCCTGCTGATGTAACCATACTCAGCGACCGGACCCTGGACCCTGCTGTGGTATAGTTAGTGGTATAGTTAGTGGTATAGTAACTGCCGTGGTATAGTAACTGCTGTGGTATAGTTAGTGGTATAGTTAGTGGTATAGTAACTCCCGTGGTATAGTAACTGCTGTGGTATAGTAACTTCCAGATGAGGCTTCCTATTTGTTTATCTGCTCTTCTCCTCTTCTCTCCTCTCCTCTCTTCTGTGCTTTTGACCAGAGGATGAAAAAGACAGCACATTGGCAGACGACAGTCAGCCATTCATGAAATCCCCTACAGGGAGTTGAAATTGAAATGGGTAGTGACTCGTGAAAAATGGAAATGGTTGAATACGTTTTCACGTTTTTTTATTGTCTCAAACGCATGTACTGTAGAGGGTTGAAGAAGGTGTCTAGTTCGTTGCCAGCTTAATAAACACTGGCCATACCCCCCACCCCCCCCCCCCACCCCACCCCACCCCAACACCACAAACCAAACGAAAGCTTCAGACCTTGACGCATGTTGTTGACGTGCTCAAACAGTGAGAACCCAAACGCAGCGAAGCAGGACTGCAGCCTAAATATCGTAACGATTCAGCCATGCTCGGAGGTGTACATGCCTCAATCAGTGACAGCGAGACGCTCTCTGGTCATTATAGCTCCTTAATTCAAATAAAACTAACTGCTTCAGTCACACAAAGCTTTGTTGAGGAGACATGAAACTAACGAAGCACAATCTTTATAATGACTCTTTAAAAGTTCTTTGTTTGACTCGTAAGCGTCCAATTCTGTGACTTTTAATGAGAACACGAATTTATAAATGTCTGCACTTTTAATAATATGTCATCTGGCTTATCATTGTTCCTCATTAGCCATAGAAATCGGTCGACGACGATGTTTAATTAAATAGGGTGTTAGATTGGGAGGACAGTGGCTGTGGTGGGTTCAGATGGATGTTGTTTCACATACGTGTGTGAACACCCTGTCAACACGGTTAATACATGGTAGAAGGATTAGTTTCACACTCTCTCTCACCGTCTTACTGCGTAATTAGCAAAATTACTAAATAAAGTAAATGTCTGGTGTTGTTCGGCCTACTGCTCGTTAACGAGCAATCATTAGAGAATTCCCCGGCCAGTCTGTATGTATTTAGTCGGAGATCCCGCTTCATTAAAAACCAGTCAGGGTCCGTACGGGACGCAGGCATACCATCGCCGTGGCGAAGGTGTTTATTTGTTGCTGATAGGTGGGATCAGTGGAGAATCAGGGCTTGAGTTCCGTTCCTAATCTTCCCCCTGTTTGTGTCTCCGATGCCATGGAAACTGATACCCCACCTCATCAAAGCGCCTCATTGGGTGGGACTAACGACCAGACAGCTGGGTGGAGAAGGATTCCAGCATTCTACATGAGCAGTGTCACTGCGGGGGCTCAGTCTAAGCTCTGATAATGCCCTCTCAAAGCTTTCTACAACAGATGTGACATATTTCTCTTTCGAAGACAATCCAAGACTATTTTTTTAATATATATATAATATATATATAATTTTTTTTTCGGCTGGCCCCACGGCCCACTTGCTTTCGGTAACTATGGTAACTATCTGGCGAGGATCTAAATTGCAATGTCCTTTCGCTAAAGGGAGTTGTTTGATGTAGTCACAGTATTAGACGATTCTGCAGGCCTTTGTGAGAATACCTCAAGAATGTGAATCTGCCTCGTGGCTCATCCCCCTCTCCACACCTCCTCAACCCCTTCAGCCTGACACACACACACACACACACACACACACACACACACACACACCGCTGAGCAGAGAATGACCTCGACTGTTTGCTCTCCCTACTCCAGCTCCCTATTAATCTCCACTTATAAGGAACAATACACCATTTTTCAGTTTGTGGCGAGTTGATGTTGTGATAGCTTCCCAGTGGCTCCGTCTGCATTGTTCCCAGTGTTTACCCTCCTCCTTCCCTCCCTCAGCCTTTCCCCCGGCTCCCACTGCTCGGTTCCGCTTGGATTCAAAACGGACACAAAAAGCAGCCGCGTCCAAATATTGACTGGGTCTCAGGACCACGGCCCTCTCCTCCCAGCCCCGGCCCGGAGCGCCTGAAAGGACACTATTGTTCCTGCCTCACTCAGCGGCTCATAGACAGCTTTTAACTATGCATGCTCTTGGAGAGAGAGGGAGGAGAGGAGTGAGGGTGTGTGTGTGTGTGTGAGAGGGAGAGGTAGATGTGGCTCTTGTGAGAGGAGGAGGTTGAATATGTTAGGGGGTGTGTGTGTGGGGGGGGGGTGGGGTGGGGTGGGGGGGTAGGGGCACACAACGGGGGCGAGCCCCAGAGTCACAGGGGTAACAGAAGCTTCCGGAGACGGGGCACGGGGTTGGACAGGGGAACAGTGGCCCATGCCATGGGCCCCCTGCGTGGGGTTAGAACCAGCATATCCACCCCTGCCCCTGGGTTCAAGAGAGAGAGAGACAGAGAGAGAGAGAGAGAGAGAGAGAGAGAGAGAGAGAGAGAGAGAGAGAGAGAATGTGTGAGAGAGAGAGCTGATCTGTCTTGGCCCTCTGTGAAGAGAAAAATAGTTGTCCCGTGGAGAAAGCAGCCAGTCCCACTGCTGTCCGATCCTGCTGCCATAGTTCTGTCTCTCTGTTCAGACTAACAAGACATGCCTATCAGGGCGTGTCAGGCCGTACACGGACGGGGACTAGAAAGAGGAGGGGCGTTTAAAAACAGCGTCTTGTTACCTGTCAGTTGTTGTGTAATAACAACTGTAATAACAACTGTAATAACCCTGTAATACCTTTGCATCAATACTCAATATTCTGAACGCCTCCCGATAAATCCTTTTAGATTTGAAAAGAAACGGTTGCCATAACGTCGCTTCGTTCAATCAGAAATTTTTTGATTTTATTTTATTTCTTAGTTTAATTTTCGGGATCTGCATTTGGCAAATCGGCATCCTCCATTTCGTATGCGAGGGAGTCAATGGATTAGACCGAACTCTGCGACCCTTAATCTCCCAAGTCTCACCTCACTGCCTCTGAGGTTCACTTTTCTGCCGTTTCTCAAAGGGTTTTTAATCTCGGCGGGGGTTTTTGTGTGTGTGTGTGTGTGTGTGTGTGTGTGTGTGTGTGTGTGTGTGCTGGTCCTGCTGCTGTTTAAATGTGAGTGGTGAAATGGCATCCTCTGTGTCTTTGTAGGCATCGGTGAGGGTATTAGCAGAAAGGTTCTAAGGGGCTTAAGAGGTCAGCCTCCCTTTGTGCAGAGACACAAAACACTTCCTGTGGGACCCTTCACCCCTTTCTGTTCTTCTCCCAGAAAGCCAGGGCCTACCTGACCATTCACATTAATCAGCTCTAGGCCCTAATGACTGCTGTAAAAGCCCCCGCAATCTGCCTCTAAAAGGCCCTAAAGAGTTCCTAAGCCCCCTGACACACAGACAGACAGGCAGGCAGACAGGCAGGCAGGCAGGGAGGGAGGCAGTGAGGCAGACAGACAGGCAGGCAGGCAGGGAGGCAGACAGACAGACAGACAGGCAGGGAGGGAGGGAGGGAGGCAGGCAGGCAGGCAGGCAGGCAGGCAGGCAGGCAGGGAGGGAGGGAGGGAGGGAGGCAGACAGACAGACAGACAGACAGACAGACAGACAGACAGGCAGACAGGCAGGGAGGGAGGCAGGCAGGCAGGCAGGCAGGCAGGCAGAGAAGGCTGCTGTTTGCAGTTTTAAAAGGCCCTAAAGAGTCCTTAACCCTCCTGCTAGTGAGACAGACAGGCAGAGAAAGGACGGCTGCTGTATAAATTGACTGCTGGGCTGTTCTCAGTGTTCTCTCTCTACCCAGGGTTGAGACAGTACATGTGGTGAGTGGCAATCTGGGCTCCCTATTAAAGCACACTTTAGACGGGCAAGAAAGAGAATAGAACAGGAATTTGTACAGTAGGCCAAGGCCAAGATAATGAAAATGGAACAGAGGGAGAGAAAGTGAAGGTCTGAACAGCACCGTACCGCTTTCTACTGCAGTCAGCTGCTGTTCGGCTGTATTATCTCCTGTATGCCTTCTATTAGAGAACATTCCCTGAGACAAAAAAAAACACATAAAGGAGGCATTTGCACCGCAGACTTCAAATGGATCAGGAGCAAATTGACTCAGCGGAATTGAAGAGAGGTTTAAGAGAGAGAGAGAAGGAGAGAGAGAGAGAGAGAGAGAGAGAGAGAGAGAGAGAGAGGGATGGAGGGAGGAAGGAAGGGAGGGGGAAAAAAGAAAGAATTGGAATAATCTCCACAGCGCTCTCTCGTAGTTGCTTGTTCCCCTTCCCTCTGCAGCGGCTGCGGTGTTAGTCTTCTACGACCGGCCGTCCCCCGTCTTCTTCTACGACCGGCCGTCCCACTGTCTTCTTCTACGACCGGCCGTCCCCCCTGTCTTCTTCTACGTCCCACTGTTTTCAACGATCACTCACGTCAGAGTCGTTGAGCCTGAGGTACGGTGTGGTCGGCCATCTCTGCTGGTGCCGGCGGCCAATCGCCACAGCGGGTTCTCAGGGCACCAATAGGCCATGACGGAGAGGCTGGCACAGCTGTGTCTCTCCCTGCTCTATGGCAGGAAGGCCTGGCACACTTAGTGGCAACAATCAGGCCCACTGGCACGGCCATCTATGTTTAACAGACCTTCGTATATACTCCTCCAAACCAATCCAAATTGGCCGGAAAAGCATGCAGGATATAACACAACTCTGACAGCTAGTCCAAACATCAGTGCAACGCTTCTGGAACTTTCTTTGGATCACTGTGGCTTTGGAAAAAGTAAATATACAGAACCTCTATATGAGGCAAAGTTTCCTCTGTTTCATTGGTGGCAGACTTTCAATCTTTGGGATAAAATAAAACGTTTGGTTTTGTGACATTTAGTTGCCCCTTTACCTGTGTCGTTGCTACATAATAATGAGGTAATTGTGTGGTATTATTGAGTTGAGTGGTTACGTGGAATAAGGAAAGGTCATTATTACCTTTGTGTAAATAAATTATATTTTTTGTACAGTATTGAGATGATACACAGTATACAGTTTAATTAAAATACATTCTTACGATGATATAACAAATAATTACACTTCTCTGTGACAGAAATGTGTGCTCTTCCAATTAGTTTGGTTCTTGTACATATTTATGCAATGTTGATCTTGTCTGCTGAAGACATTTTGAAACCTTTTCTTATCTGATGAAAGCTGGTAACGTTGTTTTTCATAGCATGTCAAGACATGTCTGGTGTGGCTCAGTGTGTGTACATCAACCCGCCCGGCATAGCTGTGGCATTTTCAATCACACAATCACCACTTAGGTAAACCAATCGTTGTAATCTAATCTAATCTAATCTAGGTAAAGGCCGTTGATAACAATGATAATGTGATTTTTGGAGTCGATACATAGAGATAAACAAGTGACATTTGGAGGTGTGAAGACCAGTGTTGTTGTCCTGAACTTGGTGTGACTTTGGTGGCACCTGTAGTGTGGCGCACTGGCCCACGGACACGCAGAGCGTCTCCTCCTCCTCCACGCTCGGCGCTTTAGGGACCAATGAAATATTTAAAAAGCTGTTTGCGATCTCACAGCGGGCGGCTTGGACAACGAGCCTTCACACGCAACCAGAGAGAAATCCAGGTCAGGGCGGCATGACTCTAATGCAAAGGGGTCGACATTTTGTCTCACTCTATTTTTCATAAATGTTTTTCTTCCTCCCCGCCCCGTGAGTCTTTGATGTTGGGGAGACTTCAATGACATCGTTTTGTGATTTTTATCGTCAACCCCCAAGTTGAGAAAGTTCACGGCTGATGATTGAAATCTCACCCTGCCGGGATTTGTTCTGTCGCCTTAGGCGTGGCTTGTACCTCTCTCCGCCTGATCCTCTGTTCCTCGTGACGCAGAGGGAAGCAGAGGCCGCCATTTCCAAACACGACTCCATTTTGTTTCCCAGAAATGAAAGTCGGTTATCAATCTTGGGACTTTTGCTGAACAGTCTCCGCCCCTCCGCCACTTCATTCAGTATGAGGACAGGAGACTTCATAGAACTCTCAACATGATTAACCTACATTTTTAATTGGAAGATTACCCAAAAAAGCATTTAAAAGGAAATTGTGTCATGGCGGGGGAATTGGGGTGCGGTAGGGGTGGGAATGGGTTAAGGGGCGGGGGTGCAATGGGGGGCATCAGAGCAAGGGAAAGGGGGGGGGGGGCTCTCTCCTCTCCCAGCCTAAGATAGACGGTAGAAAGCCCAGGCCGATGTCCTCATATGGCTCTGCTGTCTGTTTGTGTCCCAGCCTCGTTGCGTAGGCGTACCTTAGCCTAGCCTCACGCTAGCCGCGCCTGTGTGCCGCCTCAGCCTGGCTCTGGTATCGGTGGTCGCGGCAACGCCGTGGAAACGCGCAGGCAGACGCTGGCAGCGCCGCGGCCGATGAGCTCCCTTCTCTGCCCCGGCTCCGACGAGGCCTCAGTTATTCTAGTGCATAATTGATGGAGGAGTTAGAATAGCAGAAGTAATGCGATGAGAGGGTGCAGTCAGGCGTGGCGAGGGATCGCGTGCGTGGGGCCGCAAACATAGCAGGGGACGGGGAGAGGGCATCTGGAGTAACAGGTCCCCGCGCCTCCGAATGTCACCAGCCCAGCCAATCGCAGCTCGCGTCCCCGTCCCCCCCCCTCCCCGCCAATAAGATGTCTTCGCCCCTTAGCAGAATACTACAGTACGTTCCCATGAACCAGACTATTAAGACTATTATCCCGTCTCTGTATTAGTTCTCGGCTGGCTTTTTGTTAGCCTCTTGTGCGCCTTTTCTCGTCCTAAGTTGAGCCGACATCTGAGAATGATTTGGTATTCGTGCTTTTTTTACGTTACGTTATATTCAACGTAAAATTCAAGTCGTTTGCATTTTACTTCCCATTCCAATGGGGCTTGGATATGTGGTATTTATGGCCTTGTTGCATCACTGGCCCCTGTCCCCCACGTCTCTGTCCTGTGGTAGACCCGGAGACAGTCCTGGGTGCTGTCTCTACTGACGGGGTGTATATCACACCCAGACAAGCCACTACAAGGACAAACTAATGGCCAAACAAGGTTCTATTGTCTGCTAGACAAAGACCCATGTCCCTGATAACCTGCCCCCGTCCTTCAAAGTCACAGACTATCTCTCATGAAAAAGATATAACAAAAGCTGAGGGGAAGGGCAGACTTCCCCTGAAACCTGTCTGAGATACCTGAGCTCCTGGTTGAAGCTCCTGGTTGAAGCTCCTGGTTGAAGCTCCTGGTTGTGACCCGCCTGAATCCACGTTGGCAATCAATCCAACTGACTGGGACACTGGGACAAGTAGAAGATAGACGTTCTCTTTTTAGTTTATTCCAAAGAATTAGATACAAAAACTAAACTAAACAAGTGTTTTAGACATTTTTTGTCTAAAGTTTGAATGTGAGAAAATATATAAAAGAAATGTTCAAAAAAGAAAGAAATCATAATGATGCTCTGTAATATAATACACTTTAATACTTTACTGTACATGTTTTTTTTTAAATAGAAACTATGTATTGATGGAATAATCCATGGTTATTGGTCAAAATTTGATTTAATTTGATTTGATTTGATTTGATTTGATTTGAGACAGAACTAGACAGCAATAATTTCCAGCAGTATAGCAGTTATTTCTATCAATACACCAATCAAATGTGACTAACGGTTATTGAACAGTATTGAAGTCATGATAATTTAGTTAGCATTGATTCAAAACTTGTAATGCACATTTTCACATTGATTTTACGGAATTAATCCATCAGACCTCAGGGTAATAACGATTCTATGAAACATGACCTAATAACAGTCATTTTTTCCCCTAGTTTACCTCATTGGAAACAGTAACCTCATGAAGGGAAAAATATGTGTTGTATTTCAATAGTGAACTGTCTGAGTATTCCTTCATAACTCAATGGAGAAGTCTGTCCGGAGACAGAAATATGACCACTCACTTATTATGACTTCCGATGGAAACCGAAGCAGCAAGCACACTCAGGAAACAAATAAAACATCTTTACGAGCAGGACTTTATGATCTTAATGACCACTAGCCCGGCCCAATGGCCTTTAAGTGCTCTCCTGGACAGGCCTGTTTTAGTGCCAGCCCTCGGGTAATCATATACTTAGACACTAGTGATATTTATCCTAATTTACTGTTTTCATATGTTGGTCCTCGCGGTAAATACATATTTTTCTGCGTATGGTAGGACACAGTCGTGGTTTATACTGCAATATCAGTGTTTCCACCTTTGCTGTGAGGGACATTTTCAGAAACTAAAGTGAGATAAAGAAGAAATATATCTTGGATTAAATTTCAACGATTAGTGTATGTTCCTCAATATATCAGCGACTTTACGGGACATCGTAACATTCAAATGACTATAGTATATTATAACAGACTAAGTATATTTGTAAGTGATAAAAGTAGGATGAATTTATCTTATGAACCACCTATATGAGCAGTAACTATAAATGAATAATGCAAATATTTTTTTCTTCAAATATTTTTTCATCAAACATCTTTTCTTCAAATAAAGAATATTGCACAAAACAAACCGAAAAATCTCTTTCTAATAGCATAGAGTGCGTTCTCTGTTTCATAAACATGTCCTTTTATGCCCTTTAAAGGTAATCTAGTTTAGTGTTTTGATTTAAAACAAATAGCATATTAAAAAGGACGGAAGTTGTTCACAGTTCTTTTTGTGAAATATACATTTGGAAATATCTCTGGGTTTATAAAGTGATGAATTCTGCCCATGTAGACGCGGTAGGGGGTAAATAGGTGGTAAATAGGTGGTAAATAGGTGCGGTTATTATATCCAGTATTTTTCTTCTTCTTTGCAATATCAAATTTCAATGCACATAAAAAAAGATATTTAATTTATCAAATATAAAAACTATACAGCAGAATTTAGCCGTAAAATGTATCATCGTCGTCCCTGCCTGCTTTCTCTTATTTTTCTACCTCTCTGTATTGGATAGATTGAATTCAGTGTTTAGTTGACGCAAAAATATGAGTATGTTATCCATCTAGTTATGTTATAATAATATGACAATATAGACCTCTAAAAATTTGGGAATTTAAAGCCTTTGTTGATGCAATATCCTTGATTCAAACCGTTTTATTCGATTTTAAATTAGAAGCTGATTTTGTGGAATGCGTATAACATCCAGTACAGTCATCTGGGTACTTATCACTCCGTTTCTGAGGAAATGCTGTTTTCTAAATCAGGAGTTGGCATTTCAGGGCCTGAACGGCCCTTTGATCTGACCACGGGTTAGTCGGTCGCGAGGCCTTCAGAACCTGCCACTCCTCCTCTGTTTCGCTTGTTTGAGCACCTCAAATGAAGAAAGGCTGAACGGGAAAAAAAGAAAATTTATTAAAAAAAAAAAAAAATGAAAGGAAAAGAAAAGCCCTGGACTGTAAGGTGCTGAACTCCTGTGATGGTGGTCACATGGCCTGCGTAGAAGTTGTGTGAGCGCGGTCTAGACACGCGATGCCCAGGGGACCGGAGGAGGAACACCCGCCACTACGTCTCACACGGCACCGTCCACCAAGCCGCCGCTGCACGGCAGAGGCAGAGGCAGAGCCAGCACAGACCTTGCCCAGCAACCCAGCACCGTACTGGGAAATCTCTGCCTACTTACTGGTTACCAGTTCCCTTTGATATCGGTTAAAGATTGGAAGGACCTCTTTTCCATTGTTCTGGCTAAAGCATTGAGATAACTTGAGGGCCCTATCTCTGTTATCTCCCTAAAGTGTGTTTGTTTAAAAGATGAAGCTGATTTTTTGGTGATCATTCCAGTGCTGGGTTCCAGCTGGCGGTGTGGCTTGCAGTGGTCACTGGTGCGACTCTAAGCCGCCCATCGCGGCCTGCACCGCTTGGCTACCATTGTTCCTGTCATTTGAATCCCAGAGTATTTAGAAAGACAAATCCTCCAGGCTAGTGTAAAGGAGGAGAATTATGCAAATAGAAGCCCAAGACAAAGGGAGGAGGGGGAGGTGTGATCAGTAAGACATCCGCCAATGGGGATTAAGCCAGAATCTGCGGCAGCCAATGAGGCGTAGAGCAGCTAGCCGTGTTTTCATTGGGTGATGAGGTCTGGTGGTGGACCCACGGTGGTGGAGATGGTGGTGTGTGAACCAGGGCCTGAAGGGGAGGCCGTTAATGCACTGCTGAATTCATGATGCTTGGCAATAGTGGTCTATTTTGGGGCAGATAACCATGGAGAAGCACAGAGCAATCACACCCAATCAGGATCTGCATTGTGTCTGTGCACGCACGCACAGTTGACACATGCGCGCACACACACACACACACGCTCGCTCACGCACACACACGCTCACGCACACACACACACACACTCGCTCGCTCACGCGCACACACACACACACACTCGCTCGCTCACGCGCACACACACACACACACACACACACACGCTCGCGCACGCACGCACACACACACACACACACACTCGCTCACACACACACACACACACACACACACACACACACGCTCACACACACACAGGTTCTATCACTTATCCCTAGCAGTGTGGCGTGCATGTGAAAAGGTGAGTAGAACAGGGGCTCCTGCTCTCTCTCCCCCTCTCTCTCCCCCTCTCTCTCCCCCTTTCTACCAGTGTCTCAGTCTCAGTCTCTCTCCCTTTCTCTTTGTCTCTCCCTCTCTCCCCCCCCTCCCCCCACCTCTCTCCCTTCCCCCCTCTCTCACTGGTGACCAGACGATTGTCACATATGCTGACTCCCACTCCCTGCACTGATATCAGATATGAGGGGGGGGGAGGGGGGAGGGAGAGGGGGGAGAGGGGAGGGGGGGGGATAAGGCATCTCAGACTTCACAGCCTTCCATCCCCCCTCCCCCCCCCCGCCCTCCATCTCCCCCTCCCCCTCCACCGCCCGGCCCAGCTGACTCCCCCCGCCCCCCCTCCCCTCCCCTCCCCCGTACTGTAACAGGCTAGATTTCACCCCTGATGTCATTTCCTCCCCCCCCAGGCCTTGACTCCCCTAGCAGCGATACTCTGCAGCGTATGGTCGTACAGATGCTTTTCAGATGATTATCGGAGCCCTGCGTGATTTTAATTTGAAACCAAATGACACTCACACTGGCCCAGGCCGACAGAGAGAGACAGACACACACACACATACACACACATACACACACACACACACACACACACACACATACACACACACAGTCGTTTAATCTGCTGTGGAAATGAGTCTGTTGTGTCACAGTCAGGGAGGGTTACATACACACACACACACACACACACACACACACATACACACACACATACACAACCACACACACACACACACACACACACACAAACATACACCCACACACACACACACACACACACACGCACATACACACACACACACACACACACACACACAGACGGGCCAACGTGATGTCATATGTTTACCCCCACTTAATCAGCGTTCTGATCATAATTCATGATTAATCGGTCCTGATAGCCGTGAATTAAACGCTTCAGCTGAAATATTAACCACAGTAGCTTCATCTGGTTGTTTTGGTTACAAATGTATTACTACAGTCTGCAGATCTGCAGTAGCTACATAACCCCCCCCCCCTCCACCTGACCCCCCCCCCCTCCCCCCACCTGACCCCCCCCCCCCCCTCCACCTGACCCCCCCCCCCATCAGTCACACACACTGGAGAGAGACGAAACGGGTTTCAGCCGTACCCTGACTCCCCGGTCCCCCCCCCCCCCCCCCCCCCCCACCACCGATGTTCTCCTGCGGGTCTTTTTGTTCCGGTGTAGAATGGAGTTGACGCGTGTGAACCAGGAGCGGGAGACCCGGGGCCAGAAGGTTCATTATTCCTGCTGTTCTCACGGGGAGAGGGAAAAATCACTCCTTTGTGCGGCGGAAGAAAGGGGCTTCCTCTGACCTCATGGCTGGTGGTTGTCATGTCAAAGGCCTGAGGTTTGTGATGCTGGGGTGTGTGTTTGTGTGTGTGTGTCTGTGTGTGTGTGTGTGTGTGTGTGTGTGTGTGTGTGTGTGTGTCTGTTTGTGATGCTGGGGTGTGGCCACACCCACTGTGGAACTCTGCCAAGCCACGCCCCTTGTCTCGCCAGGCACCAGTACTACAGAGGAGAGGAGAGGAGGGGAGGGGAGGGGAGAGGAGAGGAGGGGAGGGGAGGGGAGAGGAGAGGAGGGGAGAAGAGAGGAGAGGAGAGGAGAGGAGGGGAGAGGAGAGGAGAGGAGAGGAGAGCAGACTAGAGGAGGGGAGGAGAGAAGACAGGGGAGCGGAGAAGAGGAGAGGAGAGAGGATGAGGGGAGAGCAGAGGAGAGGGTAATTTAGGGTAGGAAAGGGCCGTTGCTGGAGAAAGCAGGACCAGGGGAAAGCAGCACCAGGGGAAAGCAGGACCAGGGGAAAACAGGACCAGGGGAAAGCAGGACCAGGGGAAAGCAGGACCAGCAGCACCAGGGGAAAGCAGGACCAGGGGAAAGCAGGACCAGGGGAAAGCAGGACCAGCAGGACCAGGGGAAAGCAGGACCAGGGGAAAGCAGGACCAGCAGCACCAGGGGAAAGCAGCACCAGGGGAAAGCAGCACCAGGGGAAAGCAGCACCAGGGGAAAGCAGCACCAGGGGAAAGCAGCAGCGATAATGAGCTCTGCTGCTCGCCTCTCTGTGATGTCTCCGGACCGCCACTGCGTGCTTCCTCCCCCTACACCCCCGCCGCGGCGACGTCTGCCGGACTTCAGAGTCTCTGCCGACACTCATTTGGCCTCGGTACAGAACACGGTTAAGGATGCGTTTCTCTGTGTTGTGTTGACCCCCTCCATGTTGTGGGGGAACTAGTCTCATTATAGGATTTCATTTCTGCTCACTTAGGGTGGTCCCTCTCCTCCCCCGCCTCCAAGAGAGTCTAAACACATTCGTTAGCGAGCTCTCAAAGTGGTGGGGTAATGTCCCAGCTCCCTCTGCGCCGCGGTAATTGCTTCTCGCCACCAACGTACATCAGAGGTCACCGCGTGGCCAGCGGAACAGGCACCGGTGAGGACGACCATGTGGAACACTGGAGGGTCCTTCCAGTTCCAGAACTCTCCAATTAGAGAGCTCACAAACACATGACATAATGGCCCCAAGGAGCCTGCTGTCTTTCAGGTGCTAATTGAAGCAGTGTGTGTCACACACACACACACACACACACACACACACACACACACACACACACACACACACACACACACACACACACACACACACACTCTCACTCACTCACTCACTCACTCACACACCACACACACACACACACACACACTGCTAAATGCTTTCTGGTCACATTCCTCTCCTGTTGCCAAAACCCAGGGGCGTCCTTTCCCATTACACACACACACACACACACACACACACACACACACACACACACACACACACACAGTCATTTCTGTTTTTAGTGTAAATATCCTATCTGGGTGATATCCGGGGATGTTAATCAGATGTAATTATGACACCACTCCACTGAACCAGAGTCCCCTGGGGCTGCTCTGAGCACACACACACACACACACACACACACACACACACACACACACACACACACACACACGCACACACACACGCTCACACACACACACACACACACGCTCACACACACACACACACACACACACGCTCACACACACACACACACACACACACGCTCACATGCACACACACACGCACACGCTCACACACACACTCACACACACGGACACACAATCATTTTTAAAATACATGCATTGGATCTCAAGACGATCTCTGGTGCAGTGAGCAAACAAAGGATACACACACACACACACACACACACACACACACACACGCTCACACACACACACACACACACACACACACACACACACTCACACACACGTAGGCTCACACACACACACACACACACACACACACGTAGGCTCACACACACACACACACACACGTAGGCTCACACACTCACACACACGTAGGCTCACCCGCACCCACGCACGCACGCACACGCATACGCACACACACACACACACACACACACACACACACACACACACACACACACACACACACACACACACACACACACACACACACACAGCCTTGTCTCGTTAGCCAGGAATGTGGGAAACAGCACTTTACTAAAGCAGACCTTCCTTCATGGGAAGCGCTGGTTCTGCGGAGCGGGGAACAACTGTTAATGGATTAAGTGGGCCGCTGTTTGGAGCTCCTTTCTGCCAGCCCGGTACTGCTCATTCACACACACACACACACACACACACACACACACACACACACACACACACACACACCCCTAATAGGCACGACCCGCGGAGCTGCTCAGCTTTAGACCCCAGTTCCTAAACCCTCAGCTCTCCCGTCCTCTCTCCCCCATTCATCCCTCTCTCCCGTCCTCTCTCCCCCATTCATCCCTCTCTCCCGTCCTCTCTCCCCCATTCATCCCTCTCTCCCCGTCCTCTCTCCCCCATTCATCCCTCTCTCCCCGTCCTCTCTCCCCCATTCATCCCTCTCTCCCCGTCCTCTCTCCCCCATTCATCCCTCTCTCCCGTCCTCTCTCCCCCATTCATCCCTCTCTCCCCGTCCGCGGCCCTCGGCATTCTTGTTGGGCTGTTTTTTTTTAAGTGTGTTCGCTTTGGCCGGCGATGAAAGGACCCGGGAGAACACGGGACTTCAATCCCTTAACCAGGGGAGACAGGCAGCGCTGTTGTGGGCCGAGTCCTGCCGGAGGCCGCGGGACGGAGCCAAGAGCGCTCTCTAACAGGGGGTCCGATGACACCTCGCTCCGGGGCCGTGGCCTATGCGTTTCAGCACTTAGTCAGGGCCCGTCACTCAAACCTATGTACCTACATTTACCTCCTAACATCGCCGTGTTTGTTGGAATTTCCTCACAGCATGTTTATCCAGACCCGGCTGTTCTTTCCTTCGAGGAGCGGCAGCAGTTTGAACACCCCCACCCGCCCACGCCGTCAAATTGCCAGCTTTTGGGTAGCGTAGCTGGTTAGCATCGCGTATTTGAGGAGACGGCGGTCACGTGTGTTGGCAAGTCAAGAGGTCGCAGGTTCCAGACTTGGGTCAAAAGCGACTGGAATTGCGGGGCGACTGTTTTACAACAACTTGACGGCTGTTTGAGCAGCCTGAGTTTCTCCTCTCGGGGTGGGGTGGCAGGACTCAGGCCCCCTGCCAGGCCTAAGGGCAGGACCAGGTCCCTGTGCCAGGCCTCAGGGCAGGACGGGTCCCTGTGCCAGGCCTCAGGGCAGGACGGGTCCCTGTGCCAGGCCTAAGGGCAGGACGGGTCCCTGTGGTCCTGTGGTCTGCCTGTGTCTGCTGGGTAGTGAAGGGACGCTGTGCCAGGCCTCAGGGCAGGACGGGTCTCTGTGCCAGGCCTCAGGGCAGGAGGGGTCCCTGTGCCAGGCCTCAGGGCAGGACGGGTCTCTGTGCCAGGCCGGTGCCATTGTGGAGGAGGAGGGTAAATAAACAAGAGAGTTGCTGTGGGCTGACGGGGATCAGGGGGCCGCAGCTCAAATACCCCCCCCCCCGTGTGATCACCAGCCAGGTTCTACACGGCTGCACTGCTCGCCCACACCAGGAAACACACACACACACACAGACACACACACACACAGATGCATGCACCAACACACACAGACATACACACACACACACTCTCTTTCATTCTCTCTCTCTCTCCCTCTATCATTCCGGCTGGCGGCTTTCCCCCTCACTCTCCTTCTCTCTCTCCCTCCTTCACTCTGTCACCCACTTGATTAACTCTCCCTCCTTCTCTCTGTCATTTACTCTCTCCCTCTCTCCCTCTCTCCCTCTCCCTCTCTCCCTCTCCCTCTCTCCCTCTCTCCCTCGCTTGCCTCCCTGCCTGCCTTCACTCTCTATTCACCTTCTCCTCCCTCCTCTCTAAATCCCCCTCTTCTCTCTCTCTCTCTCTCTTCTCTCTCTCTCTCTCTCTCTCTCTCTCTCGGACTCCATTTCCCCTCTCTCCTTCCCTCCCTCTGACATTCTAAACCCACATGGTCGGGTTGACACTCACACAGATGACATTTGTACAAAGCCCTAAGCCCCCCCCCCCCCTCCCCCCCTACACACACATACACAGAGACGCACACACACACACATACACACACACAGACATACAGACACAGTCATGTGTGTGTGTGTGTGTGTTTTTGCGTGCCTCAGGTCTGTGTGTGTGTGTGTGTGTGTGTGTGTGTGTGTGTGTGTGTGTGTGTGTGTAATTGGCAGGGTTCACTTTAATTATGGGATGTCATTCAGGTTTCAGCTGCTGGCCTTCTCTGCGCCCACCGTGTAAATGAGTTTCCTGATGAGCAGCAGAGCTGTTTAAAGAGCAGCCTGGCGCTCGGCCGCGGGACGGGCTGGCATGGCATGGCATGAACCATTTACATATCGGCTGTAAACAGTTGTCACTGTAAGACTGCTGTGTGTGTGTGTGTGTGTGTGTGTGTGTGTGTGTGTTGACTTTGGCCCATTAAAAGAAGCCTTCTCCAGAACTCTGCATATAGCTTCACCCCAGTCATGGTGCACAGGAGGCTGTTTTTACAAAGCAAAAAAAAACACACACACACGCGCGCACACACACACGCCCGCCTCTGTGTCCTTTTGAAATGACCTAAATACTCACCCAGTCAGAACAGAAACAAGTTAAAGGACCTACTTAGGATGCAGCACACCTCCTGAGGTAAATATGGATTTATCTTTGCGCAAGCGGTGTGTGAATGAACTTTGTGTCGTTAGCTTTGCCCTGCTTTGCATGGGGCCTGAATGGACTGGGGGAGATGGCCCACTAAACCCTGAGAAACCGTCAACATGAAAGGCTTCGTCTTTACACCAAGGAAATTCTCGTGACACCTAATCAGAAAAAAAGACAGGGAGAAACCTCCCCGCGGTGCCCGGAGAAATCTCCCTGGGTTATCCTGAGGGAGCGTGACCTTTGTGACATTGATAGGATTTCACACAGAAAGGGGGTGAGTGGGCAGGCACACACATACACACACACACACACACACACACACACAGGCACAGGCACAAACACACACACACACGCACGCACGCACACACACACACACACAGGCACAAACACACATACACACACACACACACACTCTTTCATAAGCTCTCTCCATGGTGTGTGTGTGTGTGTGTGTGTGTGTGTGTGTGTGCGTGCGTGCGTGCGTGCGTGCGTGCGTGCGTGTGTGTGCCAGGCTTTGAAGCGGTGGGGGTGATGGATGTCGTCCTCTCTCTCTGTCCTCCTCAATGGAGAGAAACTGACGGGAAAACTGACCATAGATCTGCAGCTCAAACACACACACACACACACACACACACACACACACACACACACACACACACACACACACACACACGCCACATCCTTCCCATCGCTCTCTCTATCTTACAACCTTTTACAGAATGTGTTTCTCTTTACCTCGGTATCCAGTTCAGCGAAGCGGCCATTGAAACTAGGCATGCGCCCGCGGTGAGCCGGCTGGACTGGGACCAGTGAAACCAGTCTGGCCTCCACTCTCCACCACCACTGCTCTCCCCAGTCCGTCTCCCAGTTCCTCCTGACAGGCCTTTCTCATGTCGGGCCAGACATGTGCTTTCCTTTAGTGCGCGGTCCCGTGCGGCCTGGCGCGGCCTGGCGCGGTGTTCTGATAACCCAGGCAGCGCTGAGCTCTCACAGGCTCACAGAGATTTTCCATGAACGGTAAATAAAATAAACAGTTTGTCTATTTTTGGGGGGGGGGTGTAAGGCTAGATGGATGAGGTGTTTTAAATCTGGGACGGGGAGGGGAGGGGGGGGGGCGGCTCTCTACGGGCCGCCTGGCTGTCCCCTTCATACCCCTGTGAACTGATGTTACCTTCAAACGCAGGTCGGGGCGGAGAGGGGGAAGAGGAGGGGAGGGGGGGGCAACACCTGGAGAGAGGAGTGGAACACAGGTGTGCAATATATCTGTCTCCTCTCTGTATTTCTGTCTTTCTCCCTTTCTCTCCCCCCCCCCAGCTGATTTTGGTCTGTGTTTTTGGACGAGTCGTCACCGTGGAAATAGTCTCAGTTTCCCCCAGCCTCTCTCTCCACACACACACACACACACACACACACACACACACACACACACACACCCTGTTAGCCTCTCAATCCCCACTCTTCACTGTGTGTGGGTGTGTGGGTGTGGGTGTGGGTGTGGGTGTGTGTGTGTGTGTGTGTGTGTGTGTGTGTGTGTGTGTGTGTGTGTGTGTGTGTGATGGAACAGTGTGTGTTCTGGTCAACAGATAAACCAACACAGCCGGCAGGGAGTCACTCAACACACACGGTCGGAGATGGCCTTGTTTACGCAGATGAGCAGTGTGTGTGTTTATGTGTGTGTGTGTGTGTGTGTGTGCGTCTGTGCATCTGTTTATGTGTGTGTGTGTATGTGTGTGTGTGTGTGTGTGTGTGTGTTTATGTGTGTGTGTGTGTGTGTGTGTGTGTGTGTGTGTGTGTGTGTGTGTGTGTGTGTGTGTGTGTGTGTATGTGTGTGTGTGTTACGCACCAGAGCACCAAGTCGGGAAGTGTGTATGAGTGCCGCA
>NC_139659.1:1114309-1121809 GCF_951799395.1 Argentina silus
GGGGGGGAGGGAGGGAAGGAGGGGGGGAGGGGGGGCCGAGGAGAGGGGCCCCGCGGGGCGAGATTGAGGGGGCCAGGTGGTCTGGTTGGCATGCCTGGCACTCAGAGGGCTTTCTAAGTTTAGCCCTAACATGACGTTACATGTGCTGTTTTTCCTGAGCCTGCTGCTGTTTGTAGAGGGGACAAGAGACACACAGACGTACACACACACTCACACACACACACACACACACACACACACACACACACACACACACACACACACATCGCATACAGACGTGAACAGACGCGAACACACATATCGAAACACTCAAATGCACACACACACACACATACACACACACACACACACACACACACACACACACACACACACTGGTCCCTGTATTGGACCCATGATGGGAGATCCAACCCAATCCTACACGACCCATCTCTTCTCCTCTCTTCTCCTCCTCTCTTCTCCTCTCTTCTCCTCCTCTCTTCTCCTCCTCTCTTCTCCTCCTCTCCTCTCCTCCTCTCTTCTCCTCCTCTCTTCTTCTCCTCTCTTCTCCTCTCTTCTCCTCTTCTCCTCTCCTCTCCTCCTCTCTTCTCCTCCTCTCCTCTTCTCCTCTCCTCTCCTCCTCTCTTCTCCTCTCCTCTCCTCCTCTCTTCTCCTCCTCTCCTCTCCTCTCCTCCTCTCTTCTCCTCCTCTCTTCTACCTCTCGTTGATTCTCTCCTTTTCTCGCTCACTGTTTCCCTTCTATTTCTCTTTTCTCCCTTTTTTCCCCCTCATTTTTTCCCAGCTCCTCTTTCCCTCCCTTCCCTCCCCCCCCCCTCCCTCTCTCTCTGTTTTTCCCTCACCCAGCAGTAGAGCTCAGCCCGACACACAGGCAGACATGGCTGACTCTTACCATCTCCCCACAGAACACTCTAACTCGCCTGACTCAATCTTCCCCTGCTTTGATGTGTGTGAGACCTCAGCGCTGGATGACTGGTGGTGTGTGTGAATGCTCTGCAGCCTTGTCATGGGGCGGCTGATTGAGTCCAGACGTTGTGGGTTTTCTCCCACCGCCCCCCACCCCCCCCCCCCCTCCCTCCCTAACCCCCTGTCCTGGGTTCAGGGTTGGTTTGGCCCAGGGCATGGCGGGTTGGGGTTCCCTTGGGTGAAGTAAAGTGATAGAGCAGCGTGGGGGGGGGGGGGGGGGGTCAAATTGCCCCTGGAGAGAGAGAGGTGAAAGGTCAAAGCCTCAGTCCTGCCGGGGGGGTTAGGGGTAGGGGTGGGGGCTCAGGGTCATTTTAGTCAAACACCCAGAGTTAGACCCTTCCTGTACAGCTCACTGCTGCTTACACCATTAGTGTGTGTGTGTGTGTGTGTGTGTGTGTGTGTGTGTGTGTGTGTGTGTACGTGCGTGCGTGTGTGTGTGTGTGTGACAGCGTACGGTGGCTGTGTGTGGCCGTGGACTGTGTGTAAAGAGAGGCTTTGGGTTGTGTGTGCCGTTTGCTCACGGTGGAGGACACTCATCGATCCGCCATTTTCAACTTCATCTTCCAATCCCTCGCCAGCTCCCAAGATGGATGACCCTGGGTCTGTCACCTGGCTCACACTGAAGAATGGCCTGTCCGCGACCTTGACCCCTCTGCCGGGTCCGAGGCGACAGATCGATATCCTCCTGTCCTCCTGGACTGGATTGTCTGATGGTTATAGATAAACACTCAACGCACTGCTGACTCATCTGTTTTTGTCACATTTCAGGATTTAAACCGACCCCCTGTGTGTCCATACACTGACCGGGCCGGTACAGGTGCTGAGTGTGACATTTTTAGTGTGGTTATTTTAACGGGGGGGGGGGGGGGCTCTCGAGTTATGCGGTGTGGGAGATGGACTGAGAACACCCTGAGAACGCTGCGTGCGTGTGTGTGTGTGTGTGTGTGTGTGTGAGTCCCCTGAGGTCAGGTAAAGAGAGGGTGGAGGTAGAACATAGTGTTGCTGGTCAGTCAGAGTCATGACAGCGTGCGTCAGGGTGGGCCTGGCTGTCAGCCCCTGGGGTAAGGCACTAGGTGATTGACGGAGCCCTGTTGTGTGTGTGTGTGGGCGTATGGGCGTGTGGGCGTGTGTGTATGCGTGCTTGCTCACGCATGTGTGCGTCTGTGTGTGTGCGCGGATGCCTGTGTGTGTGTGTGTGTGTGTGTGTGTGTGTGTGTTGTGTGTGTGTTGAGTGACACTCACCCCATGGTGCTGCTTTGACCCCCTGACTCCAGAATAGCATCATCATTCATTAACCTGGCGCTCAGAGAGGCTCCTCTGTCAGGAGTCAGAGAGGTGAGGATCTCTGCTCACCGCTGCTGCCTCTCATTCTCTCTGTGTCCCTCTCATTATCACGGCGGTTAACACCAGGTTCTCTTTAGGCCTTGGTCTTTATTCTCTCTCTCTCTTTTCTTTCTGTCTCTCTCTCCCTCTCTCTCCCTCTCTCACACAGAGACGTTGTAATAGTCTTGCCGTGTTGGACGTCCCTCCCACAAACAGCAATGTGTTTCCAATCTAAAGTGCAATAACTCTGGTCCTTGTCTGAGGAGTCCAGACAAAACCTTTTGTTCCCAGGAAAATTCACCAGGAAAAAAAGCCAACTGTCTATTTTATGGACTCATTTTTCTCATCTCTTTTTACTGTCAACGCCCAGTCTGAACCTTGGCAGACAGTGTGTGTGTGTGTGTGTGTGTGTGTGTGTGTGTGTGTGTGTGTGTGTGTGTGTGTACGCCTGCGTGCGTGCGCGCTGGCGTACATGTGTGTGCGTGCGTCTGTGCGATGTGTGTGTATGTGTCTGTTACGAGTGTCTGTGTCTCTGAACAGATGTGTGTGTATGTGTCTGTTACGAGTGTGTGTGTCTCTGAACAGATGTGTGTGTATGTGTCTGTTACGAGTGTCTGTGTCTCTGAACAGATGTGTGTGTATTATCAGAAGATGTAATGATGATTGAAACATAGCCAGTCACAGTGTCACAGGTGTGTCCCAGTGCTTTAAATGATGGGACGGGTGGAGGGGGGCAGGGGGGCGCCAGGCAGGGGGACAGACTCCATCTGGTAACACCAGGGCCTCAGGGCCAGATGACCAGAGCTTACCCTCTGCCCTCAGGGTCCACAGAAGAGTAATCACCTAAAGAGCTCCCCCTAGGGGCCAGGACAGGACAGAGGTTTAACTCATTTCGTTCTGGAGTGCCAAGAGTGACTTTATTCACCAAAAATGCATCCATTATGGTGCTTCATTTTGTAGCCAATCAAAGTGTTGTTAAACACCACATAGAACAGTTGGCCCTCTAGGTGGTGAGTGTTCCCGAATTCTTTGGCAGTTGGTGAGTTAAGAAAGCAAAACAGGGCAACTGTCTGGAGAACACATGTAAAAAAGGCACTGTTGTTTTCCGGGGTAGAGTGTGGACCAGGACCATGCTGCAGCTGGAGTCTAGATTGTCAACTCTAGAGGTTTGAAACTGTATGGAATTTAGCGGTTGATTCCTGTGATGTTTTTCTGGGACAGGTCAGAGGTACCATGGTATTGGCTGGGACAGGTCAGAGGTACCATGGTATTGGCTGAGGCAGGTCAGAGGTACCATGGTATTGGCTGGGACAGGTCAGAGGTGTCAGGTGGTCTGAAGAGTGAAAAGTGTCTCCTTTTCTGTCCTGTTGTTGTCGAACCCTGGGAGGCTGACCCAGCGCTGAACCAACTTTAATCATGTGTTACAGAAAACACCAAGATGTTCTCCCCCTCTCTCTCTCTCTCTCTCTCTCTCTCTACCTCTCCTTCTCTCCTCTCCTCCCCCCATCCTCTAAACCATGGAGCAAACCATTAATTACCTGAGCTTGGTCAGTAGACAGGAACAGAAGAAGAGAAAGGAGAGGGGGAGGAAGGCGTGAAAAGAGGGATTATCTTGCTGTGAGTGCTTTGTTAAGAGTACGAGGTTCTGATTCATCGATGAGCTCGTCTAAATGGCTGTGAGTAATTCAGCCAATCGAGCGGAGGTTAATCCTGAGGACGGACGGAGAGAGGATCTGGGTGTGTTCGTTATTTTAATATCCAACCGGCTCGTTGCATCAGGTGAACGACAGGAACGAATGACGTTGTTTAAACTTAGTTTTGGAGTCGAGCTGACAGACTTTTTTGTTATTTGCCTTCAGCTGTCAAATCGACGTTTCCTCTGAGTGGTTGTAAATGCCTTGTCACCATGTATCACAAGCTCGCAACACAAAACACAGAAACAAACAGTGAAAAGAACAATACTGATTTCCCCCGACGACGAGAACGGAGTGAATTGTGACACATTATAACAAAGCCGTTCTAATCAAAGCCCGAAAACACTGCTCTCACACTTGAGGTGGTTTGTTTTTTTCGTAGAACGGCTGACTTGAGCATGTTGTCAAATCGTAACCGTCGTGGTTCGTGATTACGGCTCAGCGTGGATCGATATTGCTGGTCTAACCACTCGAAGTCACACACAAAGACCGTTTCTCAGAGTCTCTGTCGTGGACATCCTTTGGGAGGAGCATGGATAATTCCTCCTGATCCTTCCGGATGCCTCCTCGTGCTCCAGACAGCCAACCTCAGAGAGGTTGACCGCTCCACACCTTCCATCAAGACGGACCATCACTCAGACGTCCCCTCTCCCCTGATCCTAACGGCAGGTCCCAGGTCAGTTGGAGTGACAGCTGAGAGCAGCCTCCAGGCACACACAGGTTTAGAGGGATACTTAAGAGCTTAGCGGTGAGATGGGAGGACAAAGCCTCAGCCGGTGTCTATCCCACAGTGCCGCTGGCTGAGGAAGTGAGAAGCGATACTGCTGGGGGAGTCGGTTGCCCTCTGTCAGTCATGGTATCAGAGGAGGGCTCTGAAACTGAGGCGGAGGGCGGCCATGTTGTGTCTGCCTGGAGCCACGCCACTCAGCTGGGGGAGCAGGACAGGAGATGAAGAAGATGAAGAAAACAAGCCTCTGGTATTCTGTTGAACCAGTTTAGAATTAGAGAGAAACAGGAGAACGTAGCTGACCAATCACACGTACACACGGACCCAGGACACACACACACACAGACACAGATACAGGACATACACACACACACACACACACACACACACACACACACACACACACCTCCTCTTATGGCCCCACCAAAACCCAGTAGGACGACCACTAATCCTGCAGCACATTTGCGATCCGTATAACGACAAACCTGATACCCCCGGTAGGCCCCGGCAAACACACACACACACACACACACACACACACACACACACACACACACACCGGCCTTTCTATTCCTCACGCCTCTCTAATGCTTGGACATGGACGTGGCAGTAGCAACAGCTGCACCACACACACACACACACACACACACACACACACACACACACACACACACACACAGACCCCTCTCTCTCTCTCTCTCAGCTGACCCCAGATCACTCCACTGTACCCCTCACCCCCCTCCCCCCCTCCCCCCCCCACCCCCCCCCCCGGAGAGAGGGGGCCGGGTGGGCGTAAGATCTGCTCCCGGGTCAGTTCCTCTCTGCGAAAACCTCCCCCACAGAGTCCAAGTGTACCGTACGGGATCATCAGTCACAGCATCGAACAGCCACGGCCCCCAGAGACCGGCCTCTCCCCGACCCTCTCTCTCCAGCCCCGCCGAGTGCCAGCGGACCCAGGTGTAGGATTGAAGACATCCGCAGCGTGTCTGTGATACCGGACCGGGACCATTAGCAGCTACGTGACACGCGGGCTATATAATAACCCCATAACCCAATCTGTCTCCGCTAACAGCATCAGAAAATGCAACCTTATATGGCGCCTTTGGAATATGTGTTTTCCATTCCATTGCCTTCCCCGAGAATGAATACCTGGCATATCTGCCTGACAGGCTCTTTCCTCTGGAGGCTCCCTACTCGTTTACAGCAAAGCACGGCCGCAGATTTCAAGGGCCTCGGCTCGGGCTTGAGAAATGCACATTTCCCCCGTAGCGAGATCTCGCCAGGGGCTCCTTTGTCAGTGTGTCGTATTGGACGAAAGAAAATCTCATTCTTGTAAGGGATCTTCTAAAATCTGCCAAAGGCCCGTCGCTAACCAGGGGATTAGGCTGGGAGCACAGGGGGACTTTAATTTCAGCACTCTCTCTCTCTCTCTCTCTCTCTCTCTCTCTCTCCTCTCTCTCTCTCTCTCACTCTCTCTCTCTCTCTCTCTCTCTCTCTCTCTCTCTCTCTCTCTCGTATAAGTCATCGCCATTGCTGCCCCAGTGTAAACATTGATATACGGCGTACGAGTGACTGTTGTAAGAGATTTTCTGAGGGGGGGGTCACCGTAGTGTGTGTGTGTGTGTGTTTGTATGGCGGGGGGGGGGGGGGGGGAGGGGGGGGGGTGTCATCACTGATCTGTCTGTATACAGTGTAGGTGAAAGCTGTACAGTGAAACCCCTTGTATACAGTGTAGGTGAAAGCTGTACAGTGAAACCCTTGTATACAGTGTAGGTGAAAGCTGTACAGTGAAACCTTGCTTAAACCTATCCTTACATGTTAGATGGATGACTTCAAGTAAGATAATGAAAGGATACATCACAACAGTATTAAGTCTAGGGCCCTTGAAGAATCATACTTAACTCATTTAGTGCCAAGGGTGACTTTATTCACCATAAATGCATAAATTATAAAGTGTTGTTGCTAGGTAAACACCACATAGAACACTGCACTCCAGGTGGTGAGTGTTCCGGAACTCTTTGGCAGTTGGTGATTTAAAATCCCTCTTCTTCTCTCTCCAGGTTTTACCGCGGTGACTACCACATTGACGTGTGTATAAACGACTACCTGGACGTCTTCTGTCCCCACTACCTGGACTCTGTCCCCGAGGAGCGGATGGAGAGGTACGTCCTCTACATGGTCAACTACGACGGCTACAGTTCCTGTGACCACACGGCCAAGGGCTTCAAGCGCTGGGAGTGCAACAGGGCCCCACTCCCCCAACGGACCGCTCAAGTTCTCCGAGAAGTTCCAGCTCTTCACACCCTTCTCCCTGGGCTTCGAGTTCCGCCCCGGCAGGGGAGTACTACTACATCTGTGAGTACGCACGAAAACACCAGCAACAATCCAAACACATCCTGTGGCCTGGGGTGGTCCAGTGGTCTAGCACCATGGCCGGGGGTGGTCTAAGGGTCCAGCACCACGACCTGGGGTGGTCCAGTGTCCAGCACCATGGCCTGGGGTGGTCCAGTGGTCTAGCACCACGGCCTACAGTGCCCATGTCGGCATGGGTTAGAATCCAGCCCATGCCCTGCTGACATACCCTCTCCTCCTCACTTCCCTGTCTCTCCCCACTGTCCCTATCCAATAAAAGATGACAAATATAAGAGTGGGACTGCCCTTTAAAAAAACAAAACATCTTTTAGTAGGGTGCAGCGTTGAAATATAATCCATATAATCTGCTCCTTTATGTCTGTCTTAGTTTAGTCAAGAAAGGTATGTGGTAAAACATTCAGGTGTGCAGGGCCCTATTGA
>NC_139659.1:1126809-1154309 GCF_951799395.1 Argentina silus
GAGAGAGTGGACAATTCCTTAGAACCGAGAGGTTTGTACTGACTTCACGTGTTCTTCTGTGTGTGTTTCTGTGTGTGTTTCTGTGTGTGTTTCTGTGTGTACGTGCCCGCCTGCCTGCTCAGCTGAGTGTGACAGATGATCCGTTTTGATGCAGAATTGTGAACAGGAACATCTATTCCCGTTGTTCTGAACACATCGCCACTCACATAGAAAATGGACCTATTGACAATGACTCCATTTCATACATTCATGTTTCAGCCACAGTCCTTTCATGTGAACGATTATCGTCTCCTATTCTTCTGTGTAATCATTACCCTTCTCCCTCCTCCCTCCTCCCTTCTCCTCCGTCCTCCTCCCTCCCTCCTCCCCTCCTTCCTCCTCCATCCTCCTCTCCTCTCTCCTCCTCCCCTCCCTCCTCCTCCTCTCCTCTCTCCTCCTCCTCCTCCCCTCCCTCCTCCTCCCCTCCTTCCTCCCCTCCTCTTCCTCCCCTCCCTCCTCCTCCCCTCCTTCCTCCCCTCCTCCTCCTCCTCCCCTCCCTCCTCCTTCCCTCCCCGCTCCCTCCCTCCTCCTTCCTCCCTCCTCCTCCTCCCCTCCCTCCTCCTTCCTCCCTCCTCCTCCTCCTCCCCTCCCTCCTCCTTCCCTCCCCGCTCCCTCCCTCCTCCTTCCTCCCTCCTCCTCCTCCTCCCTCCATCATTCCCCCTCTCCGTCCAGATGACACCAGTCATGAGTCAGCCGAACCGTCCCGTGGGGATGTGAGCTCCGTGGACCGCGTCCAGAACCCCGGCCTCCTCCTCAGCGCCTCCCTGCTCCTCCTGACGGCCATCTTGTCTTTATAGCGCCCAGCCTGAGGTTTTTAAACCCAATGGACCGTCCTGATTGGACCACAAGCCCCCTGTCCCCCAAGGAGCACTTTTTTAAAAGACAGTCTCTCTCAGTACAGGGGAGAGGTGAACTTCTGTGGTGAAATAATGTTGTTTTTTCTGAAGGAGAGTAAGATGCCAAAATCTGTGATTCTTACTTTCAATATGACTCAATATCTGAAGGCTGTGTCCTTGACTCCTGTTGAATTTGACTAGGGTGTCCCCCCCTCTGCACTCCCACATGTAACACACACACACACACACACACACACACACACACACACACATACTAACACTTTTGACGTGAAACACCGGAACACACAACACCGGAAAATAACTCAAAAACATCCTGTTTTCTCCTGTTTTCTCCTGTTTTCTCCTGTTTTCTCCTGTTTTCTCCTCTTTTTCTACGCCACATCAAGACCAGGCGAAAACGTGATGAAGTCTTACAGTGGATGACTGTATGTTGAAGAATACTTGTGACTGATTAGATCAGCCAATCACAAACGAGAAGAAGACTGGCGATGGCAGACACACTGGCCAATGGGACGAGACACATGGATCAAGAGCCATCTTTGTTGCTTGGAGACATTCTGTTGTCAAGGGGAGGGAGGGGGAGGGGGGGGTATTATTCTTGCCTTTTTGAAGAGTCCATTAGAACTTCCTCTCAGGTTGGAGGGGGGGAGGGGGGGGGGGTTATTTGATGACTCAGAGGATCTGCCGAGACGAACAGAACATTAAAAAAAGCACTCATGTTTTAGTATTTTGTGTCCTTTTAGGGGAATTATTAGCGATCGATTAATGTATTTTTGAAAATGAATCACGTAACTCGAGTGTAGCAGCAAACACAAGTGTATATTTGAGATGAGCTCCCGTCCAGTTGATATGGTATTTTGTCAGGCAAATGTATTTTCCTATTTATTGTTAAAGTCCTTGTGCTCTTTCCTTCTGTCTGTTCTGGTCCAGTCTCTGTAACTGCAGTAGAAAGACGTCACGATCCATCCCACCAATAAGTCCAATCAATCTCTTCTCTTTTGCTACACATGCAGTACAGTTATGTTGTATAAAATTCATACTCGTTGAATATTTGAGTTTCGACACAAAATGTAATCAATTTAGATTTTCCAAACAGAGATCAGGGAGGAGGACTTAGAGTCTGATATGGTATCAGGTGTCAGGAAGTGTGTTTTTAACTGTGTTTCGTTTCTTTTAACAGTGAACACTCTGTAGAATTCTGTATGTTAACAATTTCGCCCGTCCTACCGTTTATTCACCACGGCTCTTGCTACCGTTCACCATCATTACTTTTCAAAAACTACAATTATGTACATAGAAACAAAATTCAGGGATGACTTCATCACAAACATGGAATTTAAGTAATTTGATTCTGTTCTTAATCATTCTCATGGGTCCCCCCCCCTCCAGTCAATCAATCAGCACAACATTTCATACATTTACAGTTAGCTAGCTATTATGCAATGATGATCAACGTTTCTGGGAGGTTGTGGTAGCGTTGTGGTAACGTTGCTGGGAGGTTGTGGTAACGTTGCTGGGAGGTTGTAGTTGCGTTGCTGGGAGGTTGTGGTTGCATTGTGGTAACGTTGCTGGGAGGTTGTGGTTGCGTTGCTGGGAGGTTGTGGTTGCGTTGTGTTAACGTTGTGGTAACGTTGTGGTAACGTTGCTGGGAGGTTGTGGTTGCGTTGCTGGGAGGTTGTGGTAGCGTTTGAGGACAGCAGGGTCCCGGGGGCAGCTGTGGCGTTTGTGTGATTTAGCTAGCAGAGCTCTTTGATGTCGTGGAAAGTGGCGGCCATTCAGACCACATGCTGGGGGGCACACGCAGGTTATTTCTGGAATGAGAAATCGACCACCAGGAGAGACTGAAGGACAGAGAGAGAGGGAGGGAGGGAGATAGGGAGAGGGAGAGGGAGAGAGGGTGGTAGAGACTGGTGTCTTATTCAGCCCCAGGGTAAATTCACCCAGAAGTGGGGTAGAGAGGGAGGTGAGGTGTCGTGTTCACCCTGGGGTAACTCTACCACCAGCGGGCCGAAGAGAGGGACGAGGTGGGGGAGAGAGAGAGCCCCAGCTGAGATCAATAGTAATGGGGTTTTCAAACCCAGGACCACTGGGTAAATACCTCCCCTCAGTCCCCTCACTCTTGGATACACAGTAAATTAAGTCTCTTCACTCTCCTTGAAAGGGCAACAAACTGTGTTATCTCCGCAAAGATGCATCATTACGTCCGGAATGCGTTGTCCTCCATCCGTTTGTCGTGGGAGTCTGCTTGACCATCTGCTCCAATCCGCTGACATCATTCACTGTCAGCCATTTTAACGCTGGGAAATAAGAATCAGTTTGTTCCACGGATACTGTGTATCCTGTCCAGAGGGAGTCCACATAACGTACGGTGGTAGAATCTGAATTTCTCACCCCTCTTCGAAGGACGAGCAGAGTGAGTCCACTAGAGACACCTTGTTCTTGTTCTTAGCTAGAAAAAGAAGAAAAAAAATCAATGTTTGATATAAAAAAAACTGTCGATTTCATTTTCTATGTCTTTTTTGTATGAAAAACATGGTCAATGTTACAGTCTGTACCTGTACTTCAGTCTGTACCTGTACTTCAGAAACAACCGTCTGTGCAGTGGGCATTTCTGTGTAAGGTGCTCACATATCAAACCACAAGGCTATGTTCTAGACTCACCATAGAACCCAGCGATGTTCTAGAATACCTCATAGAACCCAGCGATGTTCTAGAGTACCCCATAGAACCCAGCGATATTCTACAGTACCCCATAGAACCCAGCGATGCGTCAGCCATGCATCCTAAGCAGGGTGCTAGGCCCTTGCTACAGTGTGAGTGTGGAGGTTAAGTGCCCTTCAAAGGGCTCTCTACCAGTGGAAGTGCACTATGTCCACGCTCGTCCCTGGAGCCAGAGAGCGCCCCCCCAGCCCCCCTCCCTCCTCTCTTCTATCAATCCTCTACAGGTCAGCATCTGCATCTTCAGTGTCGCTTCGGTGCCTAATGTTCTAGAGTCCTGGTACTTGGTTCGTTTTTTGTCTGTGGGTGTTAATTGTCACAACAATGTTTGTTTTTTGAAGGACAACACAGTGCAGTTGTTACTAAGCACCGCCATGTTCTGCCGTGGACTCAATTCAGGAGATGAGAAGTCTATTTTTTTGTAAAGTTTCTTGAGGGTGTGGGTTTTTTTTTTCCGTCCAGATCACAATGTCTTTGTTGAAAGTGTCAAGTCACGTTCGGTTCACTTGAAGCCATTTCCATTGGGGGATGGAGGTTCCTGTACAGTGTTTGCAGCGGTTCTGTGACAGGGGGGATGGTAGGTCCTGTATGTCCTGTATGTCGTGTGGAGATCTACATCTGATGTCTGTACATGTGACTGTAGCCAAGCAGCTTGAACCTGACACCACTGTGCCCTCTTTGCCTGTCCCAGCCCTGGCTACTGTCCTCTTGGTGTCTCTCTCCGACCCTTGTCCCCTGTCCCCCTGTCCCCATGTCCCCCCCTGCCTTGTTCTGCCCCCCCCCCCCCCCACACCCTCCCTCCTCTCCCAGGTCCATCTCTTTACCAGAATGTTCTGTATTGTGTTTCATACAAAAGGCCATTATATGTAAATACACGTGTTGGAGCAGCTATGACTAACTACAAAACAAAACAAAAAAAAATGATTTAATAAAAGTTCTTTGTCATTGTTGTAATCATGTCTGTCTGGCAAATGATTTATTATCTGTTCATTGTTATGCAAATGAAATCACAGCTTACTCTGTCAAACTGACGGAAAATCAACAAAAAAAAACACGCTTTGGTTATTGTTCGTCTTTGACAACGTTCTGAGACGAAAACACAACTGTCGACAAGCGGTACGTGTCTGTCCCGGGTTAAGCACCCCAACATGTCTAATCACGCCCCGGTACTACTGAGGCAGGAGAGAACAGCTGTGCCTCTATAATCTGTTAATTCACAAATTGAAAGTCTAAACAACTTCAATCAGTCCTGCTGCAACCTGCAACGCTTTCTGAGTGACTTCTTGGGATATCTGCCAAAAGTTGCCATCTCTCTCTCTCTCTCTCTCTCTCTCTCTCTCCCCTCCTTCCCTCTCTCTCTCTCTCTCTCCCCCCTCCTTCCCTCTCTCTCTCTCTCTCTCTCTCTCCCCTCCTTCCCTCTCTCTCTCTCTCTCTCTCTCTCGCTCAGTTTCTCTCTCCTCTACTCCATCCCCCATCTCTCTCTCTCTCTCTCTCTCCCCCCATCCTTCCCTCTCTATGTTTTCTCCCTCTCAGTTTCTCTCTCCTTCTCTACTCCCCTCTGATCACTCTCTCTCTCTGTCTCTCTCCCTTCCTTCCCTCCCTCCCTTCCCTCCCTCCCTCCCTCCCTCTCTATCTCTCCTCTCATGAGTACAGACAGTGATTTTGACATTGTAACCCCCTGCCAAACAGCAGAGTGGTTTATAATCATACACCGTATCTCTGACAATTAAAATGTAACTGCCAGCTTCTGAGCTTCTTATCAAACGTTTGGGCTACATCCTATCAAAGACCCTGAGAACCAGGCGGCACACGGAGGTCAGGGACGGGGAGTTCTGAAGCAGGGAGATGAGCTGTAAACAGGACTGCAGTTTATTATCACAACGACGAGACACAGTTTGGCTACGATAATCAGCCCCGGGTCACCGGAGGAAGAGAGGAGAGGGTTCCTTCCTATGACCTTCCCTCGTCTCCTCTCCTTAAGCGCTTAACCGAGACACCCAAGACCCATGCCTCACCACACTTCATCACAGTCCTGAGGGGCCGCCCCCGGCGCCTCCCTGCCCCCCTCCCACACACACACACACACACACACACTCACACACAGCTATTCTCAGACAGCACGGTGGTCTGGTATGTTGACTGGATGACAGGATGACACTTTTAGTGTCCTGTGAATTAGGGACCTGTCAGTTGGCTCTGTCCGGGTACGTCTGCTAGCATAGCGTGTGTGTACCACGACTCCTAGTAGGATTCTACCCAAACAGAAACATACAGTTCTGTTCTATCTCTTTGTTCCTATCTAGAACATATTGGGGGGGGGGGTTTCCCGGACATAGATTAAGTATAGACTAAATCACACTTTCAATTGAAAATCTCCATTGAAGGTGCTTTTTAAATCGAGGATTAGGCTTAAATCTGTGTCTGGGAAACTGGCTCAGGGTGTCTAATCTCCACCTTGAGAGAGACTCAAGTGCCGTACTGTATGTTCACTGGACATACTGGATGTCCATCTCCCCGTGTGCAACTGTGTTGCATGAAGGATCGACCGCTTCCTTGAAAGGGAATCAGGTTAAGTAATCACCTTTCTGCACTCTCTCACCATAAGGCGATTAAGGTGTTTAAATCCAGGGACTATGTTCTCTTTAACAGGATTAGTTGGAGAGATTTATGCCTGACTGTTCAGTGGATCAAGTTCTGACAATGAGAGTCGGTGAATAATATGAAGGACATGGATTTCTGCTTCCCTCAGGACTGTGTTGAACATGCTTCATTTTTTTCACGATCTGTGTAAGCCCGGATTACTATCAGTGTGTTATTAAATATGAACCACGTCAGAGAGACAGACAGCAAGCAAGAGAGACGAGGAGAGAGAGAGAGAGAGAGAGAGAGAGAGAAGGACAGGAAAGAAAGAGAGAGAGAGAGAGTGAGAGAAGGACAGGAAAGAAAGAGAGAGAGAGAGAGAGAGAGAGAGAGAGAGAGAGAGAGAAGGACAGGAAAGAAAGAGAGAGAGAGAGTGAGAGATAAGAAGAGGTGGAGCTGGTTGGGCCTAGAAGCTGTTTCCTGTCTGTTTCTCCATCTGTGGCGGGCTTCACGCTGCAGATTGCTTAGCGGGAGGTATGAACACATCACGTTCATTAACTCTGAGGAAACCTGCCGCCTTGAGAAATGTCAACAACAGGAAGACGAGTCTGGCTGCTGTTTGGTCTGGCAGGCAGATAACTGTGGAACACCGTGACACAGCAGACACAGCCATCTAGGGCAGGGTAGGGTTCACTGTACAACGTACAGACCAGTCTGGAAGGTCAGCTTTGGGGAGGCCATCTAGGGCAGGGTAGGGTTCACTGTACAACGTACAGACCAGTCTGGAAGGTCAGCTTTGGGGAGGTCTTGAGCAAGAAACGAGAGAGATGTGGAAAGTGGCTGGCGATGTAAATACAGTTCAGCATTCTTACACTGTGGACGCATGTTCACTACATGCAGGAGCAGCCGCGCTACATGTGTCCTTTGAAGTGCAGTATGTAGCCTAGAACATTGTTCTGTGTCCGCAGGGCAAAAAGGCAATTTGACTTTTTCAACATAAACTCAACATATGTGGGACAGTACTTAACATATAGATATATTTTACATCTGACATCATCAAATTCATAATCCTGGGGAGAATTTGTTGCTTGGTATCCCTTCCATCCAGATCTTAAAAACACCTCATGTGGTTTGCTAATTTAAACTCACCGGGGGAGGGGGGGGGGGGAGTGTGGGGGGGGGTCTCATCTACTTTAATTTTCGCCACTTCCTTTTCGACTTTGTCCCTGTCCTGTTCCATGGGGCTGATGGTTTGAGCAGATGGGATCCACCGACAGAGGAAGGAAAAGGAATTTATTGTCGAGGAATAGCGATGTAATACTAGCGCCCGGACGACTGTGTCCTCTCTTCTGAAGACGTGACCTTTGACCCCTATGGCTGAGTGACAGGAAACTCTCTTGTGAGAAGGCCATGTTTTAAAATCATCATGAAAAATCATACACACCGTCCAATGAGCAGTACTCAACACACCGCTTGTGGCTCGGGACAAACGACTGGGCTTCGAATGATAGAATAATGGACCTCCACAATGACTCTCTGGCCAATTTTAGACCCTATTACTGAAATGAAGCCCTATTCAGTTTTATATAGGCCATCTGCAGCTCTACTCAAAACTATAAATAAGATGGAGTAGAGTTGAGTGTATTCATCTCCCGCCCTCCTCCTCTGCTCCTTTCAGAGAGGCAGAGAGAGAGAGAGAGAGAGAGAGAGAGAGAGAGAGAGAGAGAGAGAGAGAGAGAGATGGCCCCGAGCTGAATGGGATTTCTGAGGACGGAGGCTGAGCCAGAGAAAACAAGCGAATACAGTACGGCTCTCAGATTGACTGCTGTCCAGCTGAATGGGTAAATCCATAACGCAGGCAGACGCGTGGAGAGGACTTTACAGAAAACCAATCAATAGACAACAAAAAACCAGCGTGTCTCTCTCTCTCTCTCTCTCTCTCTCTCTCTCTCTCTCTCTCTCTCTCCACAAGTTTCCCACTTTAACAAGTGAGTTTTGGTCTGGCTATGGAAAACACAAAATCAAAGGTTCATTGTAAAAGTCGACGTTTTCCCTACTCTGAGCAGCCCCACTGGGCCCTGAATAGTTTCTGCAGCCCCACTGGGCCCTGACTAGTTTCTGCTGCCCCACTGGGCCCTGACTAGTTTCTGCAGCCCCACTGGGCCCTGACTAGTTTCTGCTGCCCCACTGGGCCCTGACTAGTTCCTGCTGAGGCGCTGTTGAAGAGAGCAACAGTGATTACAGTTACGGTTCCTCCTCAGGACCTCCAGCACTTTGGAGGCTATGTTTTACGCAAGCCGGGCTTGTGGGACACCAGAGTCCTCCAGGCTACGGCAGCAGGTGTTTCTCCCAGCCTCAGGGGGCCGCCTGGCCCACCACACACACACACACACACACACACACACACACACACACACGTCCCAGGAGCCGGCTCACAGACAGGACAGCGAGCGCAACAACACACTCTCTCTGTCGCCGAGGAAACAGAATTAGTCCAAAGGTAAATGGGACAGCCAGTGGTACACTGTATGTCAGAGAGAATGGGAGCTGTGTGTGTGTGTGTGTGTGTGTGTGTGTGTGTGTGTGTGTGTGTGTGTGTGTGAGTGTGTGTGTGTGTGTGTGTGTGTGTGTGTGTGAGTGTGTGAGTGTGTGCGTGCGTGCGTGTGAGTGCGTGCGTGTGTGTGTGTGCGTGCGTGCTTGTATGTGTGAGAGTGTGCGTGCGTGTGTGTGAGTGAGTGTGTGTGTGTGTGTGTGTGAGTGTGTGTGTGTGTGTGTGTGAGAGAGGAGAGGACGTGATTTAACGCTGCTTCAGTTTGACATGACAGCAGGTATAATTAGAAAAAAAGATTATACAGATTTGTTGGTGGTGCTGAATATCCTGAAGCCTAATTACCTCAGTAATGCAACCCCCTACTCTCCACACACACACACACACACACACACACACACACACACACACACACACACACACACACACACACACTTTGCATTCCTTCCTTTGTGTGTGCCGGAATTGGAGTGACCTCCCAGTGTTTGACACCCCTCCCTCTCCTACGCCTGTTCTTTGTTAATTAGGGTGAATGCGTTTTATTGCTTGGTTAATTAGCACTGTTTTACAGTTTGGTGACACCTGGTTGGAACGGCTGTTCAGCAGCGGCCCACAGAGTCCGGCTGTACGAGGTCCTGGGGCCTCCGGGCCGGGCCGGGCCGGGCCGGGGGGCAGTAAGGCATCGTGGCTAGCAGACAGATGCTCTATGGTTGGATAGATGGCTGACTGTGGGTCCATCACTCAAGCTCTGCCAGTCATTGGCACGCCTCCCAGGGCTGGATGGGAGGAGGGGGGCTCTGATGATAGCAGCCAATGAGGTGTGAACAGTAGGGGGGGGGGGGGGGGTGGAACCAGAGACACCGCTGGGGAGGGACACTTTTATGACATGTTGTGGTTCTGTTCACAAGGCATAGATCACTACAGGATAGATTTAGTTACTCTTTCGCCTATTCTTACTGAAGTTGAGTTGTAACCCTGAGCAGAAACACACTGGCATAGGGTGTGGCCTTCCCTCTGCAGCGTAGGTCATATCCAGATCGGTGAGATCCCTCAGATGGGTTTCGGTAACATACCCAAGACACACTGACTGTACACTTTCTGTCTGCAATCACTTTTTCCATACGCTGTCCAAAGCCACTCGATAATCTAAACTCACAGACGCGAGGGAAAGTGAATATTTGTCTTGGCCTTGAATGTGTCGGGCAGAAATTAGGCCTTGGTAAAATAAACAGTGCATGTCAAAGTTCTGCAGTAATGTTGGAAATGTCCCATTTGTGAAAGGAGGAGTGGAGAGAGTAGGGTGTGTGTGTGTGTGTGTGTGTGTGTGTGTCTGTGTGTGTGTGTGTGTGTGTGTGTGGCTGTTAGAGGCATACCTCACCCTGTCTACTGTCTTGCAGTCAGGCAGTGTGTAGAGGTCAAGGGTCATGTACATCCTCACACTAATATCCCCCCTGAAGGCTCCCCTCTCTCCCACTCACCACAACTCAGCATTGAAGGGAACACTCTGGTTTTCCACAAGAATGATGACTAACACAGAGGGAAGGGTACATTTCGTTTTTCCATCTTATTTTTCCCCATCTCTCTAAAAAAACAGTAAAACAGCCTATTTCTATTAATTCTCATTCACATCCCACAGCACAGTAATAAAATACTTCCAGTCATGGATAAAACCCCAGAACTCAACGTGATCAGTTTGTATCTGTTGGGGGAAACTGAACATTAGTAAATAGTGTTGCACAGTGACGCCAGCTGCAGTTTCCTCTCCCTGAATGTGTTCTAAATGAGCCTGTTAATGTCTGTCCCTGGGTTTACACCAGCGCTGCTGCAGCCAGTCAACCATAGCCTCAGGACGGCCAATGGTTCACAAGCAAGGCTCAGGAGAAAGCAAATAAAGGCCATGTCTCATATCTACTGAAATATTCCATTCATCACTGCTCCCCCCCGCTCCCCCGCTTCCCCCCCCCCCCCCCCCCCCCCACTGTATATCCTCTGTTCGCTGTTCTCAGCTGACTGTTCTCAACTGGCTGTTCTCAACTGGCTGTTCTCAACTGGCTGTTCTCAACTGGCTGTTCTCAGCTGGCTGTTCTCAACTGGCTGTTCTCAACTGGCTTTTCTCAACTGGCTGTTCTCAACTGGCTGTTCTCAACTGGCTGTTCTCAACTGGCTGTTTTCCCACACATGAGAGTAGGCGAGTCAATGATCTGTGTGGTCCTTGCGGCTGGGAAAGTGTTGTGGAGGAAGTCCCGAGCGGTGGGGTTAAGCTACGGGGGGAAGAGCCGCCTTAAACCGCCGTCCGCCGGTTTTTCTGATCTAGCCTCAAACTACGCTTCACCACTTTTCGATTTCTTTCATTAACTTGATGAGACTTTGAGTCTGGCACATCAAAATGGGCGCCCCTGTCTGAGTGAATATATTTGCACTAATAGGATCTCTCAGCCTATGTCCTTCCATCCCAGTGAGAAAGAGCTATTCAGTAGAGTCAGCCTAACCGCCCAGAGTAGGGTCTTTTAACAGGACATCAGATATGGGATCCCGCAGATAATAATCCTTTTTTCCTGCCTCCCCCTCACTGAACAGAGGGCGGTAGGACACGTAGTGCAGAGCTGCCTGGACTCACTGACTAACCATATCAAAGATGCAGCTGGAACCTTGTCAAGAAGCACGACGTAATGAGATCTGAGGCCCGGTGAGAGTTCCCGCTGCCAAGCGCCTGAGTCGGCCACAGGTCGGCCCCCTTCCCTGTGATTTATGTGCTTCTTTATCAGATATAATGAGCATTTTCACAATTAGCTGTTAGCCGCTCTGCTATCAGACGCCAGTCAACGGCGGTCAGGCAGCGCTCCCCCGTCAGTCCCTGACGCACGCACACCGCAGCTGCTCCCTAACGACGCCGGGCCCAACCCCAGGTTCCTGGTTAATGGGCGGATGTAGAACAGCGACCACGGTTGCGGCCCCAGCTCGTTACACCATCGCAGGAGAATGGCTCTCACCTCGCCATGGAAACGCACCAGCCCAGCCTGGCTCCATCTCTCACGGTGCCCTATAGTCCTTTGAGCTTAACAGGGGGGTGGTAAATCACCTCTCTAAATACCCTGTTGGTGGCTGCAGGTGTCAACATCGGTCATGGGAACATGTACCCAGGCTTACGAGCACAGGGGGGCTGTCTTAGCTCAAGCTATCAGCATCCTAATCACCAAAAGGACAAAATAACCGACGTCAGGAAGTGCTTGCCTCGAGAATCAAATGACACTAAATGTAACTTCTACCACCCTGAAGCCATTGACTGAATCTGTCGTAACCCTAACCCTAAGTGGCATGCTGCAGAACGGTCGTCTGACAATCAGAGAGGCCTATGAATGTGGTAATTCATCATTGTTGAATGTAGGGTATCATTTTTTATACTGTAATGCAAAGGCACTACTCTCTACTCAGGCAGTGTGTGTGTGTGTGTGTGTGTGTACATGTGTGTGTGTGTGTCTGTGTGTGTGTGTGTGTGTGTGTGTGTACATGTGTGTGTGTGTCTGTGTGTGTGTGTGTGTGTGTGTGTGTGTGTGTGTGTGTGTGTCTGTACATGCGTGCATGCCCATGTATTAGTGCGTCATAGAGATGTATTGCTTCAGAATAGGTCTTCTACAGGCACAAGGCATCAGGCATGTAGCAACACATCACTCATAATACAATACCTACTGTGGGTAGAGGAATGACTCATGGACCAGTTATGTTTTATTTTGATAACATTCATGGCTACTTTGACATGATGAAAGTGTGAACAAATAAACTCACTCCTTAGTGAACATGCCTGTACAAACCCTCAGAGATTAAGAATGATGTTAATCTAAACAATTGTTCCTATGTTGCTTCAACACTTTGCTTTGATTTCCGAGTGAGTCTCTTCACTTTCTTACTTTAATTTCAAGAATAATGCAAAGGTTATGATCTGGTGATCCTTCTCTGAGATGAAGGCCTCCAGGAAACCTTCAGGAAAGCTGTAATGTGGCAGAGTTGTATTTCACTGCAACAAACAATACACAGTATGGTTCTGCCGCTGATAATATGGTCATCCATCTCTTATACAAATAGTCTCTAAATAGCATTTCCATAAATAACTGAATCAGTCTTCCATGGTGACTTCATTACACGTCTCACATTTCCATAAATTGATGAGAAATTAGTGGTGACGGAGAGAAAAACCCGCGGTGCGACGTTAGCTGCTGAGAGGACGAGATTGAGACGCTTCGTCTGACTACTTCTCAGAACAATCTCTGGACCACATGCGTGCTTTCCCCCTACTTCTGTTTTTCTACACGTCTCCTCCTCTGGAAGAGCCACATATCATCTTCCTCCGCAGCATTTCATGCATCATTAGCAGAATCCTAAGAGTGTTCACTCACAAATGGAACCAATGAAAAACACTGTTAATTACAAAATGATGCAAATAACTTTTAGACATGTTCGACTTCCTGCTCAAAATTTAAAAATAAATAAATAAATAAATAAAAAATTGAGAACACTTGATTGAACTGTCTGCAGAACTTGACAATGGAACTGTTGAAACATTCCAAAACTGTTCCATATGCTGTATTTTGAGTTAAGACAGTCAGTGAAGTGATGTTTCCCACGATCTAATTAATATCTCCATGCCCTAGGCTCCCAGCATGCTTCACTGTGTGGTGCCTACAGAGCCAGACTTTCCGGCACATTCTGGACCACCTATATTAGGGACATTGAAGACAGACTTCAGAGTTCTTCACACAGAGTCACCCGGAACCCAGATCCCACAGAGCAAGGATGGTAATATATCATAAAGCACCCAAAGCTGACACTTTCATATTCCAAAACGGAATTCTGATGCACCATTTGACAAGATATACAGCTTTGTGCCTCATTTCAACAAAGAGTATTTCAGTTAAACAAACCAAGCTGCTAAAGCAGGCTCGGAGAGGCACCGTATGACTGGAGAGACTTGGTTTTTCTGAGTTTGGTGGGCTGTGGTACAGACAGTCTGAAACGTTGTCTAGCAATGACAATGAGTACAGCCAGAACTAACTACAGCACGTAACATGTTATTGTGTCTCCAACGACTCCTCAAGATAGATCTCTTTAATGTGTCCAGGATAACCATTAGGAGGAACATTACAGTTGCTGGAGTAATGACTGTGGTACTTAGGCAGAGGACTGAAATGCACGACTCAGAGAATAAATCCAGAAGAATGGTCTTTACTATCAAAAAAGGTTCTTTACACAGGTAGGCAGTCAATGGGTAGGCAGATAATCCAGGAAGGGGGTAGGCAAAGCAGGGTTTGGTACACAGGTAGGCAGTCAATGGGTAGGCAGATAATCCAGGAAGGGGGTAGGCAAAGCAGGGTTTGGTACACAGGTAGGCAGTTCAATGTGTCAGGCAGATAATCCGAAAAGGGGGAGGCAAAAAGGCAAAACACTATCAGAGATCAAAATAACCAGGAATACTCAACAGGAGGCAAAATTGCTGTAACGCTTGACACAAGGTACAAAGACGAACTGGCCAGAGACAGGGCGGTCGACAATCACACAAGGGCAGGTGGTGAAGCGTCTGAAACGAGGGACAAGGTGAGTAACACAAAAAATAAACTGGAAACAATAAATGACATGACATGAAACAGAGACAAACAGGAACTAAGGAACAAGGCGGGACGCTCCAGACGGATGTGCGGTATAAAGGAGCCTCCGCCTCTCATGTGGGGACAGACGGTGTCCTTTAATGACTCATGGTTTCCTTTATCTCATATTTCCACTGCTCTCCAGCCTACAGAAACCACCGCTACGTTGAAACCTGCTCTTTATGAAAGAGCCAGAGCCATCAATTATATTACTGTCAAAGACAAACCAATATTTGACCACCACTCACTCTCAGGATTGGTTGGCCACATGTGACCTCTTGTTGCATTAAGTTGGCTAATAATGATTTAATGGACAGGCGTCCGTCTTAGATAAACAGTAACCTCATACTTAGAAAAGAAAAGCTGCCAATGACATCATTCCCCGACGCACTGATTCAATATGAACAGGAAGGAAGCCTGAGTAGATGTGTGGATAATATGCCCTCCATATGGCTCTGTGCCCCCGGGCAGGCACTCCAACATGACGTGTTCCAACAGACAACGTGAGGACCAAACCTGTTCGGTTCTCTATCTTCTGAAGTATCTTCTGAAGTATCCTTTGATCAGAAGAAGCAACATGTCAGCTGGTGAACAGACCCATTATGACAACATCTTATGGTATCCAGAGGCCTGAAATTGATGAATCATCAGAGAATACGTGTACATTGGAACAAGTACTATGTACTGTAGTTGTGAACTGAAGACACTGACACCAAACCTGCCAGAGGCTCAGCGCTCCTCTCCTCTCCTCTCCTCTCCTCTCCTCTCCTTTGATAAACTCTTCAGCACGTCAACGTCAAGATCCACAGGTGTGAGAAATGTACAGGGAATGAATTGGGTGACAATTAACCTATTATCCATCCAGTCCTGGGCACGGCTATTATCCATCCAGTCCTGGGCACGGCTATTATCCATCCAGTCCTGGGCACGGCTATTATCCCGCCATTATTCTATTTGAAGGGGTGACTTTTTCATAAAAGACCTGACATTGTACCTTTGTCACCTTTAGGCACCTAATCTGTTCCTCCTTTCTCCCCCACGCCCGCGGGAGGAAACGTTCTCTAATTCCTGTGACATTACTGCACAACCCAATCACTGAAATGTCATTCTCATCAGCTATGTCACCCCTCCCCCGCCCTTTCCTTCCATACTTAAGGCCATCTGTAAGAAGACTGCTATTAAAGGAATCAAATAGACAGGCCCGGGCGACCCAGACCTTATAAGAGCAGAGATTTATATCAAAGTAGAAGTTTAATTATGTTAGAGGACGAAGCCCATGTTCTCATCATAGGCCCCAGCCCCCCCCCCCCCTCTCCATTTCCTGCCTTAACCTCCTGGGAGAACCTTTGACAGGGGAGGATGTTACATCGTCATGCCAGACTGTGTAACCTCCTAAACCGCCCCACGGTGTCCTGCCAAGGAACCGCAAACTGCTATGGACGGAGGAACCAACAGAGTCCACGGGGGTTCTGCGCGAAGTAGCAAACCTCCAAAGCCGCCGTGGCTTGGAGAACACTAGGTGGTCATTTTCTCCACCGTATTCTCCGGTCTGTAATGCTTTAGACATGCCACCCATACGGAGGTCATTTCCTAAAGGAGCTGCCCGCTTATCTCCAGTCAATCTGACAGCCCGTATTGCGTGTGGACCCCCTGTGCTAGCGAGCAGGGCTGTCTGCTGCAACATGCATACCTGGACTGTGTTCTCACATCACTTCATGCAACGTACTGTATCGAATGGTCTGAGTGGCCTTAACTGTAATTTGTGCACATTATCATATCACGTTTTCCTTTCCGTGGACACACACGGGCACTGACGTGGTCTACAAATTGAGCAGCTTAGCCGTGTAATTGCTCATTTTTACAGAAGACAAAATAATGAACCTGAGTGGAAGAAACCAGTAGAACCAGAAGTCCCAAACGTTGAGTTTACCTGCATTCCTGCCTAATCCTGTCATGTCAGTGTGTTTGCCCAGGTAACACAATTTACCCAGAGCACTGGGCCAGAAACTGCAGTTCCTGCTCTTAACTACAGACAGCAGCTCAGGCTGCATATTAAGTTAGAAAAGCACCCTGCAACACATGGAATTTGTATATATATATATATATATATATTTTTTTTTTTTTTTTTTTTTTTTTTTTTTCCTGCCCGTATGCTTCTCTGGAAGGCATCCCAGACAGTTATGTCCTTCAGCAGGAATACAGAGGGCTAAGAATGCCCTGAGCCAGACCTGGAAACAACGGGGGCAGCCGGATCAGACAGACTGTATTAGAGAGGTGTTTTTATCAGCTGTCCGACAGCCTAGCAGCACACGAAAACAAGACAGCAGGATGTTGGGGCTAACACACTTTGAAATATTACTCTAAGTGAAATTAATTTTTGGCTGGCGAGCACCAGGACATCCCAGGTGTTACTGTGGAAATACCATCTGGTTCATTAATTGGAAGTTATTCCAGACGATTACGGATCTCCCCCGAGGACGTAGGCGAGAGCACTCTGCGCGTGCATATCGAATATCATAAATAAGACGCCACACAGAAGGGACCGGTTTAACTTTGCTGGGGTTTTTCATCGGCTTACACTGATTATCAACAGTTCAAGGTAGTTTACACACAAGCAGCAGATTCCTCAGGTGCAGCCTGCATGGATGAAACCTCCAGAGGAAGGAGAGGAGAATACATTAAAGGCCTCTGAGCGTAGAAACAATGCTCTGGTATTTTTTTCTTTGTTCTCTTATTGATGCGGTTTTCTTTCTTTCTAAATCTCCAAAGACTACTTTGAATATGTGTGGATCCAGAGGAGCTGATTCAATCTGATTGGCTCGTTAGGAACCCTGTGCTCCTGCTCCTTTGAAGGGCAACAAGGAGAACACTGTTTTTTATCCAACATGGTTGATCACTGATGATTTCGAGCTTTTCTGAAATGTCAGTGTTGTTTTTTTTTTTTGTTGCAATTCTGCAATTTGGCATACAAAAACAATGTAGCAGGTTTTGTAGCCCACACCTATGCCCCCCCCCCCGCACTCCCCCCCCCCCCATCCATCCCTCATCAGTGTGGGACCTGTTGACTGAAATGAGACACCTTCCCCCATGCCCCCCGGCCCCCGCCTAGCCCTGCCCTGTGTAACCTTGCGAGAAACCATGCCCCCGGCCCCTTGCCCCCATCACTTACCCCCTGTCCCCCCTGGGGCAGGCAGGCAACAGGCTCTTGGTGTTGGTGTGGGGTTAGGGGCTTGGCTTTTCACCAAATATTCCCACTTGTACCTTTATTTTCTTTGTTCAGACTCAGAGTCATCTGGAATGTTTCTCAGGCACAATTACCCACCAGGCCACTGCTCTCTACCCATAGAATTACAGAAGGAAACTGCCTGTATGCGGTCTACTCATTAATCACAGCACGATTCCCTCCTAGTGTACCTTTAAGCTCTAAGCGTCCCTCTCAGCACGACGTAAGGAGATGTATGCCTCGTTTGGGGATGAGTGATGGATACTGTTGGACCGCCTGTCTCGTGGATAATCAATGTGATCTCACCGCAAACAACTAATCAATTGGGCAGATCCCTGCCTCATCTGCCCTGTCTGCCGCCGTGACTGATGGTGACACCTGTAATTGGATTCAGTCTGTGAAACAACGGGAAAAGGAACGTTCCAGAAAGAATGAGACAATTATGTACAATGGTGAGGCACTCTGAGGCAGATTTAGACAAACTCATATTTATTCTGGGAGGCAGTGAGGTGGCGGGGCTCCTTCTTCTTCCTCTGAGGTGTTTTATTGAATTTGCCTGGTGTTTCCTTTACCCCTCACTCACTGATCTATCTGCTCCATCACACACACACACACACACACACACACACACACACACACACACACACACACACACACACAACCATATGCACATGCTCATTCTCTCTCTCTCTCTCTCTCTCACACACACACACACACACACACACACACACACACACACACAACCATATGTGCGCGCACACACACACACACACAACCATATGCACATGCTCATTCTCTCTCTCTCTCTCTCACACACACACACACACACAACCATATGCACATGCTCATTCTCTCTCTCTCTCTCTCACACACACACACACACACACACAGACACACACACACACACACAACCATATGCGCGCGCACACACACACACACACAAAAGTGCCTCAAAATGACGGGTTTCTCCCCCCACCCCAGGGCTTAGTCGACCCCTATGCCAGATTAAACCTGACACTCGTGACCGCGCCTGTCAGGGGAAAAATGAGGGAGGAGTCCAAAAGGAAGAAAAAACCGAGTGGTAAGTTTGGAGTGACAGGCTAATTAGGGCTTTCCTGTTAGAGGCTTTATTTTCATATTTACTCCAGAGCGGCAAAGGCCAAACACCACGGTAACCCTAACAGCTCGCATTACACACACACACACACACACACACACACACACACACACACACACACACACACACACACACACACACACATACACACACACCACACACACACACACACACACACACACACACACACACCACACACACACACTGATCAACATACTTAGTGAGAAAACACCCTACATGACTTTTGAACTGATATAACAGAGAAAGACCACATGCATTATGTTACCACATAATAACACTTCCAACACTACCTTCACCCCTTCTGTCAGTGTAGGCAACTGGGGTATTTGCCACCATTCTGATTGGTAAAGAATAGCGCCCTCTCCTGGTTGAGTCGTAGAACATGAACCTCTGTACTATCTTATACTCTATTGGCCGATATCAGACCAAAAAAGGCTACACCACTTCAATGCAATGGAAATTAAGTGTGGATAACATTTCACTGGGATGAATCAAATATTATCAAATACATGTTTTTATTCATTACTGGACTGGTAACACAGACGTCCTGTTCAAGAGGGGCCAGAGCCGGCTTTATTTCCTGAGGAGGCTCAGGTCCTTTGTCGTGTGCAGGACTCTGCTGAACATGTGCTACCAGTCAGTGGTGGTCAGCACAGTGCTGTACGCGGTGGTATGCTGGGGGGGCAGCATCAAGGAAGGTGACACCAAGAGTCTGAACAAGCTTATTAGGGAAGCTGGTTCTGTCCTCAGTGTCACCCTGGACACTGTGGAGGAGGTGGCCAATAGGAGGATGAGGACCAAACTCCTGGCCATCATGGACAATCCCTCCCATCCCCTACATGACACTGTGGCAGAGCAGAGAAGCCCCTTTAGCAACAGATTATTATTACAACCACGTTGCACTAAGGAGCGCTATAGGAGATCTTTTCTGCCTGCCACAATAAGACTGTAAACTCCTCCTCCGGCTGGCTCCATCAGGGTGATCAGAGTCAGGCTGGGGGATGTTAAATCATACTGGACTGTTGTTACTGTATATAATGTTTCAGATGTCTGTTTTATTCTAGTATTCTATTGTCACTTTATTTTGTTATTGTTGTTTGTGATGTGAGCTGCTGTAACTTGATGTGAGCTGCTTAATTTCCCCTCGGGGATCAATCTATCTATCTCTCTATCTCTCTATCTATCTATCTATCTTAACCTTACATCAGTCCAAGGAAGCAATCAAAACTGTACAAAAGCATATGACAGTTGTAACGAGGTGATAGATAGTCTATGTAACTGAACATGCTGCCTTTCCATGAATCACGTAACGTCCATTTCCTGTCCTGTACTTTGTGAGTGATCTCTCCCCAAGGGTAATTACAGTCTCTACGCTTCAGCTTTTCTCCCGAGATTTCCTGCCCCATAAAATTAGTCCTCGTTGCGTCCATTTATCATCCCATTACCACAACGCTGTTGTCCAAATATAGACGCCAGGTCTGGTAAAGTGGTAAGAATGCACCCTGCCAACAACAACACCAGCAGCCCCAGATACGGTCATACTTGCTTGATTATAGGATTTTCAAATGGCCTTCTGCACGGACCAAAACAAACTCCATCAGCACTTGCGCTCTCAAACTCAGTGCTAGGTTTGATGGATGTGGTTGAGGTGAATAATGGGTCCTATAATGGCGTGTAGAACCCAAGAACGCGGTTCGATAAAAGCTGAACACGTCGCCCACCTATTCATGCAGCACAGCCGTCCTGTCGATCAATAGCCGTCATGCGGACTGAGCGCGCTCACAGCAGCAGGCAGATAAAGCCAAACTGCATCGTTTAAGAAATCCTGTGAATCTATGTAGCGCCCTGTTAAAGGAGCGAACTGTAGGCCTATTCATCATAGATGTGTCGATCCACTGCGTGGAGGCTTGGGGATGTAGCTGTACACTTCCTGAGTGTCTTCTTCTATGGTAGATGCTAAGAGATGTGATTTGTCAGACACTTAAATTCCACATTTCAGCTTATTATGCACAGTCTTTGAAAGGCAGTCAAAGTAAACCAAACTCACAGGGGAAGTGCGCTTTGCTGCCATAAAATATGTCTCGGGAATGTTTGACTTTGGTGGTCAACTTAGGAAATGAAGGAGAAAACAGACACACTTTAACGTGACGTTTATTTGACATGGTTGTCACTCTGTAACTCATGACGTGACCAAGAAACATGCAAATTACCTGTGATCTTAACAACGTTCAAACATTTCACGCTTGATTGTTATCTGCAAAAGAACATTTTCTCAAGGCCAATGCTCCATTTTCATTTTTAAAAAAAAGAATATATATATATTATCATCTGCTGTCACCAGAATGATTGAAAGTGTTTATTTTCTAAATATCCAAATAGGGGAAATCATGAAAATGACTTTGACCTTTGAACTATTGTTAGGTTTAGATTAAGTGCGAGATGCGAGCAGGCGTGTCAAAATGGCTGCCGAGGCAGGGTGAGAGGGTCGTGTGTGGTGGGAAAATGTCTGACAAGAAGCGAGAAGCGATGAGGGTCATGGCAAAGGGTCGTGACAAGGGAGCCCTGGCAGGTCAGGGGGAGTGGGCCCTGGGGGGCTGTGTTCCTGTGGAAACGTATGGGAAGGTTTCAACTAAAGAAAATAACTCACTTCATCTGGAGAGCTGTCCCAAATCAGATTGCACATGCTACACATGCTACACATGCATCCCTTTATATTTCACGAGGTATTCTTTCGATATCAACAGTCAGTCGATCATTTGATAATATCATATCATGACATCAATAGATCATTTCATGTCACTGTCATGTTTACAGTACAAGAGAGTTGAATTGCCCCCAATTCCCTCTAGATGTAAGCAGCGGTTCAGCCATTACAAGGTACGGTAGACTCTTCCTCATAAGTGTTCTAACTGCTCTTATCATATTTCCTCCGTGGGTATCTGTGTCGTCCCTTCCTGACCCGTGGTGAACTAACTCAAAACATGTTTCCTGTGATCCACAGAGCCAGGCCGCCTGGACGTTATTTAACCGTTACACAGAGCTGCCTTCTGGCTGGGAAGATCATAAAGCCTCTGGAATGGGATCGTGTGTCACCCAAAATTCAGAAAAGAGGCTCTCCAGTCCAGGTAGTCAGAGGGGGGGGGGGGGTGGGGGGTGGGGGGGGTGGAGGTTCGGAAAGGGAAAGTAATGTGTCTGTGAGAATGCCAGTCAACTGTGTCAGCTGATGAAGAAACATGTTTTGAGTTAGGCCCAGACATAATAAACGACGATAAAAACCGTATAAACAGTCTAGCAGGCGCTGGTTAAAATGAAACAAGTTCAAGTTTATACACCTATATACACACGGTCTGGTATGTATGCCACAGGGTACCCTACAGGCTCCTCAGGCTTACATTAACTCAGAATATAGCAAAGAAACGTCTACATTTCACAGAAAAGTATGAAATCGACCTCGCAATGAAACCGCTGTTGTATCTTATGGCTGTAGAGGGGTATGTATTGTGTTAGCGACTGGTGACCCAAGATAGGAGTGTGAATGACCTTCCCAGCTGGCGTTAGGGCCTTGGAGCCTGGCAGAGGAAGAGTTCATCCCAGTTAAACTCGGTCTTGACAAGGTGCTGAATGTGATGAAGTAGAAACTCTAGCACCATATCTAAAACAAGCATGCGAGAACCAGACAAATAAATCTCGTGAACAAATCATACATCGGGCACCAACATTTGCGTAGCCTCGGCATCGCTCACACGGCTTATTATGTTGGAACACGTTCCCCTGGGAGGACATTTGTTAACGTAGCCGCGCTCTGCAACGCTCCCGCCCAGTGTGTGTCCCTCAGCGAGACCTCTGACGACGATGATGATGATGATGATGATGATGGTGAGGAGGAGGATGATGATGATAATGATGGTGATGATGGTGGTGAGGAGGATGATGATGATGGTAATGATGGTGATGATGGTGGTGAGGAGGATGATGATGATGGTGATGATGATGATGATGATGATGATGGTGGTGATGAGGAGGATGATGGTGATGATGATGATGATGGTGGTGATGAGGAGGATGATGGTGATGATGATGATGATGGTGATGATGATGATGGTGACTAAAACAGGGACGACAATAATGACGGGGAGGAGGAGGGGGAGAAGGGATAGGAGGAGGAAGAGGAGGGGGAGGAAGAAAAAGAGACACTTGAATGAACAATTGGAAGATAAAACATCTAGCCTATACTTATGTAGACGTATATTTCCTGTAAGAGAGAGTTCCCTGTCTCCCGTCCTCTCCCCTACTGTGAATCATACCCGACCTCTGACCTGCAGCAGCTGACTTATCCATTCACAAATGAGTCCAGGCAGGTTTATGATCTACCCCGAGACAAATGGATTCAATGAGTTTAGATTAAACCAGAACAGAGGGTTTGAACCCGGGACTCGATAAGCATCAAGTCCTGTAGGATGTCAACGTAATTCACCTACAGAATGCAGCCAATATACCTTGATGAATGACTCATCCAGCGTTATGGATAACTCTGTGTCATCATCCCAGCTCATCCATTACGTTAGCTCAACACATGTGACTGAACATTAATCATGATCCGGGTGATTCAGTGTTCTAGCTATAGAGAGGTCTGAACCACATGAATACGGTTTAAACACCAGCTATTTGATTTACCTCAGAAAAGAGCATTGGCAATATAAAGTAATACAATTTTCGAAGCATCACAGCTGGTCCCGTTGGACAGGGAACCTAAACAGGCGTTTGATTGGCAGATTCAGAGGTCAAGGGTCGTTCCCCTCAGGGGTCGGAGCTGCCTTGGCGTTTGTCTGTCTCCGCTGTACAATCTTAACCCTGTGTGAGTCAGAGACATCCACACTCCTCTCACACAAACACAGGTTACACTGACACACAGAGCCTGAGGGGACAGGGATGGGGACGCGGGGGGGTGGGGGGGTAACAACAGACAGACAGAGCCTGGGGGGGGGTAACGACAGACAGACAGAGCCTGGGGGGGGGACGATGACAACAAACAGACAGAGCGTGAGAGGGCTGTGTGTATGTGTGGGGGGGGGGTGTCCAAGCACTGCTCATCCCTGCTCTACGCCGTAAGTCATGGTGGTTATAACTCAATATGCATTATTATCTGTTCCTTCCAACTTGTGTCAACGTCAAAGTCTTGTTTATTTGTATTGAATACAAGAACACAACGCAACAGAACGCCTGAGGCAGAGCAGCTCTACAACATCAATCAACATCATCAGTACAATGGAACAAGGATAGTAGATACAATATGTATGTGATTGCTTGCTTTAAATCTTATCGTGTTTCTCATGTATTTCAGTTATCATGTAAACTGCAATGTGTGTATCCTAATAAATTTGAACTTGAACTTGAACTAATGTAGGAATTTCACCTGTGTGAAATAAGATATCTTGTTCTAAAAAGCGTTTAGTCAAGAAACAAGTTTATTGTCTGAGGAAACTAGTATTGTGCGGTACAACGGGTAAAGAAAGGCAGCTCAAATACAACATACAATACAATACATGTTTGAGAGACACACATTTTAAAAGAGACCCCAAAGGTCAAGTTTGGCAGAGAAAGGAAAGCTTCCAAGTAGACTGAATAGTCTCAGGGCATTCGCTGAGGATAGGTAAACTCTGGCGTGTGGATGGGGTCCGCCCCGTACGGTCAGGGTCCTAGTGGCATGGCCCTGTAGGGTCAGGGTCCTAGTGGCATGGCCCCGTAGGGTCAGGGTCCTAGTGGCAGGGCCCTGTAGGGTCAGGGTCTCGTAGGGTCAGGGCCCTGTAGGGTCACGTGCCCTGTAGGGTCACGGCCCCGTAGGGTCAGGGTCCTAGTGGCAGGGCCCGGGGAGATGGAGCTTGGAGGAGGCTGTGTGGACACCTTTCAGGAAGGACAGGTCCGACCTAGGACACAGCCTCATCCTTCACCCCCCATGTCCCTCAGAAGGGGCTGAATGAACGGCAGGAGGAAGGGGGTCCAGTTCAGCACCATCAACACCACCCTCATCAGATCAAACATTGGACATTGTTCATTCTACCAACGTGGTATGCTAGCTATGCTGGCTATGCCAGCGGGGATATGGAGCATAGCCAGGGTCTCGGACCTGTAACTGAGAGAGCATCAGTAGAACGACACCATGACACCGGAATGACACCATGAGACTGGAATGACACCATGACCCTGGAATGACACCATGACCCTGGAATGACACCATGAGACCGGAATGACACCATGAGACCGGAATGACACCATGAGTCTGGAATGACACCATGAGACCGGAATGACACCATGACCCTGGAATGACACCATGACACCATGACCCTGGAATGACACCATGAGACCGGAATGACACCATGACACTGGAATGACACCATGACACTGGAATGACACCATGACACTGAATGAAATAAAACAATGTAAGCTTTACATTTGGGTAAGATATAGTTAGACAGACACATAACATTCTGGGGTGGTCCAGTGGTCCAGTGGTCCAGTGGTCCAGTGGTCCAGCACCACGGCTGACAGTGTGCACATATGCACATATTCAAATCCATCCTTTGCCCCCCTCCTTACTCTCCTGTCTCCCTACACTGTCTCTATCCAATCAAATGAACAAATATACAAGTGTTTTTTGCCCCACGCCAAAAATATCCTTTAAAAAAACAAACATGGGGGCGCTTAGTGGTGTAGCACACTAATGCGCTCACCACGTAATCGCAAGGTTCCTGGTTCGATTCCGACCCTCGACCTATCTTGCATGTCATCCCTCCTCTCTCTCCCATCCTTCCTGTCAATCTCTACTGTCTCTATCCCAATAAAGCAGAAATGCCCTAAAAAAAAACATATTTAAAAAAAAAAGAAACATAACATTGATGAATAGACAACAACTGGCAAACTGGCACTGCCCGTCCAGCCTGTGTTGCAGAACCAGTTATGTCTAAGCCTGGTGAATCGAGCTTGGCAAGGAATGGTCCGCTCCTGTCCTGCCAGTGTTCTCGCCAACGTGTTTGCCCTGGACTCTAAATCCTTGTTAACAGACTGACAAGGAGAGTCAAAGTCCACCGAAACACCGGGGGAGTTTTAGCCCGGATGAAGAGACCACATGGTGTGTGTGTTATCCTGCCGCATGGCTCATTGAGAAACATGTTGATCTTACTAGCTACAGAGAAAGTTGGAATCTGAAATGTGTTGTGTGTGTGCGCGTGTGTGTGTGCGCGTGTGTGTGTGTGTGTGTGTGTGTCTTCTTTGTGACTTCTGTGTGGTCCAAATGGATCTAAAATGCAGTTTTGGGGATTATGTTTTCTGTAGACTGGCGGTGAGAACGAGTCTCACACACTCAGACGCTCTAGACTGATCATCTTACTGCTGCTGTTGGGAAATATACCAGTTAAACAGTTACCGTAACTAGACACCCCCATATATCTTTTGGCTGAAACCTCTCTCTCTCTCTCTCTCTCTCTCTCTCTCTCTCTCTCTCTCTCTCTCTCTCTCTCTCTCTGTCTCTCTCTCTCTCTCTCCCTCTCTCTCACACTCGCCTTAGTGTGCTACGCCACTGAACGCCCCGTCATCAGTGGTTTCTGAAGGCGTCTGATCTGTTAGTTCAGTCAGGAAGTTCACGTACGTCAATTTTTACGTTTAATGGAAAAGGTAATGCACCATGTTTGTCGTCATTGGATGGCTCCACTCTAATGTAGCTCCCCACCTGAAGTTAAACAATCAAACACAATGTCATGAGGCGGGGAGCCCATGAACTTCAAAACCCCTGTAGGTCGGTCAACACACAGACCCTCAGGGGAGAGCAGGGCGGTCAACACACAGACCCTCAGGGGAGAGCAGGGCGGTCAACACACAGACCCTCAGGTGAGAGCTGGGCGGTCAACACACAGACCCTCAGGTGAGAGCTGGGCGGTCAACACACAGACCCTCAGGTGAGAGCAGGGCGGTGGGTGGGACGGCCGAAATGCAATCTGGAAAAGCACCTGGCCAGCTGCCATCTCTGTGAAGCGTCGAGCATTGATTACTTTGTCTTATGATGATAAAGGCGTCTGCTAAATGCCATAAATGTAAATGTAAACTGTACACAGCACACACACTGTACAGGACTTCTGTTTAACACAGAGATGCAGGACAGGATAATATCATAACCACCTCAGTTGATGTGGGCCAGAGTCAGATATATATATACAAATATATATACAAATTGGAGTATACATTAACTTCCATAATATAATCACGGGTCATCGTGACGTATGTAAAGCGGGTCCAGCCCTCGTTGAGAGAACGGGACAACGTTTCGCCATTTCCCCGGCATTCCCGCCATGATTGATTGTCCAATAAGCGGCGAGCAGCCGTCTCCGGTGCTTTGGGTAATTGTCATATTTGTCACCTTTAGAAGAGCGGCCGGGCTGCGAGTGTGTCTCCTCTCCGTGATCTAATTGGACAGAGTTATCAGGAGTGCAGCAGCCAGTGCAGGAGAGCAGTGATTCATATCCTGCAGCCAGCAGAGTGAGGAGTCGTTAGAGAGACAGAGGGGCATTAATAAGCACTTCACACAGCGGCTCCCCTGTTAGCGATAGCACTGCGTCTGCACACCTCGGCAGGATTTATTACCCGGGCTGTTTGATTTTACCTCGACAACACATTGTGGATATCCACCCAAACACACGCACACGCACACACACACACACACACACACACACACACACACACACACACACACACACACACACACACACACAGT
>NC_139659.1:1159309-1199309 GCF_951799395.1 Argentina silus
CCCTCCCCTCTGCTGCTGCGTTAGGCCTCTCCCTCCCTCCCTCCCTCCCTCCCTCTCTCTCTCTCTCTCTCTCCCCCTCCAGCGGCCCCACCCTCCCCTCTGCTGCTCTATCTACCCCTCCCTCCCTCCCTCCCTCCCTCCACCCTGCACACTCCCTGGTCCAGACTTTGTGTTTGTGAAAGGGACCGTCTCAAATGTCGTCTCTCTGCGGCCTGGCAGCTGCTCCTGGACCACGCCATTCTTTCAGAGCCTTGACGGGAGAGGGGGGGTCTCAGTGAGAGGGGGGCCCCGCCCATTGAAGAGGGTGTAAGAGTGCTGGCTGCTGCTTTTGTCTGAGCTTTGTTTTGGGGAGGGAGGTGGGTGGAGGGAGGGAGAGAGAGAGGGGGGGGGGGTCCACATGACCACATTTAACCATCTTATCTGGGCTTAGACCAGCACCCCCCCCCCCCCCCCCCCCACCATCCCCAGCCCCTCATAGTCCCCTCATAGTCCCCTCATAGTCCCTCATAGCCCCTCATAGTCCCTCATAGTCCCTCATAGTCCCCTCATAGTCCCCTCATAGTCCCTCATAGTCCCTCATAGTCCCCTCATAGTCCCCTCATAGTCCCTCATAGTCCCTCATAGTCCCCTCATAGTCCCTCATAGTCCCCTCATAGTCCCCTCATAGTCCCTCATAGTCCCTCATAGTCCCTCATAGTCCCCTCATAGTCCCTCATAGTCCCTCATAGCCCCTCATAGTCCCCTCATAGTCCCCTCATAGTCCCCTCATAGTCCCTCATAGTCCCCTCATAGTCCCTCATAGTCCCTCATAGTCCCTCATAGCCCCTCATAGTCCCTCATAGTCCCTCATAGTCCCTCATAGTCCCCTCAGCCCCTCAGGCCCAGCCTGCTGACACTGGCAGCACTCAGAGCACAGCTGGCGAGCATTCCCTGTATAGCCTCAATGCACCCCTACACACACACACCTCCCCCTAATACACACACACACACACACACTATACACACACACACACACACACACACACACACACTTGGAGAGAGGTTACAGAGATAGATAGATAGATAGATAGATAGATAGATAGATAGATAGATAGATAGATACTTTATTGATCCCCGAGGGGAAATTAAGGCGTTACAGCAGCTCAGAACACAAACAACAACAACAAAATAAAGTGACAATAGAATACTAGAATAAAACAGACACACTGAAAAGAAAAGAGACAAAAATGGCATGGAGCTGAAGAGGGGTGCAGGGTGTGTGTGTGTGTAAGGGGGGGGGGGGGGGGGGCTCCTTCAGTCGTGTTTTGGCAACAGTTGGCAGCATGTGTCAGCAGCGCCAGACTCCATGGTAACGGCACTAGACATGACAAAGCTGTACTCCCCACCACGCCTGTAGATGCATCAACACACACACACACACACACCCTTCAACTGAATTGTAAATTGGAATACACAAACACACACACATACACACAAACACACACTTAGCTGCACCTGCTTCCAGCCTTTCTAGAATAGTGGAGTGGTGTTTTGATATAAACAGAAGACTGTTTCTTCAGTAAACTATGCAGAATGCATACAGGCAGGTTGGATCTCCCAGCAGTGATACCTGAGGTGTCCTCACCTCAATATCAACATGAGTGAAAGGGCTTATCTGCTCTGCATCATGTTAACAAAGAGGAATCGGCAGATGGATGTTAAAGGGGCAATCTGGGATTCCTACAACAAAGCGGTCCCCCTGCCACTGTTTTGGTGAACAGCTGAGGGAGGGGCTGGAGAAACCTCCCAGATGGAGCTGTGGGTGAGAGGACCGACCATCCATCACATCAACATGGTACTTTTAACCATGTCTTAAAGCTACACAGCGTTTTGTTTTGCTTGTGCAAAAATGAATGTACCAATCCCAGATTGCCCCTTTTTAAGAGTTTTGAACATGTAAGCGTAATCAGTGATCAGATAAATCATGAATTCATTGAAACATGAATTGAAGAGAGGATATCAGATAAAGGCATAAAGACCACCTGTCATTTACATATGAGCATCTGAGCATTAGGAGGGGCAGAGGTGTGTGTGTGTGTGTGTGTGTGTGCGTGTGTGCGTGTGTGCGTGCGTGTGTGCGTGCGTGCGTGCGTGCGTGCGTGCGTGCGTGCGTGCGTGTGTGCGACAGCATGTGTGCGTGCGACAGCATGTGTGCCTCCATGTGTGCATGCATACGTGCACACGTTTATGAGTCAGATTCCTGACGACCTCTGACCTCCTGCAGTCCAACAGCAGCTCAATGCTAATGAGTGACATTAGCATCACGGGCAGACTGGACTGAGGACAGCAGCATGTCGCTACGGAGCCCCAGCTGGTGCTAGCATCTCCCCAGACCCGCCTGGACCCCAGGTTCATCACAACCACCTCCTCCATCACGCCTGAACACATTTTGATGCTTCAGGGAAACTGATCTTCCTTTGCCACCTCTGCAATGCACCTTATGCAAACTTTAACTCACATGTTTGAGTCCAGATGAACGGCAGCTGTCAGCCGAGGCGATGTACTGTATATATACTGTATAGTTCTACAATGTTTCCACTGTTGTGACGCTGTAAATGATCAGTGCGATGCACAACAAACCGACAGTAGAGTTGTGTGGCGAAACCTCAGAGAGAAATGTCACCATTTCATCGACGGTACAGATAGAAACGCCCGGCGGTCCCAACCTGCTCCAGACCAGGTTGGTGTGGGGGATTCCGATGGCTCAATCCTAGGCAACAGGCCCCCCCCCTCTACCCCTCTACCCCCCACCCCACCCCCCGCCTCAGCACCATCTGCTGTTCCTGGGGCGTCTTCACCTCACTGGAGGGCTGGAGAAAGCGGGGGGGGGGGCTGGGGGAGGGGGGGCTTCTGGGGGGATCGTGTTGAAAAGACACTTGAGAAGAGCCATGTGGTTGGAACACTGCCCTCGTAGAGTGGGTTGATGAGGGGGGCATCCAGGAGGGGAGGGGGGGTGGAGATAATGAAATATTATGACACAGAGCAATTAAAGCCCCCTGAGCCCCTTACAAGCACATACGCACGCTCACACACACACACACACACACACACACACAGTGTGCCTATCAGAGCAGCTGTGGTGTGCAGAGACAGAGACAGGGCACAGCCCTGTGTTAGTAGAGCTGCAGTCATATCTGGTGTCATATCTCTGCAGTAAACCTCCTGGGTATTTACCATGAATAATATCTTCAATCACTCTATCAGCTCAGATAGGTCTCAGACACAGCCTGCTACTGGGGGCTCTGCCCTGGCTTGGTCCTGCAGGGACTCTCTTTGTATTGCTTCATCAATTGGGGGGGGGGAGTGGGTGGGGGGGGTCTGAATGGATGAATGAGAGCTGGCTTGTGCCAGGCACAGGGACCTCCTCCCTCCCTCTCTCCCTCTCCTCCTCTCTCCTCCTCTCTCCTCCTCTCCTCCGTGTCAGCAGATGGACTGAGGGTTTATGGGCCCGTTGCCGGGCAGATTAAAGGGGGGTTGGTTGTTGTAGGTTTTGGGGGGGGGGGGGGGTGTTTGAGAGGGGGACAATGGAGTCGGCTGGCTGCACACTGACCCACAGTGCACTGGGGCGGCTCGTTAAACACACCAGGCTGGGGGGGGGGCTGGGGAGGGCTGGGTGGACTGTTGCCATTGGCAGCTCACTGGAGGGCCACAGATCCTGGGGTCAGATAGGAGCAGTGCTGTGTGTGTGTGTGTGTGTGTGTGTGTGTGGGGCAAGAGGGGTGTCAGAGTCGGGGCATGTGGGCAGGTACATGGGGTACAAAGCTTCAGGAGTAACATGCAACACACTCGGCCAGAGAGACTTCAGAGCACAAACGCCCCAAACCAGAATATGTTTTATATTTTAGATTCTTCAAAGTAGCTACCTTTTGCTTTGATGACGACTTTGCACACTCTTGGCAAGGTGTGTCCAAACTTTTGACTGGAACTGTATATGCCATTTAGCTGACACTTTTATCCAAAACATTACAGTGAGTGCATACATTTCAGTATATATGGTCCTAGCAGGAATCAAACCCACAACCTAAGCATTGTTAGCGCCATGCTCTACCAACTGAGCCACAGAGGACCACTATACATACATATAACTACATATATTACATCTACGCTAGAATATATATACTACATCTACTACACATACTATTACACCTACATCATCTACTGGATACATGCTATTCAGTTTTTCTTTTTTTCTAAAAAATTTAAATAAAATAAAAAAATGCCTTCTGGCATTGTGACTGCCTATGGCCCCTGGTCTGAGCATTGATTACTTTATCTTATGATGACTGATGGATAAATGATTCACTTACTTAAACAATTGTATTTGTTGTAAGTCGCTTTGGATAAAGGCGTCTGATAAATGCCATCAATGTAAATGTAAAAGGAGGCATTTAGCAGCAGACTGGGCTGATTGATACATCACACGTGAACAATAGATACTGGGACTCCACTGAAACTAATCAGCACATAATGAATAGATGAATGGCATCAAAATCACATTTGATTGAGCTGAAAAAAAAAACAAGACTAACAATAGTTTCCTTTCCTTTCTCTGTGACTGCTTGTGGCACTTAATCTTCTACAACGTCTTAGCTGGGATGCATTAGTTGTTTCACTTACTGGGGGCCAAAGTACATTGCAAGTCGTTCTGGCTAAGAGCGTCTGCTAAATGACCCCAATGGAAATGATCAAACAGATAAATGTAGAGTTTCTCTCTCCAGCTGAACCCCGACGCCGGTCTGACTTGGTCTATGAATCTATAACGGCCAGGTGACACAGTGACAACCAACATCTGTGGTGTTGCTGTCCTCAATCCACCACCTATCAATCCACCACCTACCACCTATCAATCCACCACCTATCAATCTACCACCTATCAATCCACCACCTACCACCTATCAATCCACCACCTATCAATCTACCACCTATCAATCCACCACCTATCAGATGCACCTACCACCTATCAATCTACCACCTATCAATCCACCACCTATCAGATGCACCTACCACCTATCAATCTACCACCTATCAATCTACCACCTATCAATCCACCACCTATCAGATGCACCTACCACCTATCAATCCACCACCTATCAATCCACCACCTATCAATCCACCACCTACCACCTATCAATCCACCACCTATCACCTATCAATCCACCACCTACCACCTATCAATCCACCACCTACCACCTATCAATCCACCACCTATCACATGCACCTACCACCTATCAATCCACCACCTATCACCTATCAATCCACCACCTATCAGATGCACCTATCAATCCACCACCTATCAATCCACCACCTATCAGATGCACCTATCAATCCACCACCTATCAATCCACCACCTATCAGATGCACCTACCACCTATCAATCCACCACCTATCAATCCACCACCTATCAATCCACCACCTATCAGATGCACCTACCACCTATCAGATGCACCTATCACCTATCAATCCACCACCTACCACCTATCAATCCACCACCTACCACCTATCAGATGCACCTACCACCTATCAATCCACCACCTACCACCTATCAATCCACCACCTACCACCTATCAATCCACCACCTATCAATCCACCACCTACCACCTATCAATCCACCACCTACCACCTATCAATCCACCACCTATCACATGCAGTCCCTAAATGCACTGCGTCTATCTAGAAACATGCACATTGGAATACAGGATGGTTAGCATCGCTAGCACCAATGCTAATCCCTCTTTATCCTATCCTGTGGTGTGGTGTGGTGTGGTGTGGTGTGGTGTGGTATGGTGTGTGTGTGTGTGTGTGTGTGTGTGTGTGTGTATATATGTGAGAGGTGTGTGTTGTGTGTGTGGTCAGATGAGATTACATTAGGCCTTTCAGACACAAGGTCAGAAGTCAAAATGGATGATCAGTAATAATTATAACTAGTAGTTAGAGCAGCACATTTTACTCACAGGTGCAGGTTAGTGGAATGGTTTGACTCATACCAGAGTTGTGTTTTGTCGTATATGAACAAGTTTAGTAGGAAAGCTGGTTCTGTCCTCGGTGTCACCCTGGACACTGTGGAGGAGGTGGCCAATAGAAGGATGAGAACCAAACTCCTGGCCATCATGGACAATCCCTCCCATCCCCTACATGACACTGTGGCAGAGCAGAGAAGCTCCTTTAGCAACAGATTATTATTACAACCACGTTGCACTAAGGAGCGCTATAGGAGATCTTTTCTGCCTGCCACAATAAGACTGTAAACTCCTCCTCCGGCTGGCTCGATCGGGGTGATCAGAGTCAGGCTGGGGGATATTAAATCATACTGGACTGTTCTTACTGTATAGAATGTTTCTAATGTCTGTTTTATTCTAGTATTCTATTGTCACTTTATTTTGTTGTTGTTTGTGATGTGAGCTGCTGTAACGCCTTAATTTCCCCTCGGGGATCAATAAAGTATCTATCTATCCATCTATCTATCTATTCACTCTTGGATTTAGAAAGAAAGTGCACTATCCTTGGTCAAGAGAACATTCAGAAGGCAAGATATTATGTTCAACTTTTTATTAATCAGTTTGTAACACATGAAAACCATTATAGAATAACAAAGTCTTTCACTTTCTTTCTTTTTCCCATAATAAATAATAAATAGTTCAGTTCAAATCTTCAGACAATAGTAAATACACTCAGTTTATTTCTTCTTTTTGTTAGTTTTTGCCATAATCAATATTTCTAAAGTGAAACCGTTAGAGAATAGTAGATTCATTTGTTTTTCTTTCTTTTGTTCAATCTTTGCCATTATCAATATGTCTAAAGTGAAACCTTTAAGACAACAGTTAACTCACTCATTTTTCTTTCTTTTTAAAAAAATCTTTCGTCATAATCAAATTTTCTAAAGTGAAACCTTTAGAGAATTAAAAGACAATTCTGGAAAGTGGGGAAGTATTTTCCGCCGAAAGCAACGAGGTGTTGTGTTGCTCAGCAAGAAGACGTTTCAAAAAGTCCCTTTTCGATAACGCTTCTTCAAGGCACCGCTTCATCTCCTACTGCGCATGCTTCAACGTGCGACGTTCCGCGCCGTGTGGACCACAGGACGCAGGACGCGCTTCTCCTTTCTCTCCAAACCTCATCCGCACAAAGAATGAGGGCCGTGGGTGTCGCTCTGGTGGCATGCCTGACCTCATTCACATAAAGAATGAGAGTCATCTTGGCATGGACGGTACCGAGAGACGACGATCGCGGGGGCCACTCGGGCCGGCCACGCGCTGCCTGGACAGGAATCCTCCTCAGGAGTATCCAGGGATGAGAAACAGTGTCATCCTGTGAAGTAGGATGAGTATTTCCTTAGAAGTAGGTTTACAGAATCTCAAGAGAGAAGAGTAAAGTCCCGGATCAGCGCTCAGCGAGGATGATCTCAGGGACCCAGTCGTTTACACTCCGGCTCTCCTCACAGAACCGGTGCAGCTTCTCCAGAGCCGGGTCCTCCCAAGAACCTTCAGTCGGGTTCTGTTGAGACAAGAGAGGGAGAGGAACATTAGTGACATGAACACAATAAAGGCCTTTCTAATCATCTGTAATCAAATGGTTTAATTAATAGACTCCTGTGTCTGTCTGGGTTCTAGTACATACCGTGATGAGGACACAGTGGGCGTCTTCAAGTTGGCCAGCCTTGTCACCAACAATCTCAGCCAGGCGCTGCGCGTCGCTCACTCTGACGATGCTGATGTCGTTGTCAAAGCAGAAAGACTGGATGAGAGTGAAGTGGATCTGGAGAGCGATGTCACACTCCCACTCCTCATCCGTGGCCAGAACGCAGAAAGACACACTGTCTGGGTCACTGTGGAAACACAAGAGAAACTTTCATTAGTGACCGTTGAAATTGCCATACAGTATGACAACAGCAGTTTGAATTTAAAAGAAGAATATAAAGAAGGAGAAAAAAAAGGCACAATCTGCTAAACTTACTCATTCATTATTTTAGCACTCTCATAGACTCCAACGGTAAGGCGACCCTCACTCTGGGCAGAGTTGAGAGCTTCCTTGAGAGATTTGCCAGTCGACTGCATCTTGAAGGTGGATCAGGGGATCAATGCTCGGTTCGATGAGAAGGTGTCAAGAGACTAGAGGGAGGAGGGTTTGTGCTGATGTCGAGAAACACCTCGTATTTATAGTGGGCCCCCCGGCACACGCGCGCTCTGTCATTGGCTGCTGGGACACAATACCCGGGCGACCCCCCCTGCAGGCGCGTGCCTATAGACGGAACTTTGGAAGAAAGGAGTGAGTAGTTTCGACTGAAAGGATCAAATGCGAAACTCTCTGACCTCCATCCGACACTCTGAATTTACTGGAATAATTAATTCAGACGTATTATGGAGGCTCGTGTCGGTACATTCGGTGGAGTTGGGATTGATTATGTCTCACAAATATTTACACTTTCTAATGGATGAAATGTCCACGTTCACAACGCGTGCAATGTCCCTTAGTTCGGTCTATGATCGACAGCTAGATATAGACACCCACTGTTTCATTTTTTAGAGCATCTGGTCAGGAAATGTTTGCATAGTCATATCAAGCTTACTTCGGCGCTAAATATGAGTTTCTTACTTGTATAAATATCCAGGTAGGCCTCCACCCGAACGAGTGGATAATTCTGCTGGATAGACAGCTATTGGTGACGGAAGTTTCCGCTTGCATCATATTGTGGCACGCATCAGATGTGCACTATCCTTGGTCAAGAGAACATCCAAAAGACAACATATGATGTTAATCAGTTTGTAAAACATGAAAACCATTATAGAATAACAAAGTCTTTCACTTTCTTTCTTTTTCCCATAATAAATAGTTGTGAAGTGAAATCTTCAGACAATAGTAAATACACTCAGTGTATTTCTTATTTTTCTTTGTTTTTGCCCTAATTAAGATTTCTAAAGTGAAACCATTAGAGAAAAGTAGATTCATTTGTGTCAAATCTTTGCCATTATCAATATGTCTAAAATGGAACCTTTAAGACAACAGTTAACTCATTATTTATTCTTTTGAAATGTTTTGTCATAATCAGATGTTCTAAAGTTCAACTGTTGGTGACAGAAGTTTCCACCTGCGTCGGACGGAGGCACGCGCCGCGGCCCCGCCCCCCTCCCCTCCGGGCGCGTGGCCTCCGGGATGCCTCCGCCCCTCTCCATGGCAACCAGCGGCCCCGGCGGAAGGGGAGGGGCTTAGAAAGGAAAGGTCTGCTGCACCTGCAGGGCGTCATGGCCCCTCCCCCTCCCTCTGCTGCTGTCCGTAGAACGCAATTCATATGGTGTTCTTTGAACAGCAAATTGTTGCAATGCATTAAAAACAAGTAACAGCAAGTGAGAAAATGCAATTTATTGGTTACAGATGTGGATGATGTAAATTCTGCTTAGGCCTATAGGTTTCTGAATAGCCCAAATCGTAGGCTGTGTTACCCTAACCCTAGCCTATAGGCTAGTCAACATAGTTTGTTACCAGTGGTACATTAAGGCCGATGGTGGTGTTAAAAGTTGTTCAAACCGTGGATGTTCCCCATCCAATCATGGTTACCTTCATAAGCCTATGCAAGATGACAGCGTTTTGTTAGTTATTAGGAAGAAGTTGAAGTTATCTTATTAAGCTTTGGCTCATTTGCATCTGCACAAAGAAGCTTAGGCACAGGCTCAGTGTTCATGTCACCGGGCCGGGAACACCTGTCACGCGTTGCTGGGGAGGAGGGAGGAGGAAGGGGGAGGGAGGGGGGAGAGAGAGAGAGGCCCCCGTCCGGCAGATGTGAGCTTCACGAACAATGCGTCGGGATCGACTTGCACGCGTCTGCCGTGTTGCCATGCTGAGTTGATCCTTCCAGAAATAGCCCGAGTCTTTCAGCTGCATCTCTCTCTGATTAGCTTTGATGTGGGCACGTTATCTGCTAATGTTTACAGACGTGTGCGCAGTATGCTGCTTGTTGTTGTGTGTTGCGCAAGCTTTACAACTGTCTAACCTCTAGCTTCACAATCTACCAACGATGGTCTGATAATAAATCTATTACATAGGCATAGCTACAGTATAATTGCCACGTATTCAGTTTATTTGTGGTGTACCTGAGGAATCTTGTTTAATCAAAACATACTATTTTTAAAGTTCTTTTTTTACGTGTGTTTTTACCACAAACAAATTCACTCCTGGGCCGCGAGTCAGACGCGTGGCCGCTTTTTGAGATAAAGCTGATCAGACTGTCGGAGATTCATAGTCGTGAGTTTTGGCCAGAAGCTTGGTTTATTCACATTTAAATTGGATCAGAACTCAGGCAACAGACTTTTCTCGCCCAGTGAATGTAAAGACTCGCGGACAATGGAGCCTAGTGCCTCGGGGTCGGGGTCGGCCGGGTGAGAGGGGGGGAGAGGGGGGGTCCTCGTAGCGACAGTTCTCCATCTGCCGCATCGCTCTCCGCCGAACAATGCGACTGAATCAATCATCACCAACCTGTTATCTGGGGCCCTCTGAAATTACGCAGCAGGCCTCTTCCAGGTTCATATATGCAACTAAATTGCATCAAACTGTATATAGGCTTATCTGCACCATGTCTGCAGATGTCGCATGGAATACGTCTGCTCTTTAACTAAGCAGGACTACATGTTGTTCAAAGTTTGTATTGTTATGAAATAAGGAATATATATGTATAGGGTGTGTCATTATTTGGCAGTGGTGGTAAAGCAATGTAACGGCTGTGAATGTAATGCAACGTGCATGGTTCTCACTGCCACCCCCAAAAGGACGTCAACATTAGAGAAATAAGCAGAGATCGAATAGTATTCCGTCCATGCAAGAATAAATAAATAACAAAAAAAATATGCAGGGATTTTGGACAGCTGATGGTCGATCACGTGGTCAGCAGAGTGCAGATTGTGCGTCCTGGCACGCGCTGGTGATTTGCATGTGTATGGGAGGGTGATAATAGGAGTTTCTGCACAATAGGGCCGTTTTAGCCTCCACAGATGGCCCTCCTCCACCTGCCCTCTCTCTCTCTCTCCCTCCCTCTCCCTCTCCAAACGCCTTCTGCACCCTCCGCTCTCCGTGTTATTGTCTGGACACTCACTTTCACCTACAAATACAACTTAGCGGAATGTATTTCAGTAACATGAAAAGTGTAATGCATATATATATATATATGGGGAATCTATTTCAGTGACATGATGAAAAGTGTAAAGTTTGTAAAGTTTGTAAAGTTTGTTGAGCCTGATAAGGACATGTAGGCTAATGTTTTAGCCTGGGATACTGATGAGGCTGTCACCATGACGCTGCAGCTGCAACGCTCCAATATTTGCGTTCCCCATCCTGTGAGAAACCTTTATGAAGTTGCCACGCACTGAGCCTCATGCGTAACTGCAAAAGCTGCTATTTGTTTAAGTTTTAACATGGAGAAAAGTGTGCGTATACCTCTTAGCGAAACGTATTTAAAATAGCGAAATTAATTATTTTCGTTCGGGGGGGGGGGCACGCCTGGCACAGAGAGAGACTGTCTCAATGACCCCTATCAATCTGCCACGAGCCACGAGTGTGACAATAACATTAGCATACCACGCACACACACACACACGAGCCGGAGTGTGACAATAACATTAGCATACCAATGCTCCCTTCAGGTCAACCAATGAGAGCGCATCGCATTCATGGGGGCCACGAGTTCCACCGTATAAAAGCGCACCGCTGTCCTCTCTGCGTCACTCGTCTTCTCGGATCTACTCTCCGACAACCTACTCTCTCTCTCTAACCGAAGTTCCTTGTGGAATATCCCGCATCATCATGACTCTTGAGGAGGTTCTGATCCATGCTCAGTGCACCGGCAAAGCCCTGGAGGAAGTCCTGCTCTCCGCCAAAGACAACGACTGCCTGACCGTTGGAGTCTACGAGTCTGCTAAAATTATGAATGTGTAAGTAGAAGTTTCTCGAACGTGGATGCATGTCCTATAGTCAAATTTCTCTCACAGACGCTCATTTTCAATACATTTTGTACAGTATACTTATGGTTATTTTATTTTCTCTCTGCAGTGACCCAGACAGTGTGTCTTTCTGCGTTCTGGCCACGGATGAGGAGTGGGAGTGTGACATCGCTCTCCAGATCCACTTCACTCTCATCCAGTCTTTCTGCTTTGACAACGACATCAGCATCGTCAGAGTGAGCGACGCGCAGCGCCTGGCTGAGATTGTTGGTGACAAGGCTGGCCAACTTGAAGACGCCCACTGTGTCCTCATCACGGTATGTACTAGAACCCAGACAGACACAGGAGTCTATTAATTAAACCATTTGATTACAGATGATTAGAAAGGCCTTTATTGTGTTCATGTCACTAATGTTCCTCTCCCTCTCTTGTCTCAACAGAACCCGACTGAAGGTTCTTGGGAGGACCCGGCTCTGGAGAAGCTGCACCGGTTCTGTGAGGAGAGCCGGAGTGTAAACGACTGGGTCCCTGAGATCATCCTCGCTGAGCGCTGATCCGGGACTTTACTCTTCTCTCTTGAGATTCTGTAAACCTACTTCTAAGGAAATACTCATCCTACTTCACAGGATGACACTGTTTCTCATCCCTGGATACTCCTGAGGAGGATTCCTGTCCAGGCAGCGCGTGGCCGGCCCGAGTGGCCCCCGCGATCGTCGTCTCTCGGTACCGTCCATGCCAAGATGACTCTCATTCTTTATGTGAATGAGGTCAGGCATGCCACCAGAGCGACACCCACGGCCCTCATTCTTTGTGCGGATGAGGTTTGGAGAGAAAGGAGAAGCGCGTCCTGCGTCCTGTGGTCCACACGGCGCGGAACGTCGCACGTTGAAGCATGCGCAGTAGGAGATGAAGCGGTGCCTTGAAGAAGCGTTATCGAAAAGGGACTTTTTGAAACGTCTTCTTGCTGAGCAACACAACACCTCGTTGCTTTCAGCGAAATGTTTCCCACTTTCCAGAATTGTCTTAATTCTCTAAAGGTTTCACTTTAGAAATTTGAAATGGCAAGCAATTATTTTGAAAAAAAAATGAAAGAAAAGAAAACATTATTAACTGATAATGCTCTAAAGGTTTCACTTTAGAACGTTTGATTGTGTTACGAAAAAAATAACATGTTACGAGAAGAAATTATAATAAAAAAAAAAAAAAAAAAAAAAAAATAGTTTTAACTTAGTTAAAATGCTCTAAAGGTTTCACTTTAGAACGTTTACCTATGTCATGTTTTAAATGTTTAAAAGAAAAACAATGTTACAATAAACTAACTTATTATTCTCTAAAGGTTTCACTTTAGAAATGTTAAAAAAAACTATTTAATAAAACAAAATGAATCTATGTTTTGTGTCACGTGTCACTTCTTATAACATAAATAGTTTGATAAACAGCGCTAACTTAGAAATGTTTTGATAGGGGGTTGAGGCAAGGAGGGAGGGGAGGGGGGGGGGCAGAAGTTTTTACTAAAGTAAATTTGCATAGCAGGCGCTAAAGTCTGTCACCTGCTTGCTGTTGTCCCTTTAGTAACAATCTGCGGTCCCTCCCTCCAGTCTGCCCTCATCTGCATGTGTATGGAGGCCGCACAATAGCGCTCTGCTGTCATGTCCAGCGGTCCGCACAGAGGGGCTATTGTATGGCCGGCAGATGTCTCCGTGGGCACGCCGCGCCATCTGCCGTTTCTCTGTGGGAGGGGGTGGACGGGGAGGAGTCGGGGGCAGATTGTGTGCCAGAGGGACTAGGGAGGGCTTGGCTGGGGGGGTTGAGCGTTGGAAAGGGGCCTGGCTGTCATCTGGTGCGCTGCCAGCTGCTGTTTCGCTATTGTTCTGGGTCTCGCAGGCATTGGTGAAACTTCGTAAACACTTTGTTTAGGAGGCTGGGAAGGACAGCGATGGCTCTCTGTTTGCTTGCATTAAATTCACAGTCATCCACTTTCTTCAGGAGAACCCAAACGTTTAAGCACATTATTTCTGTGACACATTTTAACAGTCAAGTTAAGTGTTCAATCTATGACAGAAACACGCACCTGTGCACAATTGCTCTTACTTCTGTAGAAGTCAGATAAACCAGTGACTATATGTCAAATAAACCAGTGACTATATGTCAAATAAACCAGTGACTATATGTCAGGACCCAGAGCCATCAGAGACTTACAGTGCTCACCTTCTACTGAGCTGTGGATGAAAGCAAGCCATCACTGACAGTAACAGCATACTGTATGCCAGTCAGACCTGTACTAATATATGCCATTTAGCTGGCACTTTTATCCAAAGCATTTCTCAGTATATATGGTCCCAGCGGGAATCAAACCCACAACCTTAGCATTGTTAACACCAACTGAGCCACAGAGGACCACAGTGAGCCACAGAGGACCACACTGAGCCACAGAGGACCACACTGAGCCACAGAGGACCACACTGAGCCACAGAGGACCACAGTGAACCACAGAGGACCACACTGAGCCACAGAGGACCACAGTGAGCCACAGAGGACCACACTGAGCCACAGAGGACCACACTGAGCCACAGAGGACCACACTACCACACGTGTGGTATAAAAAAAACTGCATTGATTTGAAGGGACACGAAAAAAGTTCATCTTATGAGGCACTTTTATAAGAACATGTTTCACAAAATACAGAATGATCATTGAACCTATTATTTTCCCAAAACAAACACATTCTCTCTTTCTCTCTCTCTCTCTCTTTCTCTCTCTCTCTTTCTTCCCAAAGTAAGATCAAACATCTGAAACTACAGTCCATGAGACTGAGTCAATGCTTAATTGTTCTCGTCTCGTCTGTTACGAAAGCACACATAACTTGGAGGTGTGCCTGAGGCCCCTGTAGGCATGCAGCCCCTCCCGTTTGGGGTCCCGGACCACCCCTCTGACCACGGGCAGAGTCTCTGACCCCCGCCTCTTCTGCGCGCGGTGCAGGAGGATCTGGTAAATCCCATTAATGGGGCTCCGGCTGTCCCTCCCCTGTTTCTTCCTGATGTGCTCCATGGTGACCCCCAGCTCCTCCAGGGAGGCCTTGACCTCCTCCTCTTCCTCGTCCAGCTCCTCCTCTTCCTCGTCCGCCAGGCGCATGGGGTCGGGTCTCACCGGCGGCATCACCGACCACGGGAACTCCACGGGCAGCAGCCAATCGCAGCCCAGCATCTGGTCCACCGCGTAGCGCTCCGCCGCCACGGGTTTCAGGATGCCGCGGATCAGCCTCTGGCAGGGGCCGGGCACCCAGGGCGGGAGGGCGTAGGCGCCCTCCAGGACGGAGCGCCGCAGCTTGCCCAGGGTGTCGGCGCGGAACGGCATGGAGCCGGTGACCATGAAGAAGAGCAGCACGCCCATGGCCCACACGTCCACGGGGGGCCCCGTGTAGCACTCGTCCCTGAAGAGCTCGGGCGCGGCGTAGGGCGGCGAGCCGCAGTAGGTGTCCAGGCTGTCGTTGCGGGCGGAGACGCGGGTGCTTAAGCCGAAGTCGGCCACCTTCACACAGGCGCTGCAGGTGTAGAGGACGTTCTCCGCCTTCATGTCCCGGTGGATGATGTTGTTGTTGTGCTGCACACACAGACACACACAGACATGATTGGACTTTTATGACAGACTGGGATTTTTATGTTTTTTATTTATTTTTTATTACTTTTATCAACTGGTGGATGATGTTGTTGTCATGACTTTTATGAGAGCCTATAAGGGCATCACTGCCCTAACTGGATTATTGTTAATGTGTTTTACTGTTTCTACTTCTATTTTTGTTTTTATTTGCATATCTGTTTTATCTATTTGTAAAGCACTTTGTAACATTGTTTTAAAAAGGTGCTATATAAATAAACTTTATTATTATTATTATTATTATTATTAATAATAATAATAATAATATGTAAGATTACATGACTATTCTAACAGATCCAGAATTTCTGGTTGGGCCTCATTTCCAGTCTGGTACTGACCATGTAATAAGATAGAACTCATATGCTCAAATGGTGACACACACAATAACAGTTTTTGCTTGGTTTGAACTATCAGAATAACCTGTCTAAACACATTTCTTTCACAACATCTACTGTATGTTAACGGGAAGACAATCACTAACACCGCGGTGCAGGAACTGAGAGTAGAGGACTGAGCACTGTGTCTATCCTACAAGGCTGAACACTGACCATGTGTTTGATGGCAGACAGGATCTGGGCGAAGGTGATCTTGCACTCGGTGTCTGAGAGTCTTCCCAGGGAGCAGACGCGGGTGTGGAGGTCTCCGCCCCCGGCGTACTCCAGGACCAGGTAGAGGCGGCTGGGGGACTCCACCACCTCGTACAGCCTCACCAGGTGGGGGTGCTGCAGGCTCTCCATGCAGGAGATCTCCCTGGTCAGCAGCCGCTGAGCCTGGATGTCCAGCCGGGTCTTATCCAGAACCTTTATGGCTACCTTGTCTGGAGGAGAGGAGAGGAGAGAAGGATGGCGGGAGGGAGAAGAGGAAAGCAGAGAGAGAGAGAGAGAGAGAGAGAGAGAGAGAGAGAGAGAGAGGGGTGTTAATTGGTTTGATACTAGGTTTGATGTCTCATTCAAACCATGTCTATTTTCTAGCTCGTTTTTCAGACTGCAGCATTGTATGCACCTCGTGCACAGCAGGAGTCCCATTCGCGAATCACTGACGATAATCAGCACAATCAGCAAATCAACAATCGGCAAAGCCCTTTACCTTTCGTGAGGGCGTGGAAGGCCAGCTTCACGTGGGAGAACGTTCCGGATCCGATCTCGCCGCGGACCTTGTAGAAACCCACCCGGCGCCCAACGACCAACTCCTTGATGGTCTTCTCGTCCCTGCACATGTCCGTGGTCAGCCTCTCCAAGGGGGTGAGGCGCTGGGGAGGGTCCGCCCCGGCCCCCTCCTCCCCCGGCTCCGGCCCACACTCGGAGCTATCTGACAGGCTGTAGAGGCTGTGGCGCGGGTGGTTCATGGTGCTGGTATTCACATACTGGCTGCCTGGCATCTCTACTGCTCCCTGGGGCTCATGGCATCACTAGGCACTAGGAACAATGCACACATCTTTGGTCAGATGATTGCACACACCGAGACACACATACAGACACATACAGGCACACACATACAGAGCATTAAGGGCGATTTGTTTTTTCATGCTAATGAAATCACTGAGACTAATTTGACTAATTACTGAAGAACCACAATGCAGTGGTTTACCGTACATCCCATTAGAATCAGGCTTAAACTAGCCTACTTTGAGGCAAGTGCAGGCTGCATCCAGTCTTCATTCTCACCATCAAGGTCTGAAGCTGTCGTTCTGTTTTTCTTCTCAGGACATTACACGTTTCCATGTCTCTGGTTCTTTGAACACGCGCAGAGCAGCTGCAGAAGCCATGGTGCTGTAGAAAGACAGCCAATCCTCTCTATGAAGCCAACCTGGGCTGGAAATCCCAGATCCACAAGGCCCTTCACTCCCCGGTGGACGTTATAGTTCCAGCGTCTGACTCCGTCTGAATTGTACTCTCCTGTATCGACCTACGCTTCACCTCTCCCCAGGGTCTTTGTCTCTCTCTCCTGTCTGCCAAACTCCCAGGGTGCATCTGCCTCGTCAGTTTACAGAGTCTAAGTGGGACTCGCAGTGACAGGTGCTTCCCTCACCTCCTTGCTCTGTCTCCTCCCCCCCCCCCGCAGAGAAAGGATCAAGGTAGTGTCATGTATTTAAATCCCCTGGCTTTAGTTATGCCTGTCCCAATCCCCGTAGATTGCTAGTGTGACGATGATCGATAGGAACAGCAACCCTGTCTCCAAATTATCACTGTACGTTCTGGGGGATCGTTTTTGCAGACCAAAGAGTGCGATCTGTGTGGTCGTATTGTCTAGCGGTACCGGCAGCTAAACACGGGAGTCAAGGAGGTGGCGGGGTGGCGGTTGCAGTATCCATTTCCTGCTCTGCAGAAACTATCCCCCAGAACATAAGAATTTGGAGACTGTTGCAGAACAGACATGGGTTCATACTATATGAATGCATGTAGGGTATGTACAGTATATGAGAAGAGACCCTTTGGCCTAAGCTGTAGACATATGGAGTTATACACATTCAGAATGTGGGGAATAGCTACTGTTTTACAATTAAGACACATCCATGGACACTGCATGACATGTGTCCTCCTCCAATGGGGCAGACTTCCAGGGACCTGACTGATGTAAATCTTTACTGATTTTACTGATGTAAAGCAGTTCCCTCCCTCCCCCTCCCCCCCCCTCCCTCCCTCCCTCCCTCCCTCTCTCCTCCCTCTCTCCTTTGCTGTCTGAGGGATAACTGTTGTGTGGGGTGACCAGGCGGCTATGCTGATTGGATTAAAGGCTTTAATAGACCTGGATAGCGTGTGTTGACATGTGTAGGGACCCGTGTGAAAACGTGCTTCCCGTCTCCAGTGCACTTGCCACCTGCAAAGAGCTTCACCTCTTGACCCCAGGTGATAACGACACTCTAACACAAGACAGCACCACAACCCGAATAAAATTCATAATTTTTAAAGAGCTCATTCTTTGACTTTCTTTTTTTTAATCTTTGACAAATAAATGTAAAACAATACGTTCTACTTTCAAATTCACTTACAAATACAAAATGAATCAAAAGTGACACATTCACGCTATTGTGGAATGAAAATACCTTAATATTCTTATGTCTCAGAACACGTTTCCTGAGTGCAGTCAAGCACAGTGGACCTGGCCGAGCAGCACCAGCTACCCACCCCCAGACATTTACATTTAGCAGACGCATTTAGCAAACGCCTTTATACAAAGCGACTTACAACAAATACATTTGTTTAAGTAAGTGAATCATCTGTCCATCAGTCATCATAAGATAAAGTAATCAAGGCTCAGACCAGGGGCCATAGGCAGTCACAATGCTAGAAGAAGACTTTTTTTATTATTATTTATTTATTTGTACAGGGAGGTAGTGGGGGTGAAGAGGTCTTTAGGAGGGACAGTTAAGATGTAGCCTGAAGAGATGGGTCTTCAATCTACGGCGGAAGATTGGTAGTGAACAGACATGGGCACTGAGGAGTCAATACTACCCACCCCAGCCACAGGCACTGAGGAGTCAATACTACCCACCCCAGCCACAGGCACTGAGGAGTCAATACTACCCACCCCAGCCACAGGCACTGAGGAGTCAATACTACCCACCCCAGCCACAGGCACTGAGGAGTCAATACTACCCACCCCAGCCACAGGCACTGAGGAGTCAATACTACCCACCCCAGCCACAGGCACTGACGAGTCAATACCAGTAAGCTTTTAAATGACTAAATGACTAAATGGTTAAATCTTCTTCCTTTTTAGCCGGGAGTCAGGAAACCCGCTGACGTGTGGCTGATGCTCCAGTTCTTGTACTCTCTGACGCAGAGCCTCAATCTCTCTGTTCTTCTGCTCCTGCAGGAACTGCAGCTTCTGAGAAGGACAGGCAGACAATAGACAGAGGTAACCCCTGCACGCAAGGAGACACACGCAGGTTAACACACACAACAACGAAACCACACTGGCCAGGGCACATCATAATAACACACACTCTTCTTCCCTCTATGACATACAGTACCTTGCTCCTCAGGGGCTGCATGTTCATGAAAGCTCTTTTCTAAAACTTGATTTTTTATATTATGATAGGGTTAAGATGGATTTGGGTTAAGATGGGTTAGGGTTAAGATGGGATGGGTTAGGATTAAGATGATGTTGATGTTAAGATCATCAGTGAAGTGTTTGTTGTGGGTTACGGTTAGGGTTAAGATGGGTTGGGGGTTAGGGGTTAGGGTTAGGGTTATGTTGTTGTGGGTGTGTGTGCGTAAGGCTGCTGACCCGTTTGAAGATGTTCTGGGGGAGGAGCCCGGAGCCCGGGGACTGCTGTGAGGTCCTCTGTGACGTACTCTGCACCCTCGCCAACTTAGCCCCAAACTACAGAGACAGAACACGTTTTGGATCAATCTCAGCCAGGCATGAGATCCAGGACGGCGGTGCATGGCAGCCTCGGTCAGAGCGGCTCTACAGATCTACCCTGTGTTATTACGTGTTACCTATCGTGTGCAGAATGTTTCTGTTCGATTTTTACTGTTTACATTTACATTTATGGCATTTAGCAGACGCCTTTATCCAGAGGGACTTACAACAAATACATTTAAGTAAGTGAATCATCTATCCATCGGTCATCATAAGATAAAGTAATCAATGCTCGGACCAGGGGCCATAGGCAGTCATAATGCTAGAAGACATTTTTTTATTTATTTTATTAACAGGAGAGAAACTTGTACAGGGGGGTAGTGGGGGTGAAGAGGTCAACATTTGATCTATTATCCCTGTTCCATGTCAGTTGTACCTCACCTCCATTTGTAGCTTTAAGACTTCAGTCTGCCTCTCTCTCTCCTGGTCCCTCATCCTCTTCCTCATCTCCTCCAGGTCTGACTCCTTCCTCCCCACGACCTCTCTGACCTCTGCATCTTTAGCTTCTACTGCACACAGAAACACAACGCAAGACAACGGCTGACGACGTGGACAGAGTTGTGCTCCTACGGTCCGTATGGTCACTTACGTGACACAGGTCTTCTACTTATTACATTTAAGACAAAACAAAACGCTCTTACTGTTACTATGGTATTAGTGTTTAACTTTTTTATCAATGTTTTTTTTGTTGTTGCAGGGATTATAGGTCATCACATTTCACCTTCATGTATATACGCCATTTAGCTGACGCTTTTATCCAAAGCGACTTACATTGCAGTGAGTGCATACATTTCAGTATATATGGTCCCAGCGGGAATCGAACCCACAACCTAAGCATTGTTAGCGCCATGCTCTACCAACTGAGCCACAGAGGAGCATCATGTGTCTCACACACACAGGTGCCTGGCTGGTTATAGCTGTGCTTACAGCTGCTCTGTGTTTTCCTGTGAGCGACGTCCAGCTCTCTCCTGCACTGCTCCCTCACGGTGTCCAGCTCCCTCTGGTGTTTCTCCCCCTCAGCTCTCAGCTCTGCCACCAGCCTCTGGATCTCGGCCTCACGCTCCTGACCACACCCGGCCACAAGGGGGCAGCAATGGCACAACATTCAGGTTCTCAGATTTATCTGCTGTCTTACATTCTTAATCTTAAGAATTGCATCCATCTGGTTGTAGAAGTGATATATAATGATATAATATTATAATATTTTATATATTATATTTATATATATATATATTTATATATATATATATATATATATAATACATAGGATATATTATATCATATAAGGAGATATTATACATTTTATATATATATATATATATATATACTATATACTATGATATGACGATACATAATGATGTAAATTAAGAGGACAATCTCCACCCCTCCTTCTGTCCCTCCTATCCTTACCTCCACTCTCCTCTCATTGTGTGTCTTCAGGTCTGCAACACTGTTTTTCAACTGGTCATTCTCCACTACAACATACAACAAAACACCTCAGACGCTACAATGAAGTTACTGCACACAAATTTACATTTTACATTTACATTTATGGCATTTATCAGAAGCCTTTATCCATAGAGACTTACAACAAATCCATGTGTTTAAGTAAGTGAATCATCTGAATCATCTATCCAACAGTCATCATTAGATAAAGTAATCAATGCTCAGACCAGGGGCCATAGGCAGTCACAATGCTAGAAGAAGGGAAATGATACTGTGTCACATAATGGCCATGGCTATGTCCTACGCTGTAAAAGCTGACGGGAGTGTTTCATGGGAAAGCAAGATAAGAAGGCTACATTACCTCTGAGGTCACATTGCTGCTGTAGCGTCTGCTGAAACCCCTGGACGGTCTCCAACATCCCATCTCTCTCTGCAGTGCAGAGACATCATAACTCACTGCTGCCTGCCTGTCTGTCTGTTCACTTATAGCTTTGGCTATTTACATTTATGGCATTTAGTAGACGCCTTTATCCAAAGCGATTTACAACAAATACATTTGTTTAAGTAAGTGAATCATTTATCCATCAGTCATCATAAGACAAAGTAATCTATGCTCAGACCAGGGGCCATAGGCAGTCGTAATGCCAGAAGGCTATTTTATTTATTTATTTTATTTTATTAGCAGGAGAGAACTTGTACAGAGGGGTAGTGGGGATGAAGAGGTCTCAAGGGTTGGGGTTAGGGTTAGTACAGGGGGGGTAGTGAGGGTGAAGCAGTCTTTAGGAGGGACTGTTAAGATGCAGCAGTAGATGTACTGCAGTTAACTACTAAGTAGTAGTAGTGCACTTCAGATTGATTACTCCAAATGATTCTGAATGCTTCCCCCCAGATCAGTGACTACGACACTACAGCTTCCAGTTAAATGGTCAGTGGAGGACCACTAATAACCGCTAGAGGGAGACATACGTTGATACTGTATAACACTTTTTGATTGGTTCAACTGGGCCTTCTGTTTACTACCCAGCGTCCAATCCTAAAGTATTAAACCGTAACTCACTCGTCAACAACTGAATGTGTGGCTGTCGGCTATTACCAACATGTCACACAAATAATTTAAAACATGGGAATAGGATTGAATGATCACCTTCAATCAACCACTTCTCTTTGGTCAGGGAAAACTTCAGGACTCTGTTGGTTTCATCCAATTTGATTTCCAAGATGTTGTTCTTTCCCCTGAGCTCAGTTATGTTCTAGTTGAGGAAATCAATCATAGCAACATAGCTTGTATTACTTTGAACTTCTCAAATCTTGCCAACTGTTAACAGTACAGTGAAAAGACAGTCCTATTTGGACAGGGTAGATAGCTGCTGGAAGCTATTTTTTGTTTGTTTGTAGGCCAGGCTCCTGTTTGCTTTGTGGTATTGAGGTTGTTGTAATCTAACTATTTACTGCTCTGAGGAGGAACAGAGTTGACCGCTGTCTTCTGGTAAGAGTTCACAAATACACTATGCTAGCTAGCTAGCTACCACAACTACCTACATGGCTAACCACAAATTGTACCTTTTCCACTTGAGAGAAATCCTCAATAAGCTTGTCAAGATTAACAGACGTACACTTCTTCATCTCCAGATGATTGAACTTTATCCTAACGTACTGGTCGTGTAAATGTAACCTGAAGAAAACCGCTAAAGTTGTAGTTGTTAATTAGCGGAATGTTTGCTCAGGTTCTGGCGGGAAGGGAACTCGAGGAGCTCGGCTGCACGTGGTCAGCAGGAGGCCCCGCACGTGCCTGTGGCGTGACGCGTCCCCACCGTTCTATTGACGTCCGTTCAGAAACGGGTCAGACGGGTCAGGTGGTGGGATACTGGCATAGTTAGATAGTTAGATAGTTAGATAGTGGGGTAGTTGGCTAGTGTCAAGTATAAAATATCAGTTTGAAAGCTGTTTATTTGTTTTGTAACAACATTAATAAACTGTACAAAGACAATATATGGTAACATGTTTTGAACCATTTAAACCCGATTTATTCACAGTTCCAAACAGATGGAAACTATTGAATAATCCCTAGCTGTGTCTGATGTAAGTATGCATATATAAAATGTGTTTATTTTATAGCAACAAACATTATCATGTGTAGGCATATAATAAAATAAACAACAGCAACAATTAGCTTAGCACGCTGATGACCTATACTCATCTACACTCAGACATTTAAAAGCTACAAACAGTGAGGAGTTGCAAATGGTGTACAGCCAGATGCTTTCCTCCTTGCCACAATATTTTTCTTTTCATGTCAGATCTGTAAATACATTTCACAGTTGCAAGACCATAAACAAATTAATGGGATTATTGTAAACAACATCACTATCAACAACACTGTAAATTAAGTGTAAGAGCTTTGAGCTGGCATTTTAAGTCACTTAATCTTGTTCTTAAAAATATATATATATGCTTTATTTCACAGTCATTGTAACATAAGACATTTACATGGCCAGGTTCTGTGAGACACCATTTCTGAATTCCAAACGGATCCCTGGCAACAATTCCCCAGCTGCTACTAGACCTGAGAGGACTGGACAGGAAGCAAACACAGACAATAAGAGGGCAAGATTAACTCATTCAGTGCCGAGGGTGAATAAAGTCTCCCAAAAATGGATAAATTATCATGCTTCTTTTTGTAGTAATATCAAAGTATTGTTGCTAGGCAAATACCACATAAAACACTTTAGGTGGTGAGTGTTCCGGAACTCTTTGGCAGTTGGTGAGTTAGATCGAGTTAGATAGATATTGCCATGTTGCTTCTATTCTATCCAAGTCTCTGGATGGCTAAAGGGGTTAGGGACTTTGGGGTCCCTTTTCGATGGTTCTTGGTATTTCCTCTTGTTATTTCCCTTTGTTCATGAGTGTCGTTAAGGCAGTTTGGACCATTGGAGACCCTGTACTCCACTCCCCTAAGCCACCCACAGAACCTCAAACCTCTGGTAACAAAAAGTCACGTGACGGGAGGAGATATGGGCAGAGTTTTTCGGGAGGAGAGGCCCCCTCTATTTTGGGAGACGCGACATTTTGTCACCCCAAGTTTTTCGCACCCAGTCATTCAGGCACTGATATCCCATGTCAACTGATCAGTGTCTATCGACACGATCTCTGGTCTATACCGTTAGATTAAGGTGTGATATTGCCCATCAGTTCAGGGGTGAGGTAGCCCTCTGGTGTTGGCATGGGCTTGGTCAGGACCAGCTGGTGGACGGGTGGGCGGTTATTGGGCGTCAGAAGAAGGCTGTTCTGCCTGTCCACACACTCTACCATGGTGTAGACAGGGGCAGGGGGCAGTGGGGAGATGGGAGGGAGAGGGGAATTGGGAGACATTTCTGCCCCCACCACAAAATAAGGGCTCTGGTAATCCCCAAAGGGGACGCCTTGCACGAAGCTCAGATCCTCCTTCGGAGAGGGCTCGTTGGAGCCACTGGTGGACAGTCTTGCGCTCATCTTCCCGGCATCCAACTCCGAGGTGTAGCCTCCCCCGTCGGCATTCATTACCAGTGGCTGAAACTCCATCCTCTTCTTCACCTTCTCCTCTTCCCTCTCAGGGTACACGCCTCTATCTTTACCCAGGGTCTTCTCCACCTCCACCTGTCTCCGCTCCTCAGGGCTCAGCATCACCTCTCCGGTTGGTCTGACCTCGCTCACCTGGGCGTAGAGGTCCATCCTGCCAGGGACAGCCCAAGGGGACTCCCCGGTGGTGGTGGGGCTCTGGAGGACAGGGGAGCTGGGCTCGGAGCCAGCCGGGCCGGGCCGCTCCTCCACCAGGCTGGGGCAGGCGTTGGAGAGGAGGGGGTTGAAGGCCGAGGCGTCGGGGTCAGGCAGGTCCGGGTCACAGCAGCTGGCCCGGCCCGAGTCGTCGTCCCTGAAGCCGATGGTGAGAGGGGAGCAGTTGGAGGAGGGGGATTGGTCCATCAGGCACTCTGTGTCCATGCCAGTCAGGATGTCGTTGGGCTCCTCGATGTCCAGCTCGATGAACTCCACCCAGGGGTCGTCGCTGTACAGCTCTGGCCTCAGGTCAGGGTGGCCACCCAGGATGGAAGTCAGCTCGGCCAGCTTGCCTTTCTATGGTCAAGGAAAGATAAACCCCAAGTGTGAGTTAAAGGCCAACCCCACCCACTTATATAAAGCCCTCTCACATAACTCTCATGGCAACAGTTGTAATGGTGAGAGAAATAACACTTGACACAGTGAAGTAAAGTAATAGCTTCCAATAATACACATGATGTAGCTGAGCTGGGCTGATACCTTTAGCAGCTCGGGGTCGATCCCTTTGATTTTGGGCCCAGGAATAGGAGGCAGGATAATAAACATCAATCTGAAAGACAGTTAGAGATAGAGAGAGAGTTATTAGCTGAAATTACTTTCTCATAGACGCTCATAGTACTGAATGCCCTAAAAATAGAATTTCCCCTGGGGGCAAAAGTGAGTCTTACTTTTGTTGCTGGGAAACAATGACCAGCATGAGGATCACTGCTAAACAGAAGACGACAAACACCAGCAGGACAGCGACAGGAAACCTGGATTCTGAATGCAAAGACAGAAATGTACCATTATCTAATCCACATCAATCAGAACATTTCACATGAACAGAAAAAACGAGCCTCGAACAAGCCATAGCTTGTTCTGAACTTTGAAACATGTAGAGAAACTGGTTTTCTAACAGTTCCAACACAGGACAAGCCATTGCCGGTCGTACCTTTAGAGGGGATGTGTATGAAAATGGAGTCACTGAATTCCCCAAAGTTCCTGAATCCCAGCATCGTGCACCGCACTCTGACCTCATGGCCTACGTTGGTCTGCAGGCCGTAAAGCGATCGCTGCATTCCCTTCTCAAGGTCCACCTGCGGTAAGAGTTAAACAAGTTCCATATCAGTCTTTCACTGGATTTTCTCACACAGGACGAGGGCCAACTCACACCTGGGGTTCTTCTAATCCATGAGACTTCGTGAAATACTCCACGACTCCACGAAGGCTTTATCTAAGGATAAGTCACCTTGAGAAAGGCTTTTATCATGCTCTTTAAACAAAACAATCAAGCTGAGAGCAGTCGAGCCTTGATTTGTTTGGCAGAGTAGCCCACGCCCTAGATTAGCCTTATGTTCACCAGCAGGGAGGTCAGAGAGGGAGGGTGAGAGGACTACAGTTTAGGGAAAGTGTAAGGATACAACAATGATATATTATAGCAGTGGAGGCTGGTGGAGGTAGAAATCGGAGGACGGACTCATTGATGCCATTCCTCATTCCATTCCATGTATTTCAGGAACATATGCTGACTGTATCCTGACAGACCCACTGCATAAACTTCCAGATGGTTCAGCCTCATGTGTCACTGATTAGATATGGTTGAATTTATGTGTAGTGAGGCCAATGTATTATCGCCCATTAGCCTCTGTGGATGTGGGAGATCTGTTCTAACTGCCCTCGATCATATCACATCAGATAATAGCTGTTTTATTTGACATAAACCACAAAATAACCACAGCATTTTCAATGTTTCTATCAGCTGCTCTCCAGCTGACAGGTCTGTGGGAAAGGGAGGCAGAAGACTTGGCAGACAGAGACCTTTCATGACTGAATTAATCTTTGAATATAACTTTTATATATGCTATACTATATCACTTAACCCTACATTTAATCCTTATTGCCGATGCTAAGACTTTCAAGTAACATAGGGACTGATGGTGTTAACAGTTTTACAGAACATAATCGATTATACTAGAGGCCTACTAATGCACTAATGTATGACGTATTTTAACATCAGACGAGAGTTTTTGCACTCCGACCCTGCTCTACTATGCTAATGATTCCCAGAGAGAATCGCGCGCTAGCTCTAGCACTGTTCAACAGAAGGACCTTGTGTGGGAGGGAGAGGGGGATCTTGGGAGTTGTAGGAATTGACTCAAATGGACAATTTAGAACATCAGGACTGATGAGGGCATTGAAAGCGAGATATCTTGACTCAGAGGTCATTTTAAAACGCGATTTTTGGTGAATGTGTCTACTGTTGAATCATAAAAACAACAAATCCACTGGATTACAGGGTTAGGGTTGGGGTTAGCTTGAAAAAACATAAACATCGGCTCACCGTTCTCCACAGCGTAGAGTTGACCTGGCGGTACTGGACCTCGTACTGCAGGGTGATCCAGCCCATCTGGACATCAGCGGAGTGGGGCGGCTCCCAGTTCACCATCACGTCAAAGTGGGTCCCCGTCACACTCACATTCAGCAGGGTCCAGTTCAGAGCCACCGGCGGGTCTGGGTGCACTGGAACACGTTCACAACAACAGAAACAACAACAACAACAACAGCAACATTACACGAGGGTGACTTTTCCCAAAACACATTAATTAAGTGGGTGCTGAAAGCCAAAAGTGGGTCCCATGGTCAGTGTTAGAAAAAGGCAGGAACTCACTTATAGCTGATAATTGGTTTTAATCATAGTAACCAAGGCAACATGACGTGCTTCTATTATACACATGCTGCTCTGATTACTATCATTACATCAAAGGGAAATGGAGTGCTCTTTTAAACAGAAAAACATAAGCGCCATTATGAACACTCGCTACGCTACATTAGCATTAGCATGACAGCGGCGCTTCAGGACAAGCAGGCAGATTCTGTTGGTGCAGCTGAGGTTGAAGACTGTTTTTCGACACACTATCACCAAAGTAAGTGGGAGTTAAAATGTACTCTACGGGGGAGATCTTCGGCTAAGTGGGTCCCCTAAATAGACAGCCGTATGTTCCAGAGTTCCATGTGGAAGCAGATACAGTAGGAGGAGTGGAGTATGGAGTATGGAGGAGTGGAGTATGGAGGATATGAATAGAGGGTTAAATGTGTCCTATATTTTTTTCCTTGGCTTACTTTTGGGGGTCTGTGGTTTGGTGTTAGATCATATTGGGTGTATTGTATTTATTGTTTATATGGTTTAGTATTGTTTCTGTTGGAAAGCACTTTGTGACATTTCTATGTAAAAAGTGCTATACAAATACATTTGATTGATTGATTGATTGATTGATTGATTTGATTTGATTGATTGATTGATAAATGGGGTTAGGACAGAGGACAGGCTCACCTATATCGTCCACGTGGAAGATGAGCTCGTCGTAGAGGACTTCTTGGTCATGTGACCGGAGCTGGACGTTGTATGACGTCCAGACAGACGTGTAGTTCTTACTGAAGAAACACTCATCCAGCCTGTCAGTGCTGTAGTGGGGACACTCACTCCACTTGGTGGAGTTGGTGCTGGAGGGGTGGTAAACACAACAACAGGCGGCTTTAATACTAATACATGAGTGGCTGCGGGGGAGGGGGGGGGGAGGCTTCCTTGCATAAGCTTTAAAGGTCATTCTTGAGCATGCTCAGAGCCTGTGGCTTTGTGCCATGTCTTTCTTTATAAGACAAACACTAAAGGCACAACACAGATTGCCTCCAGGGTCAGGGGGGAGACTCTCTACTGAAGGATACCAGACATCATGCAGGTTAGAATTGGAATGTTAATACTTCACGCAAAAAAAAATAGAGCCGTTTTGCTCCCAAAAGTAGACAATAAAAAGGGGGGAAATTGTTATATTTTATTGGCATTCAAATCTTGATTTATCTCCTCTGCTTATGGGTCCTTGGACCTCACTCACTTTTTACTCTTTTTATTGATGTAGAACACACGCAGGTCCCCTGGCCCTGTCAGGTTCTGGAATGTTCCCGCATTCCATCTGCAACGGAATGTTTCCATATCCCGGGAGAAGCAGCCTGTGAAATGGGGGTGTGTTTGGGGTAGGTCTGAGAGAGAGAGAGGGAGAGAGAGAGGGAGAGAGAGAGAGAGGGAGAGAGAGAGAGTGACTGACTGACAACAGATCAATTTCCCTTCCCGCTTTCAGTGGTACAAAATGTCCACGTCCAGTCTCTTAGACCCAGTGGAAGGGGCCTGCGGGAGCGCTTCCAGGGAGAGACAAATGGAGACAAATGGAGCGTAACATAACTCCTGTGAATGACAAGTCCAAGGGGCGGACAGCTGCATTTTCCTGGAAACCCGTGGCCCTCTCTCAACCCCCGCGGCCCTCTCTAAATATGTCAGCGTGAGGTTACATACTGCAGGGGGCTTTCGGGGAAACCCTCACTGTTATCTGTCCTGGGTGCCACTGTTCTGAGAACTGCCCTGGCACCGTGAGGTGTGTGCCACTGTCCCCTGAACTGCCATTCCAGCAGGATAATCACAGGTCAGAGTGGCACTTTTGAAACACGACTGACACCATTTTCTCCTCAGGTTAAGGTTCCAGTATCTTCCGAGGGAGCTCATGATCCACAGATGATCGTTCCCTATCTTGTTTATGACAGCAGTACCTGAGGCTTTATGACACATTCAGTATAACGCTGCCTTTGTATATCAGCAACAAGATAACAGCAGCGTACCCCAGGAGAAAGAGAGAGAAAGAGAGAGAGAGAGAGAGAGAGAGTGAGAGAGAGAGAGAGAGAGAGGGGAGGGAGAGAGGGGGGGGGGAGGGAGGGAGAGAGAGAGAGAGAGAGAGAGAGTGAGAGAGAGGGGAGGGAGAGAGCGCGCGAGAGAGAGAGAGAGAAAAAGAGAGAGAGAGAGAGAGGGAGAGAGAGAAAGAGAAAGAGAGGGAGAGAGAGAGAGAGAGAAAGAAGCCTCACATTCTGCTAAGCAAACAATGCTGGTTGTTCATCAGCGCCAGGAGGCTTTCTGGTCCATTAGAATCCGTCTCTCGCCACGAGACACTAGAGAAAGCTGCCACATCGACCGCAGGGAGGAGGACGGTCACGGTGGCGGGCAAGTGGGGACGAGGCGGCGCCCGCACAGCTGTGTTCTCTGGTGAGAGGAGGTGCATACTGCTGGCCTGGTTAGCAGCTCATCAGGGTGGGGGGAGGGTTAAAAATAACCTGTTTACCAGATCTGGTTCTCCCAGGAACCGCAGTTCCTCGTGATTAAAAGAAAAAAGGATCCGACCCGGGGCCACGCTCAAGGGCTCCTCAACCCCACTTACTGGGTGACTGATGAGGGGTCAGGACAGGTGGTGTGTGTGTGTGTGTGTATATGTGTGTGTGTGTGTGTGTGTGTGTGTGTATGTGTGTGCATGTGTGTATATGTGTGTGTGTGCGTGTATATGTGGGTGGGTGTGTGTGTGTGTGTGCATGTGTGTGTATATGTGTGTGTGTGTGTGCGTGTGTGTATATGTGTGTGTGTGCGTGTATATGTGCATGTGTGTGTGTGTGTGTGTGTATATGTGTGTGTGTGCGTGTATATGTGCGTGTGTGTATATGTGTGTGTGTGTTTGTGTGCGTGTATATGTGCGTGTGTGTATATGTGTGTGTGTGTTTGCGTGTGTGTGTGTGCGCGTGTGTGTGTGTATGTGTGTGTGTGGCCAGTTGCCAGTCTACATCAGCTCATCCAGTGTCCTCATCTTGACTTCACCAATATGGTCGATGTCTCTGCCATATGCTTTCACTTTTCCTGTTATTTACTAACGGTAGATGCTAGCTCGCTCAAAGCATTTCATTGAACCGTCGACGGCTGTATTCTGTGTATACTGTATGATCAATAAACTTTAAATTTGATTTGATTTGATTCGGTACAAAATGTTCTGCTCTTCAGTCAGCTCTCATTGTAATTTCCTGAGGTGGAGGAGATGGCAGGAGATCAGAAAAGCTCGCGCTGGCTAGCACTTTCTAAGGCTAATTATCTCTCTCTCTCTCTCTCTCTCTCTCTCGTACCTACGTCACTGAGGGACCCTAGATACACATTGTTAAGGGGGATGGGAAATTGTTACTCATCATTTCAAACGTATGTTTCCATGCAGTGTGTCCACGGTACGTAACTCAGTTATTGACAGCCACCCCAAGGGCGAGCGGTTATTTAGAGAGAGAGATACGGTCACATGTTCAAGCAATCAGTGAGCTCACTCTAGTGTGCTTCCTCCTCATTAAAACAGCCTTTTCCTCCCCCCTTTCCTCCCCCCTTTCCTCCCCTATTACACAGAAGCAGAACACCGTGCTCTCCCTCCCTCGCTGCCTCTGATTGAAGTCCTGATGAACTGTTTTCCCTTTTCAGTCCTAACAGAGGAAATGACAAATTCCCTGATGAGTAATACGCAGGATTGAGTAGGCCTGCTTATGTCCATAAATAACCAAGGCGTAAAGATTACTTAAAAACAAACGTTGCAGTTGTACACTCTTGCTTGTGTGAATATCGACTAAAAAAACATTGCTTCTTAGAAGCAAGGTCGGCCCTTTCAAACAACCTTCACACTGTGTGAGGAGAACAACCTTGGGCCCACTCTGGCATAGCAAGCATTGAAACAGTAAGATGGTGAGATCTCTCTGTCTATCCGCGCGCTGGCAATCTCCCACCGCCACTACACTACAACGCTCTCCGTCCTTCTGGGTCTCACAGACAATCACCCTCTTGGCTGTAGCAACGTTGATTCCAAGAAAACCACTTCCCAGTACATGGCTGGCTGGCAGACAAGCCCTCCACTCATGACACAGGGTGAAGCCGAGCTACTGTATGGAAACAGAGCAACGTTGTCAGGGCAACGCTGGCCAACAACCCTACATTTACATTTACATTTACATTTACGGCATTTAGCAGACGCCTTTATCCAAAGCGACTTACAGCAAATACATTTGTTTAAGTGAGTGAATCATCTATCCTTCAGTCATCATAAGATAAAGCAATCAATGCTCGGACTATATACTGTAAGGGCTGACACAAAACAAACTCACAGTCTGGTGGTCGAGAAAACACCTTTTCACCAACGACAATCACCCTTCAGCCGCCCTTAATGGTGAGGAGTTACATAACGTATCAAGATGAAGCAGGGCAGGAGTGTGACTTCATCCTGAAGCCCTGAGTCCTGTAGCGGCTGTGAATAACCCGTCCTGCATGCAAACACGGCCCATTCAGCCAGCGCTCAATGCCAGCCTGTTCAGAGAGAGGGGGACCCAGTTGTTGCTGTGTCCCATTCCTCCACCCTGGTCCTGAAGTATTCACTTGTGCATGTTCCGACATGGATTTACATGGGAATGGATTGGGGTTGAAAGCCCACGATTCAATAATTCATTTGCATGCTTTTAAATCAATGCGGGGGAAGCACACAAGTGCATACTTCAGCAGAAAGGCATGGGACGCAGATTGAATGTCGGAGCAGTTTCCCACACTTGACAAGCACTCTCACCGCCCTCTCAGAGTTCCTGGGGAGCCTGTTCCCTGGATCTTGGAACTCCATGGGCTGATCGCCCTCTCGCTGTGCCCCTCGCCCTGCCTGCATGCTTGTTTGCAGCCCTCAAGTGTCATTTGTAAGGTTGTCAAACTGTAGAAGGTTGTTAAAACCACATGTGCGAACTAGACTAAACACATTACACACGATGAAGATTTAACAACCAAACACTAAATGAACATCCTCTTGAAACAGGAAAACAACACAGGGATTACATCTGTAACATCAATGGCATCTTAGAGATGACATTGTGTTTGCCACCGTCACATCTGTACAAAACCCTTCACCCATGGAAACCTGTTACATAAAACATCCTGCTGCGTATGCCACACACACGGTATACATCTGGTCCTCAAACGAAGGGCTTCTCAGAATGCCGCATCTGTTCTGGTAGCCCTCTGAAAGGAAAGGCTTCTCTGGTTGGAACTTGTTGATGATTAATCCGAGGTACCTTGCTCTGGGGCGGGCAGCTGCTGCGTCGTCGACACTGCCAGGCCATGGAGGACGCAGAGGAGGAGGAGGGAGGTGGACATCGTGGCGATCTTACCTAGAAAAAGAATGAGAATGTTGTCATGTCACTGAACCATCACCCTGAGCCCTGAGCTCAGCCCACATCCTTTATGTAGGGATGCATTAGCCCCTCCTCAACGGTACTCAAACGCCCTTATAAGTCCAGAATCTGGTCAGTCTGGTGAGTCTGGTGAGTCTGGTGAGTTTGGTGAGTCTGGTGAGTCTGGTGCGTCCGACGAGTTTGGTGAGTCTGGTGAGTCCGGTGAGTTTGGTGAGTCTGGTGAGTCTGTGACGATCAATGCTACCCAGGTTTTGTCGATGAGTGGCAGTAGCTTATCTATGAGGTGACATCATGGATTAAGCTGTATTTGTGCACATTGTCTCTAAATATCTATATATGTCTAAATATGATGTTAAATCCCTGTTTGAGCTTGTTTGATACTGAGGGAGCTCCCTAACAATATATCAGAAAGCTGCAAGGGGCCCTATTTCTTAACCAATTGGGAAAGGGTTAGGTTAACCCTCACCCTCACCCATATTTTTTTTATTGAAATATTAAGTAGTTCAGCGATATGAAGATAACTTTCGGAGAAAAAAAAATAGCTCTTGCAGAAATGTATTCTCAAAGTAATAAACAAACGATACATTATAGCCTACAGGGTCTGTGCTTCTAAAAACCACATCTCTGGTGTTACAGCGTCAAGGAGATCAAAGGTCTGGTCTGGACAGGGAGGGGCGTAGTCCCGTTCGCAGCACTGGCACCCCCTCTGCCCGATATTGCCCTGTATTTCCTCAGGGTACTGAGTTTGCTTGCTGAGCTGAGAGGGTTGTGAAACCTGACAAAGTAAACACAGTCCAGTTCCAGTGCTGAACATCCCTCCCAAGCCGATAACCCTGGACGCTATCCAACGCAGCCTTGTGAAATACATCCCTCCTCAGTCCTGGACCCTGGCCAGTTCTTTCCCCTCAACTGCCATATGGAAAATATAGGCTTTGTGCTTCTCAAATGAACATGCATTTTTCCTTTTGGCATTGTATGCCAACAACAACACTCGACCGTCAACAGAATAAAATGTTTAATGCTTCGTGACTGCAAGATCTTAAATCTTAACAACAAACAGATTGGGCCTGGCTTTTTTCCGGGAGTGAGTTGTATCGGAAAAACAGGGGAAATGTCACCCATCTGGATAAGGAGAGAGGATATGGGAGGGGCATGGGAACAGTCGAGGAAAGGGGGGTGTTGTGTCAGTGCCTCGGGAACAATGGTCTAAATGTGTTTGGTATGAAAGAAGTAGGTAAGGGGGTATGTGCTGTTGTTGTTGTCCTGGTCCCCATGTAGGTGAGAGAGGACAATTGTTTTTATCATCTTACAAAATGACAGATAAACACAATGCTGGCAGAGATGGACTGCTACCGTACAAGATCCAACCGAACATCTCTGAAGCAGAAGGGGGCCATTTTGTGGTCCTTTACTAGAACATTGTTATCAGTAATTGTTGATTGTGAGTTGCTTGCCCTATAGCATTTCATTGCACTGTATCTAGTACATTGTGTAAAATACAACGTAACAATCAACAATTGTTGATACAATACAATCTCTCGCTCTTGTGACAAATACAATTAGATTTGATTTGATTTGAATGATATGTCTTGATAGTGAATACTATAGTGCAGTAGGTGGATCTCTCCTCCTCCTCCTCCTCCTCCTCCTCCTCCTCCTCCCGGTGGTTATTGTTATTGGAGATGTCTTGGTAATCTGTTCTTGCCAGCCTGTTGACCACCTTCTCAGAACAGGAGGGGAAGGGGGGCCGGGGCTGTGGCTCCCATCCTCTCAGAGGATGTCCCACACTGATAAGTCACACTAACAGAAAACAGTCTGGGTCTGTGAGAAGGTAAACTGCCACCCAGAGACAGATGGCAGGGACCTTTGTGTTTTGAGAACAGGCAGCGGTGGTTTAGACTGACACGCTCAGGACGCCATCTGAAGTTTCTTGTGAGAAACGGGAGACAATGACGTAGAAAATATGTTGCGAAAGACGTAGAAGAGACGTTGCGAAAGGCACAGTTCGTAAAATACATGTTTCTCACGGTACATGAGTGTCAGCAGAGTCCCTGCAAGGTTCCAATGCAACGTCGCTTAGCACTAGGAGCTCAAAACCGCATCCACTCACTTTCAGCATTAATCAGTAGCATATGGAACAACTATATATGGACAACATATGCATTACTCTTCAAATGCAGGGGATACGCACTCACAGATCAGGCCTCTGTTCACCAACTGAGAGAGTGAGCCTCACTTGGGTAGCTGACCCCGCTCAGTCGACACAGCAGCAGTAAGTCTGGTAGTCAGCAAGTTCTTATTAATGTCTGTGGCCATTTTCTTTCTTTATCTGTATTATTTGCCAAGCACCGGTTCTCACATTTTTGACATTTACATATTACTTTTCAATGCCAAATTGTACATTAGAAATGCAAATCATCATGACAACCACAATTAATTAGTCTTCTTTTCTACACAAATGTAGAGCTCCATGGACAATCATCCTAAGACCTCGAGAACATAAGTAATTCATGATGGATCATATCATATATTTTACTAATATATATAGTGCAATTTCATTTGAGGAGCAGAGGGATTCATAGGACACATTTTTAAATAACATAGACATATTATTTTAGTGTGAGAATGACATTTTCAATCTCCACCTATCTGAGATATTGAGGCAGGCCCAAAAAGTAACCTCACTATCGTCATGATCAATACAACTGCAGGCTACAAAAGGTGAACGGTTCTGTGGAAAGTCCAGATTCATTCCTTACTTGGAACCAGTGTGCAAACATTTGTAAGGGACAGTTTCCCGTTATTGACCCTCATTTCACACAGCCGACTTCATTACTACATTCATATTCCTGTGACATTAAATACAAAGTTACACTTTTAAATGGTACTATGACGTATACTTTTTTTTTTAATAAATGTAAATGTAATGTTTTTTTTATTAGAGTAGGTTCCTCTCATGAGGCATGCCAATGTTGACATGCAGGAAAACAATTGTCATTTGGGCGAAACACATTTAAATCAAATAAAACTTCTCTGCATAATTGGTCTGACCAAACGTGCGCATATGCAGTAGATGTTTAATAACTAATGGTATCTTATCAAAACATCATAATAATACGTGCTGTCGCTCACCGTATATCAGCAAGTTGGCAAATCCCTGCTGTTTTCTTCAAGGGATATCTTCTCTCCACGGCAGGTAGGCTACGAGTTCTGCACTGTTACCACTACAAAAGCTGTCACGCCGGGGTGAAAAGTCCATTAACTCAACAACAGATGAATATTCAAACTAATATTCACTCACCCGAGGCTTAATTCGGACAACCTCTGGCGGTCTGGCAGCTGCTCATGTCAATGCGGAGGGTGGACGGACGGTGCGGGGACATCTGGTTGTGTTCGGTGTGTCCATCTGGAGCTCTGCTTGTTTCGCTGCCAGATGTGAAGGCGCCATCTACAGGCGACTATTCGGCACGACAGGCAAGACGACAAGACCTTGTTTACGCACGAAAGTCCCATTGAGTGATAAAATACATCGTTGGTATAAATCATTGTTATAATATCGTTGTTATAACTCAATTCCTTGTGATAAAGTAGAGATTCGTTAGTTTAATCTACTTTCAGTCCAACTGGACAAGTCTTGACAGCTGCTGTTGTTGTTCAAAGTGTAACGCCCTCCATCCATCTCCGGGCGCATTACAAGAGCGCACACCCTCCAATGGGCCATACGAAGCTCCGTCCATTTCTCTGGCCCGTTTAAACACTGTAGTTCTGGCCCATTTAAACACTGTAGTAGGTCTATTAAACTCATCCGCATTTTCCTTCCTCTACCACGCTACCAGTCTGATGTGATTCGGACAAAATCACGGGCTGAAACCAACCTATCAGTGGCTGAAAAATCGACTAAATTTTCAGAACAAGCTGTCCCCGACACACCTACGTCTACAGACACTGCATGCACTATACTTAGTACGCTTATAGAGAACCCATTTTCATAATGAAGGTAGGACAAATAAATTAAAATCAATGTTTTGTATGCTGCTCGTCGGTTTAGGCTGTAATTATGGATAAGTGGCTCTACTACTGTCATTAATAATAATTATTGTTGATCCATCCGGTCACTCAACATGTTGTTTTATGTAAAGAGCTGGAGGCAGTTGTTTGATGTATATGCAGCTGCCTGTCGGAGGGTTCACAGTGGTATCTCTCCAGCTCTTGAGAGCGTGTTTGCACATGTGCACATGTACACACTACTGACACACCATTCAACACACAGCACTTCAACCGTCTGAAGGTCGCCTACCATGTGCTCTCTCTTTCATTCCACTCTTTATCTTTCACACACACACACACACACACACACACACACACACACACACACACACACACACACACACACAAACCGTTCTGTTATGATAGGATGTGGTTCTCTGTTTGAACTACCAGTAATAGCATAAAGTACCTTTCTGCACTGAGTCTTACCTCAGTGTTGCCCTGGGGCTACTACAGTCCCTGCTGTACAGAATGTGGTAGCAGGTACTGTCATAGCAGTGTTAAGGACTGTGTTGTAATATCCACTACATGTATGTACTTGTGCTTAAATGTATCTTGTTTTTATAAGTATTTCAATCAGCCCTAGTGCCATAGTCATCATGTCACTTCCTACATTCACCTGCTGCAAGAATTGGAGGTCAGCTATACTTCAAAGGTCAATTTAACTTTGAGGTGTTTTTCAGTCAAGGACAGATTAATACAGTTTAACCAGATTGATTGGTGGATTTATGATGTGTTCCCATCCCATTCAGTCCATCAAATCCTCCGTCCCTCCATGGACTCTCCCGCCGCCCCCCCCCCCCCCCCCCCCCCTGGCCTTAGTTGATGAGTTGTGACAGACCAGGGCCAGTGACCTGCTTGTGAAACCGCCTCTCGGTCTCCACAATCTGAGAAAGTCTGACAGAAAGGCAGATTCCTAACATGGCTTCCTTTAACATTCTTTTCAAATCTGGGCAGTTGAACAGACACATATTATCTGTCTACAGACAGAGAGCCACCCTTCCTCTGGAGTGTACCACGGTATGAACATCTTTATTGGATTTTCCATCAACATAAATTGTATGTATGGAGAATCATCCCTTAATAAGTTTATGCTCTGTACTAACTGTTGCACATTAAGTTATTATGTGCTTATGGAGATTAGGATGACAACAGGTGAGAGAGTTGAGAAACAGTGCAGGATGGTGTTGTAAGTGCAGCAGCTGCTCGGCACGATTCTCAAGTGTTTGGTTTTAACAGTGCAGTGACTTACTGACATTTACCGGGAGGCTGAAGTGATGAGAGTCTTCTGAGTGGAGAGTTTTAGAGTGAACAACTTGGCTTCTACAATTGTCTGGTATTTTTAGTCTGAATGCCAGCTTGTGGAATAACCAGACCTTCTCTAGGATGACTCATCTTTGTACTGAATGACTGCTTTCTCTAGAGAGGAAAATATTGTACCTCAAATATGAAAACAAATGCCATGATGGTACCAGAAGCAGGTCTCTCTTGAACAATTGTTTCATCTCAATGAGACTAACGCGGATAAATAAAGGTTAAATAGAAAACATTGACCGACTGTATTGATTTTCTGGTCAAATATCTACCAGGTTCACTGAGATGTGCATGTGTTGTGTCTGCCATGTTGTCTTGTCACAGAGAGCAAACATCAACTGTCATAAATAGTCTCATTTGGTCTCATTTACGCTTCAGACAGTAATTTTATAGGCAAGCGTTTACAGCATGTAATAAACTTAAAGGTCCACTAAAGTGACTTTAATTCCAATATAAAATAATTGCCGGTGTAAATGTTAGGTTACATTCTTTAATTGTTTAGAATTGAAATGCTCAAAAGGAAGCAAGAAGAAGCTTTTTTGCTTATCACAATTTCTCAAGCCAGCAGACTACAGGATTGACTGGCGTGACGATCACATTTTTGATTGACAGTTCGTCTCAATGGTTTTTAGCTGTCTGTAAAGCCGATCATGTCTCTTATGTAGATGTAGGCAATATTTATGCTTGCAGTTGGATGCTATTACATTTTTGGTGAGTTACACCTATTACACCAAACATAGCCCAAGGCTTTATAAGGCTACCATCTCCCCCCTGGTACCACCTCCCCCTGGTACCACCTCCCCCCTGGTACCACCTCCCTCCTGGTACCACCTCCCCTCCTGGTACCACCTCTCTCTGGTACCACCTCCCCCCTGGTACCACCTCCCCCTGGTACCACCTCCCCCCTGGTACCACCTCCCCCTGGTACCACCTCCCCCTGGTACCACCTCCCCCCTGGTACCACCTCCCCCCTGGTACCACCTCCCCCTGGTCCCACCTCCCCCTGGTACCACCTCCCCCTGGTACCACCTCCCCCTGGTCCCACCTCCCCCCTGGTACCACCTCCCCCCTGGTACCACCTCCCCCCTGGTACCACCTCCCCCTGGTACCACCTCCCCCCTGGTACCATCTCCCCTCTGGTTGCTGTAGCTCCTCTACCCACTGACATCCTTCTCCTTCTTCCAGGTGTGCGGCTGTTCCTTCTCCACCTCCAGCCCCAGGGCCGCCATCTTCTACTCCGACCCCACTGAGGCAGTCAGAGACATCCCTGATGGATCTACTCTACTGGTGGGAGGTACGCAACCAGGACACTCACCAGGGGAGGCTGGTGGAGGCAGAAATAGGAGGACGGCCTCATTGTAATGCAT
>NC_139659.1:1204309-1214309 GCF_951799395.1 Argentina silus
GACAATTGAGAGAGACAGGAAAGTAGGGTACGTCAGCAGGGCGTCAGCAGGGCGTCAGCAGGGCGTCAGCAGGGCGTCAGCAGGACGTCAGCAGGGCGTCGGCCGGATTTGAACCCATGCCGACACGGGCGTACGTGTGCACTGTTGGGCATGGTGCTAGCCCGTTGGACCACCCCAGGCCGCACAGGCCGCTGTTTGATCAGAATGCGAGAGAGAGAGGTCAGCGCTATGGGGTCAGCTCAGAGATGACCCTAGACCCTGACCCATGTGATGTTGTTATCCCTGGTCACAGGTGAGGGAGTTTGACGGCGTCCATTATGTGATGGAGAGAGCCATCACTGGGGACTTTGCTCTGATAAAGGCCTGGAAAGCAGACAGAGCTGGAAACATCGTCTTCAGGTGAGGGTTTCAACAACTGCTAGCAGATATAGCACACTGCTTTACACAGCATGTACGTATGTGATTATTACATAGAGGTACACAGCTGAAATAGAAGTTCTACAGTTCACTGTAGAGTCAAAACAAGCAACCTCCAGGAGAGGTCAGTATGGATGTCCATCGTTCATTTCACCTCCGCCCACTGCTGATTTGTCTCTGTCTCTCCTCAGGAAAACAACAAAGAACTTCAACCAGCCCATGTGTAAAGCAGCTAAAGTGACCATCGTAGAGGTGAGTGGGGCTGTAGCAACCGCATCCTGCAGCTGTTGAGCATTTGAAAAAAAAAAGAAGAGAATTGAGCCAGAATTAACACTGGAATTGCTCTGTAAGAGTTACAGCAGTCCCAAACTTCAGAATGATGGAATGATGCCGCTTCGACGAAGGTATGAGAATGAGAACGTTTGGGATGAGAAGTGAGGCCATTTTGTGTGAGAACTGACGCAGTTTTGTGTGAGAACTGAAGACCCCCTGGTCCTCTGTTGGCTGTGGCAGGTGGAGGAGGTGGTGGATGTGGGGACCTTCGCAGCCGAGGACGTCCACGTCCCCAGTATCTATGTTGACAGGGTTGTGCAGGGGGCAGGATATGAGAAGAGGATTGAGGTGAGCCTTGCTGTCTGTGGTAAATACTGTTTCTCTCTACAGAGCTGCTGTAAATGATCTATTTTACCCAGGTGTCGAGGCCTATTATATCCCTTACTTCTGCTGATAGGACTGTCCTATGTTCCTCATGATGTTCTGCTGATAGGATGGTCCTGTGTTCCTCATGATGTTCTGTTGATAGGACTGTCCTATGTTCCTACACAGTGTCATTCGATGCGTCTTTATCCTGAACATGGCAGAGAAATGCCACATCAGCATTGATGAAATGATCTGTTAGAATGTATTTTCCTGAGTGACCCTTGGAATGTGGTTTACAACCAGGGGTACCAGACCCCAAGATCTCTGTTGATGACATGTCAGACTCACTGGCGCCGAGCCTAACTGAGATGAGCCTTATACCCTGGTTTCATGTTTTTTACCTACTATAACATTGACTGCAAACTCTCTGTAGTCACCACTTCCCTGCTGACCGTTCTCCTGGACAGTAGTTTGGTGTCCCAGATCGATCTGAATGATAAATCGTCTTTATTTAACTTTCAATTTGAGTATCCACCTTCTTCCACTCATCATTGGATATTATTCTCCAACATTAGAAACATCATCATCACATCAGATGTGATTTGAAACCCCTCATTTATAAACACCATGTGTCAGGTTCCAGTCCCATAGGCTGTGTGATTCATTGATCACGGTTGGTCTCTGTGCAGAAGAGGACCGTCCAGAGGGGCTCGGTGGAGATGCCTGGACCCAGGAGAGAGGCAGACCTGGTCAGGGAGAGGATCATCCGCAGAGCAGCCCTGGAGTTCCAGGACGGGATGTACGGTATCCTTCCCACAGGAGTACACAGGGTCACACAGGGCCTTCTCTCTCTCTCTCTCTCTCTCTCTCTCTCTCTCTCTCTCTCTCTCTCTCTCTGTTTTTGTGTATGATTCCTGTAAACCGTATTGTATCAAATTGAGTCTGTGTATAAAATGTGCTTTATAAATGCGATTGGATTTGATTAGAGGGGACCATTAAGAAGAGTGCAGAGAGTCTACAGTATGTCACCACATAATCACCATATACATCATATGAGAGCATGGAGTGACACATCAGAGACTGTTGTGATCCCAAAGCTTTCAGAGCTGTGTATTTATTCTGCAGAGTTGTTGCTGATTTGTTCATATTTTGCTATTTTGTCAATTTCTTGCCAATATTTGCTATTGTTTTTTAGGTCCCATGCACCAACCTCACCAAGTCAATTTCCTGTATGTGCAAATATACATGACCAAGTAAAAGAATTCTGATTCTGATTCTGCATTAAGATAATATAAAATATAAAATACCACAACACAGCCCTTGACCGCAGCCCTCAGCCAACCTGGGGATCGGGATCCCCATGCTGGCCAGCAACTACATCAGCCCTGACATCACCGTCCACCTGCAGAGTGAGAACGGACTCCTGGGGCTGGTACGGTACACGCTTCTCCTTTGTTGAGTGTGGAGTATCCAGTGGATTTGTAGATAGGGTAAAACCACTCACCGTATGGGGAACCTCCTCTGTTTTGACACGGTGTGCTCTGGTCCCACAGGGTCCTTATCCCACGGAGGCCGAGGTCGACCCAGACCTCATCAACGCAGGTACTGTTCAGTTCTGTATGCTCAGCTCATACCCATCCCTGCTGGCATTCCAGAGAGATGTAGGGGGGGTAGCTTACCCTAAGACGGCTGTCGAACTCACAATCTTCCGTTTACAAAGCAGGCACCCTAGTTACCCACCCTAGTTACCACATCCTAGTTACCACACCCTAGTTACCACACCCTAGTTACCACACCCTAGCTACCACACCCTAGTTAACACACCCTAGCTACCACACCCTAGCTACCACACCCTAGTTACCACACCCTAGTTACCACACGCTAGCTACCACACCCTAGTTATCACACCCTAGTTACCACACCCTAGCTACCACACCCTAGTTACCACACCCTCCCTACCTCACCTGGTCTCACCTGGTCTCACCTGGTCTCTCTCTGTGTGTGTGTGTGTGTGTGTGTGTGTGTGTGTGTGTGTGTGTGTGTGTGTGTGTGCGTGTGTGTGTGTGTGTGTGTGGTTCAGGTAAGGAGACGGTCACTCTGCTCCCTGGAGGCTCCTTCTTCTCCAGTGATGAGTCGTTTGCTATGATCCGGGGGTGAGTTTAGCATCCTCTTCCTCACCGCCGGAGCCTCTCAGCGCCGGCGTGCCTGTGTGTGTCTCACACGTGTTTGATACCGTTCCTCCTTCCATTCCATGCATTACAACGAGCCTGTCCTCCGATTTCTACCTCCACCAGCCTCCCCCTGCTTTGACTTCGATCTTCCATTTGGAGTTATGGGCAGGGATATCAACCTTTCTCTCTCTCCCCCCCCCCTGTCTTTTATTTCTTCCTCCCCCCCTCCCTCCCCCCCTCCCTCTCCCTCCCCCCCCCCCCTCCCCCCCTCCCTCTCTCCCTCCCCCACCCCCCCTCCCTCCCTCTCTCCCTCCCCCTCCCCTTCTGCCTCCCTCCCCCCCTCCCCTTCTGCCTCCCCCCCCCCCCTCTAGTGGTCACATTGACCTGACCATGTTAGGAGCCATGCAGGTGTCTAAGTACGGGGATCTGGCCAACTGGATGATACCGGTACGATCCTGTGGCCCTACTAACCCTGTTTACCTCCTGCATCACATTACTAATGGTTATTATTTAATAACATAGCTATTACATACCTATACTCGTTAACGAGATATGTAAATGGTTATTCTAACGACATCACCACTAAGTCATAGTGTGTATGCACATCATGTATTTACTGTATGTTGAAACATGACCTGAAACAGACGTCAAGTTGTTGCAAACAGTCGCCCCGCAATTTGAGTTGCTCCAACCGAACTTGCGACCTCTGACCTTGCCAACACACGTGACTGTCTCCTCCAATACCCGAAAAGCTAGTTATTCGACAGTGTGGGTGGTTGAGGAGTGAGTTTTACCATCTCAACTCGGTCACACCCACTCTCTCCTCATTGGCTGCCACAGGGGAAGATGGTGAAGGGTATGGGCGGGGCTATGGATCTGGTGGCCAGTGCTGGCACCAAGGTGGTGGTGACCATGGAACATTCCGCCAAGGTAAACGCCCCAGACAGACAGGCCCCCGGACGGCACATCACAGATAACGACTTTATACGCATTTCTTATTTCGTAGTGAAGTCCTACAGTCAACCATCTCTCCCTCAACTCCAGGGGGGCAAACACAAGATCCTGGACAGCTGTTCTCTGCCTCTGACAGGGAAGCAGTGTGTGGACAGGATCATCACTGAGAAGGTAGGGTTTCAATAAAGCTTTGAATAAAGTTTCACTCCCACCGACTTCTGCTTCCTCTTTCTACATCGGATTTGAAAACACGACCAGCAGTCCCTGGCGTAGGTGCTGAGTGGATTATGCATATTTTAATACTGCATCTGAATGCTCTCTCTGTCTCTGTGTGTGTGTGTATCTCTCTGTCTCTGTGTGTGTGTCTCCCCCCCCCCCACTGTGTGTGTGTGTGTCTCTCTGTCCATGTGTGTGTGTGTGTGTGTCCCACTGTGTGTGTGTCTCTCTGTGTGTGTCTCCCCCCCCCCGTGTGTGTGTCTCTCTCTCTCCCCCACTCTGTCTGTGTGTGTGTGTGTCTCTCTCTCCCCCACTGTGTGTGTCTCTCTGTCTGTGTGTGTGTGTCTCTCTCTCTCCCCCACTGTGTGTGTGTCTCTCTCTCCCCCACTGCATGTGTGTCTCTCTCTCTCCCCCACTGTGTGTCACTGTCTCCCCCCCACTGTGTGTGTGTCTCTCCCTCCCCCACTGTGTGTGTGTGTGTGTGTCTGTGTGTGTGTGTGTGTCCCACCCATTCACCACCAGGCGGTTTTCGATGTTGACAAGACCATGGGTCTAACTCTCATTGAGATATGGGAGGGACTTACTCCCGCTGACATCAAAGCCAGCACTGGCACCGAGTTTGCTGTGAGTTTTTGGCAGGCATTCATTTCACATGAGAAACCCCTAATTCATCTCAGAGGTTGAGTCATAACTGTAATGATCATGGAGACGGAATGTTCCGGTACAGTCAAGCTGCTGCGTGACTCATAATAATTACAGAAAAAAAAACTACAGAAAAAAAACTAAAAACTAAACGCTTTTTTTTTCTTCTTTTTCTTCTTTTTTGACAAACAGGTGTCCCCAAGTTTAAGACCAATGCCACAAATCTGAAGCCGGTGACTGAAAAACCCTGGTTCCACTGCCACTGCTCTGCCCTGATCTGCCCTGTAGGACCCTCTGTACAGAGAGAAGTGGGCAACATGCCCCTCCAGTCATGTGAGGAAGACATGTTGCCACAGAGAGGAATCACAGCCGATGACGAAAGGTGTTGTCAGTTTCACTGATGACGACTGACAGCCAGTACAGAGTGTCTATGGGTTGTAATTGTAAGGATTATACATTCAAATCTGTATGTTCTTTTATTTAAGATAAATAATTTGACACACTTCTGGCACATCTACCTCAGTGTTATTGTACGGTTTTGTCAGCCATACAGGTCATGTTTTGTTTTTCTTCCAACATCAACAGGCAGAATGTTTGGCCTAATTAGAAAGAATGACAATTTCACGAATGGCTGATTACAGATTGTTTATATGCTGACTGCTCTAGGCAAACCTAGAGTGGAATGTTTCAGGAAAGCAGTAAATCAAACCATGGAAAAGAACACAGCTGAAGCATCCTATTTTTGGAACTTGACTGTCAGTCGTCTCGCTGTCTGTTGCTACTGTGTTTTGTTTGGTCGATACAACACTTAAAAAGAGATAAATCGGCACGTAGGTATGCGGTCTGCTAACTCTACTCACTTGGGTAAATAAAATCGGGCCTCTGCACAGATCGTGCAGAGCAGAGATACCGATTCAGGAAAAACAACTATTATGCAACTCCCTCCAACCTCACAGACCCAGTTTTGGTGCTAAAAACAACAAACACAACACACAATGATTTCATAACCCTTCATTATGGTACATATGAGACAGCGACACCAACGCATAAAACACCATGCCATACCTTTACTGGAAATTAGCACATGCCTATGGGACAGAAAACGCATGGTAGAGCTCTGCTGACTGGCAGAGGAGCTGGCACGAGGGGAAATAGGTCATGCTGATTGTCTGGCTGAGCGAGAACACAGTGTTTCTCCAGTGTGGAAATTCCTGAACTCTGTTGAGTCACATCTCCTCAGAGGGTATATGAGCCGGGACAGACTGAGCCGGTCCAGAGAAGAGGACCTGTCTCTGTAGGGAGCATCATGAAGGTAAGCACTGGGGACGCAACTGTGCGCCGTCAACACCTGTCAAAATCATAACTGGGATAAATGAGAGTGACACACCTGGTCTGTCGAAGACACGCCGCCTCGGTTGTTTTGATGTATGCCTCGGCATGTAAGACCTGGCACCAAGCCACGGGCTCTGAGCAGTGCTCCAGAATGACCTTTAACGGGTATGAAAAGAAGCTTTGTTTGTGTCTGAGTGTGTGTCTGTTGTTTCTCCGTAGCTGAATGTGGTAACTCTGCCCTGCCTGGCACCACTGCTGCTGCTGGTCTTCTCCTCCCCTCAGACTCGGTAGGCACCAGCTGTGTCCAGGGCGGCAGGTAGCCTAGCGGTTAGAGAGGCCGATCGGTAGGTCACCGGTTCGATCCCCACCCCAGGAGGGAGGCGGATGTGAGCTGGTGACTGGAGGGCTGCTGGCATCATCTAAAGTGTCTACCACTGCTGTTGTGCCCTTGAGCAAGGCACTTAACCCCCTAACTGCTCCAGGGGTGCCAAAAATGGGGGGGGGGGCATTGTTTGCTTGCTGGGATAACCCAGGGCCTCTCAGCCTTGGATGTTAGCCAGTTTACATTGTCGCTCAGAGTTGACATTTAGTTGAACACTGAACATTATTTGTTTTTCTCCTGTTCAGTTGTGAGCAGCCTGTAAACTGCGTATGGGGACCTTATGGAGAATGGTCTGAATGTGATGGCTGTACCAAAACACAGGTAGACTACCAGAGAACACACACACACACACACACGCACACGCACACACACACACGCACGCACACACACACACACACACACACACACACACACACACACACACACACACACACACACACACACACACAAACACATTTAATTTTTCACTTCCAAATTTTCATGGAATATAAATCAAGATTTTGCTGACCTTTCCCTTGAACTCCCTTTAAGCCTTTTCTTGATGTTACTTTTGTTGATCGATATGCATGCTGCATCTTTACTGAATGTGCCCAGGTGCGTACCCGTTCAGTGGGGGTGTTTGCCCAGTATGGTGGGGGCCAGTGTTCAGGGGACGGCACGCAGAGACAAGAGTGTGTCCCAGGGAAAGGATGCCCCCTGGGAACAGGCTGTGGAGAAAGGTTCCGCTGCTCCTCAGGTATATTTACTCCATCAGTTAGGGATGCTTTGTAGGACTTTTGTTTATTGTTTTTTTGTATTTCTCTCCCTCTCTCTGTCTCTCTCTCTCTGTCTCTCTCTCTGTCTCTCTCTCACTCTCTCTCTCTGTCTCTCTCTCTCCCCCTCTCTCTTTCTCCCTCTCTCTCTCTCTCTCTGTGTGGACATGCTCAGCAGATGATGAAACCAGAGCTCTTCTCCCTGTGTGTCCTGCAGGTCAGTGTCTGAGTCGCGCGCTCGTGTGTAACGGAGATCAGGACTGTGAGGACGGCTCAGACGAGAGGAGATGTGATGAAGACAGCAGCCATATTGTGTGTGACCTGGACAAGACTCCGCCGAACTCTGACCTCACCGGCAAGGGGTACGAACATCCCCTTACCATCCCCTCCTTCCTCTCAGATGTTGTGATAGACAGTATGTGTACATCTTGCTAATGTGGTGGATTTCGGTAGTGTTTCTTTCTTTTCAGAGGATCAAATGAATGTTGACTGTCTATCTGAGAGTGTCTACACACCTCTACATGAGAGTGTGTACATGCCTTTTCAGGTTGATGTGGTTTCCAGTTGAAAAGTCGAAAATACAATATGCAGAAGTTCAGGCGGCACTTTCTGTTAGCGGACTGAAAACTGTAGCTGTTCCCACATGATGAGAGGCAGTTATTCTCTGTCTCCCCCCCCCCCACGCCCCCCACCCCGCCCCCCACCCCAGCTTCCCACCCCGCCCCGCCCCCCACCCCAGCCCCCCACCCCGCCCCCCACCCCAGCTTCCCCCTCAGTGTACAGTTGACCTCTACTGTAGTAAGTAAATCCTCTCTGTCTCCCCCCCCCAGGTTTGATGTGCTTGCGGGGGAGGCGAGGAGCGGTGTCATCAACACCCTGAGCTTCGGAGGGCAGTGTAGGAAGGTGTTCAGCGGAGACCACAAGACCTTCTACAGACTTCCCCAGAGCGTCCTGCGATACGACTTCCAGGTCAGTCACAGTACAGCGTGACAACGGACCGCAGGTCGATGGTGGTCTCTCTTATCACACCGTCACAACAGCCCAAGCAGGGCGGTGAACATGGGGAACTACTCAAGCACTGTTTTGCACGAGTCCATTTTTGTAGTCCTCAATGGAGTCCATTTTTGTAGTCCTCAATGGAGTCCATTTTTGTAGTCCTCAATGGAGTCCATTTTGTAGTCCTCAGTTGAGTCAATTGTTGTAGTCCTCAATGGAGTCCATTTTTGTAGTCCTCAATGGAGTCCATTTTTGTAGTCCTCAATGGAGTCCATTTTTGTAGTCCTCAATGGAGTCCATTTTTGTAGTCCTCAGTGCTAAAGTTCCCTTAACTCATTCAGTGCCGAGGGTGAATAAGGTCACAGAAATTGTCAACGTGAGCTGAAGTGTGTGTGTGTGTGTCCTCCCAGGTGAAGGTGGAGAGCGAGGTTGATGATGAGTCGTACGACAGCTCCTGGGAGTACATGGAGCACATTCAGAGTAACGCCCTGTGGGGACATGATCGCCGCACCTTCCACACCGAGCTCAACAAAGACAAGGTCAGCAAATTATTTTCTCTTCTATTCTATTTGATGTGTGCAGTATATTAACCCTGCGTCCCTCTCCTCCCGTCCCCCTTCCTCTCTATCGCCTCTCCTCTCCCCCCCGTCCCCCGTCCCCCTTCCTCTCTATCGCCTCTCCTCTCCCCCCCGTCCCCTGTCCCCCATCCCCTGTCCCCTGTCCCCCGTCCCCCGTCCTCTCTATCACCTCTCCTCTCCCCCCTGTCCCCCGTCCCCGTCCCCCGTCCCCCTTCCTCTCTATCGCCTCTCCTCTTCCCCCGTCCCACGTCCCCCGTCCCCCGTCCCCTGTCCCCCTTCCTCTCTATCACCTCTCCTCTCCCCCCCGTCCCCCGTCCCCTGTCCCCCGTCCCCCGTCCCCCTTCCTCTCTATCGCCTCTCCTCTCCCCCCATCCCCCGTCCCCTGTCCCCCGTCCCCCGTCCCCCGTCCCCCGTCCCCTCTATCACCTCTCCTCTTCCAGTCTTATAAGCTGCTGATCGTGAAGAGCCAGGTGGAGCTGGCCCAGTTCCAGAACTCTGCTCCCCAGTATGTTACTCTGGCCGAGGGCTTCTGGAAGGCCCTGTCCTCCCTCCCCGTCACCTACGAGTACCCGGCCTACCGCTCACTCCTGCAGACCTACGGGACACACTACCGGTCAGAGGGGGTCCTGGGGGGCCAGTACCAGGCCCTACTGGAGTTTGACAACCAGGCCCTGAAAGAGACCAGTGAGTTGAAGCCTTGTACCACCAGCCAGAGTCAGATAGACCGGTACAGTCGCAGGTACAGGGGAAGGTTGGAAGCTACCATGTAGGCACAGGGATAACCAGGGGTTTTAAATGGGTGTATGATAGTGTAACGTCCTTAACATCAAAATAAGCTTTGAATAAACGTGTTCCTCTCATGAGTGGGGTGGTTGGGGCAAAACAAATCTTATTGAAACTGATTTTTTTTTCTCTCTTTGT
>NC_139659.1:1219309-1246809 GCF_951799395.1 Argentina silus
ATTCACTTACTTAAACACATGGATTTGTTGTAAGTCACTTTAGATAAAGGTGTCTGATGTAAATGCCAATGTAAATGTAAATGTAAGTTAGTCCAATAGGGCATGCAGCTGAGATGGATTGTCATGCCGTTGTTTACGTCCTCGTTCTAGCCCGTCCCTGGCGCTGTGTGCCACGCTCCACACCGGGAGGACGATGTCACTGGGCATGTGCCAGCTGGGCGCTCTGCAGTGTCTGGGCCGGAGTTTCACACTGGTCAAGGACAGTGATTGTAATTGGCCGAAGCAGGAGTTTACTTCCTGCCAAAATTGCCAGCCTGGGGAGAAGTGTGACGGTGAGTCACTTGTGTGTGCGCGTGTGTGTGCGCGTGCGTGTGCGTGCGTGTGCGTGTGTGTGCGTGCGTGTGTGCGTGTGTGTATTCATCATCACCCTCATCTTATGTCTTTCATTTCAGAGTCAGCCTCTCGGTGCGTCTGCAGAGATCCTGATGAGTGCCCTGAAGACTCCGCCCACCTGTGCGTCACGCCAGGGGACAGTGCTGTTGCCGCGACGATGTCGGAGTGCGAGGTGGGGGCTCGGCGATGCGGGGGGGAACCGGTCACAGTGGTCAGCATCGAGGCCTGTCTAGCATGAAAGGGTTACTGACCTCCACATGATGTTCATAATAATAATAATAATAATAATAATAATAATAATATGTAAAGTAGTGGACATAAAAGAAAGGTAGTCTCTTATTGTGCTCTTATGTAATGCACATGTACAAGAGGAGAAGTTGTTATTCTTTTACTGTCTGTCGTACAATGATAGAGGTAGATATTCTACTATTCCACGTAGTTCTAGAATGATAGAGGTAGATATTCTACTATTCCACGTGGTTCTAGAATGATAGAGGTAGATATTCTACTGTTCCACGTGGTTCTAGAATGATAGAGGTAGATATTCTACTGTTCCACGTGGTTCTAGAATGATAGAGGTAGATATTCTACTATTCCACGTGGTTCTAGAATGATAGAGGTAGATATTCTACTATTCCACGTGGTTCTAGAATGAGCAACGTGTCGTTGATCTGTTGGTTTCCTGCTGTAAATATGATTGTATTGTGTCTGTCGTGTGATGTCCTTTTGGGAGGGAGAAAATGGCAAGATCAGAAATGCTCTGCAGAACAATTATTGTGAATTACTTTATTGTGAATAAAAGATCAGTGAAGGATTGTTCAGGATATCGTTATTTCAGTACAATATCCTAAAGAAATACATGATCCAAAACTCCATTACAGCTTCATACATCGACCAATTCTGCTCTGTCTTTATGAATGACGAATGATGTTGTCTCTGTCTTTATGAATGACGAATGATGTTGTCCGTGTTGTTCTGTTCAAGTGAGCAACAAGCGGATTAATACGAAATTAGTTCCAAACCAAGAGCAAAACAGGAAGTATTCTTTTTTGAGTTTGAGTAATATATACGTTTACATTTGTAATAGTGTAAATAACAAACTGTTTTCATATCAACATGCAAGTATACATACATACAGCAGCCCACAAAGATATGAGATGGAATGTATTTATTTCTGCACGCTGGCTTGGATAAATGCTCGCCCCAGAGCCAACCAAAGAGACATGTCTGGACGAGTCTACAACACAAGTGGAAAATGAGGTCTTATATCGATAAACCTGAACTATCCCTTAAACAGTGAGTGCAAGCTGCTGAGTTGTAGTGTATAATATGAAGGGGACAGATATGTGTGTGTGTGTGTGTGTGTGTGCGTGTGTGTGTGTGCGCATGAGTGTGTGTGTGTGTGTGACAGAGAGAGAGAGAGAATACTAGAATACAGAAGAGGAAAGGTTCAGTTTGGTCGGAACAAACACTGCTTATGATTGTGGTCACTGTTGACCAGTTAGAGTTGAAGCACTTTATGAAGAAACTCAATTTCTAAATGTGCTCCTGTATACAAATGCCTTCAGAGAGGATGTGACATAATCAGGACTCTTCACACGGGCCTTCGTTGACGACCGCAAACTCCATCTTCAAACACTTGATGGCAGCCATGGTGCAGAGGCTCATGCTTCTGGTCTTCTGGGCCGCCCCGATCTTCACACAGAACTGGGGCTCCGTGTCTGAGGGGCAGTCCCGGGGGTGCTTACAGCCGCACGTCTTGGTCTCTGAGGGGGACAGAGAAAGGAAGAGCACAGGTGGATGACGTGATTTAATTATCTTGGCATCGATTAAATGGAAAACAGAAATGCAGGTATACTTCTGTACACTGAGTGTGGCTTGGTCAGGTTAGATTAGAGACAAATTTTTCGGTTAGAGACTAATTGTTCGGTTAGAGAGTAATTGTTAGATTAGAGACTAATTGTTAGATTAGAGACTTAATTGTTAGGGCTGATATGACAAAGTCATTTCTCATTGGCCGACCGAGGCAGACATAGTATGGTATATTATAGTTTAGTACCCATAGTATTGTACTTGTGACCTCTGACCTCTGCCAACACACAGTAAAATACCCGATGTAAACAAGCCACGCTCGAAAAGCTAGAAATTCAACAGCGTGGGTGGAGGTATTTGAACTTGAGGAGTGAGTTTTACCATCTCAACTCGGTTACACATAGTATTGTACATGTCTGTGTCGCATTTAAGGAGAGACCCATGGGGAAATGACTTGTGTAAAGGTTATTTCAACAGGAACAGATTCAAACGGGCAGCAGGTTGACTCTGAGGCGGTGGCAGTTGGCCGTACCGGAGCAGGTCTCCCAGTCGTAACAGGTGTCCGCGTCGCAGGGCTCCTGGACTGTGCTCTTGGCAGACATGTTGGCTCTGAAGACGGCCCAGTCCAGGCTGGCCGCGTCCTTGTCGCACGGACCCTTCTTCACGAAGAAGAGCTGGTCGCCGTGGCAACGCCCAGCGTGGAAGGAACAGTATGACATCATGACAGTGGCACCGACCTCCATGTTCAAGACGCAGTACACGGGTTTGTATGGACTGCAATGAGATACAGCACACACACACACACACACACACACACACACACGCACACACACAAACAAAAAACTGTCCAGGTGAGAACAAATCAAGAGAAAGCAGGCACCAAAAACCAACATTTAAATCTGATGGAGTTTTAAATCAGTAACATTGACTTTTAAAACAGTAACATTGAGTTTTAAATCAGTAACGTTGGTGTACTGATGATTGTCTATGAGACTGTGAGAGCTGAAGATGCTCACAGGCAGGTCTCCCTCTGGTGGCAGACACATGTGGAACCCTCCAACTTCTGGCCGCTCTCACACTGGACCTCAGGAACAAACGGCTTATCTAGACAGACAGACAGACGGCATCAAGAGAGACATTTTAAAGTCTACTGTCTATAGTCACCATGTGATCTTCATGTTCAGATATATGAGTTTATCCCTAACTGGGGGTTTGGAAAGGAAAGAAAAGTCCTTACCAACTTGGCAGAGCAGATCTTTGGGGAAAGGCGGATCCCAGGTAGCATCCATGCCACACCTGTAGGAGCCGCGGACTGAAGGCACCATGCCTCTCTCATCACAGGTGAGCCCAAAGATCTGGCCCACCTTGTACTCATCCTTCGCTGGGTAGGCTGACATCCCCTGAGGCACGGCAGGTGGGAAGCACACCTGGACTAAGATGGAGGACAAATATACCCACTCAACCAAAGTACAGGGCTGGTGCTTTAACTCATTCAGTGCCAAGGGTGACTTTATTCACCAAAAAAATGCATATATGATGATGCTTCATTTTGTAGCCAATCAAAGCGTTGTTGCTAGGTAGACACCACATAAAACACTTGGCACCCTAGGTGGTGAGTGTTTCCGGAATCCTTTGGCAGTTCGTGAGTTAACATAAAGGTAATATGCGTCTAAAGAGGAAATACATGGATTCTTGGTCTGGTGAAGGTGGTTGTGATTGAGACATCACATCCCCGTGTTTTTAATAGACCGATTTCATCTAATAAAGTCCAGGGCGCGTCATGTTGTTTTTTTTTGGTTTATCCATGTTCAATACATAACCCAGTCTCCAAAAGATTACGTTCGTTCGCAGACCAAAGAGTACAATCTGGGGATTATCTAGCTATACTGGCAGGTAAATACGGAAGGCAGTTAATGCCCAACCATAACCACTCAAACTTAACGCCTCATACTCCCTCACCACCACGCATGTCAGAATTCACATAACTCTAACGCAGCGTATCTTTACTTTTTGACGTATTTTACGTCAAAACAGGTGGTCAAATGCTGGTATAGCCTGATAATACGACCCCCCAGACCGTGTTTCCTTGCTCTGCAGAAACGACCCCCCAGAAGGTGGATCATTTGGAGACTGTGTTGGTTCTCAGAGCAGACTTACTGATGCACTTCCCGGTAGATTGAGACCAGGTGCCGTCAGGCTTGCAGTTGAAGAACGGGTAGCCATATGTCCCAAACCCAGTGAAGCACAGGAACTCCTCCATCTCGCCAAACTTATAGTAACGCTTATCTTTCTGCCATAGAGAACAGAGAGAACAGAGAGAACAGAGATGGGGGGAGAGAGAGAGAGAGAGAGAGAGAAGGGGGTGGGGGGAGAGAGAGAGAGAGAGAAGGGGGGTGGGGGAGAGAAAGAGAGAGAGAGAGAGAGAGAGAGAGAGAGAGAGAAAGGGGTGGGGGAGAGAAAGAGAGAGAGAGAGAGAGAGAGAGAGAGAAAGGGGTGGGGGAGAGAAAGAGAGAGAGAGAAAAGGGGGTGGGGGAGAGAAAGAGAGAGAGAAAGAGAGAGAGAGAAGGGAGGAAAAGGTCATAGAGGTGACTGCACTAGTTTCACCTTGACATTGTGACATCACTGACTCTAGTTTTTGGCTAATCATAACTCTGACGAAGGACAGTGCTACTGCTGTTAGCGTTGGTTTATCCTTCAGATTTTAGCATTGTTAGCTTTGTTTTTTCCTTTTTTCCTTTCCTTTGCTTCATTTTACCCTGAGGTAGATGTTAGCATTGCTAGGTTTGCTTTATTTTATCCTGAGGTAGATGTTAGCATTCTTAGCTTTGCTTCATTTTACCCTGAGGTAGATGTTAGCATTCTTAGCTTTGCTTCATTTTACCCTGAGGTAGCTGCCGTCAGGGCTCTTGGGTCGTACGCAGCCCTCCACGCCAGGGGGCAACCCCTCCTGGCGTCCCTCCGTTTGAAAGTCCTCGTCATTGATACAGACATCTTTTCTATGGAGTGAAAACACACATAAAACTGACTTACGCACATTAATATAACCTTCATACACATGTGGTTTAAAAACCTCTATGGTTATGACCAGGCAGAACACATGACCATCTCTCTTCCTCTTCATGTGAATTCCAATCCTAGACACTTGGCAGTAGCATGGGAGCCACCGCTGCTGTAATACCACACAAGGCTAACAGTCTGTCTTACTCTTGGAAGATGGAGATGAAACAGCGCTCCTCTTGTTTCTTTGGTCCCTGGCAGGCCTTGCCTCCTCTCATGGGGGCTGGGTTGTTACACTCCCGGGTCCGATACTTCTTCATGGCTGCCCCACAGGGGCTCCAGAGCCCCCAGCAGCCCCAGTACCCGTCCACCTTCTCTGGAGAAAAAAACCACACAAGCAAACCACATTCAGCACTGTCTGGTGTGAACGGACCAGGAGTGAAACCACATTCAGCACTGTCTGATGTGAACAGATTAGGAGTCAAACCACATTCTGCACTAATTCTGTCACATTCTGCAGCCTAACCCTAACCCTAATTCACACATTCTGGTGTGAATGATTTTGTACTGATACAGGAGCTACACAACAGTATTCTACTGTTCTATTCTATATATATATATATATATATATATATATATATATATATATATATATGTATATATATATATACACTCACAGAGCACTTTATTAGGAACACTATACTAATACTGGGTAGGTCCTCCCTGTATTAGGAACACTATACTGATACTGGGTAGGGCCTCCCTTTGCTCTCAAAACAGCCTCAATTCTTCATGGCATTGATTCCACAACATTCCGAAAAAGTCCTTTGAGATTCTGGTCCATGATGACATGATTGCATCACGCAATTCCTGCAGATTTTTCAGGTGCCCTTTCAAGCTGTGAATCTCCCGTTCCACCACATCCCAAAGGTGTTCTATTGGATTCAGATCCGGTGACTGGGAAGGCCACTGAAGAACACAGAACTCATTGTCATGTTCATGAAACCAGTTTGAGACGACTTTTGCTTGACATGGTGCATTATCATGCTGGAAGTAGCCATTAGAAGATGGGTCAATTGTGGCCATGAAGAGATGCACATGGTCAGCAACAATACTCAAATAGGCTGTGGCATTCAAGCGATGATTGATTGGTATTAACGGGCCCAAAGTGTGCCAAGAAAACATTCCCCACACCATTACACCACCTCCACCATGAGAAGGTGTACAGGTGTTCCTCCACCATGAGAAGGTGTACAGGTGTTAAATAAAGTGTTCGGTGAGTGTATATTATATATTATATATTATTATTATATATTATATATTATTATTATTATTATTATTATTATAATATCAGTCACGAGGTGAGGTGATGAGCTGGATGAACCTGAGGTGAAGTCTTTGGCCCGTTTCTCACAGTTGGACCCGTAGGTGCCCGTCTGGCATATGCACCGGCACTCTGTGCCCGAGAGGGCGGGCCGGGCGTTGTTGGGGCAGGGGGCACACTTGCAGGAGTCAAAGTCCTCCAGGTACTCCATCAGCGCCTTCCTGAGGTGCCTCCTCTTGGTGACGGCGCAGGGGATGTCCTTGACCAGGTTGATGAGGGGCACCAGCTGGACACAGAGACAGGAAACACACCCATATTCAAATGATTGTTTTTATCTTGGGATTGTCCTTCTCAGCTTGGCCTCAGCTTGGTCTCAGCTTGGCCTCAGCTAGGCCTCAGCTTGGTCTCAGCTTGGTCTCAGCTAGGCCTCAGCTTGGTCTCAGCTTGGTCACGCCACATCTGTTTGTGCTGTAAATCCAGCTCCTATTGTCATGGTCATGCTGGGGTTGGCCAACAGATTTGGGGTGACCAGGCTGTATCCCCCATGTCCCAAACAAGACCCACGACAACCACATTTGATTGTGTGGACAAATAGACTAAGACGGTTAAACAATGGCTTAACCACGTCGACCATTTGAACCTGCCCTCTTCCATACTATTCTATGGTACTGATGAAGCATTTCTTGTCATACTTTGAGCACAAAAAGAAATCAAGGCAAAGAGCAACCTGGTATTCCACCAAAGCAGGGTTTTCGATGAGGCTTTTGGCCCAGTTCTTGTAGGCGTCGCTGGTTGGGGCCGCGCCCTCCTTCTCCCAGGACAGGGCCGCCGCCTCCCCGGCTCGGCCCCCGTGCACCATGGAGAAAGACTTCTCTGACTTGTGCATCATCGAGCCTGACAAACACAGGACATACCGACAAACCAGGTTTTATTTGCCAATCAATCATCAATCACAAAACAATCAACTGTTTGACACGACACACACACACACACACACACACACACACACACACACACACACACACACACACACACACACACACACACACACACACACACACACCCTGAGACAACACACGTGCACACCCCAGGGAGCACAGTGCTCTGGGCACAGGGTCAGCCATCTTCATCCCCCACAGGGTCAGCCATCTTCAACGTCCCTGGAGCAGTTAGGGGTTAAGTGACTTGCTCAAGGGCACAACGGCAGTGGTAGGCACCACCAGCAACCCTCCCGTCACCACCACACATCCGGTTCCCTCCCTCCCTCCCTCCCTCCCTCCCTCCCGCCCTGCCCCTAACCAGCGACCCACTGATTGGCTGGCCGGCCTCTCTGACCTCTAGGCAACCTGCCGCCCCTTGACCAAAAGCACTGTCAGTGATTTTCTGCAGGCAGGGCCACCGACCAAATGCCCACAGAGGAGTGAATGCATTTTATTCTCCAAAAAGTGCTGGATTTCTACAGCATGACAAATCTGTCGTGAATGACACTCCATAGCAGAGTGTGACCGGGACCAGGGTGGCTGTGCTGTGGGATTCATGTGGTTCTGTTTGGGTTTGACCAAATAAATACCTTCATATTTTGTGGTGGTCTTGTCGTCGGTGCAGGTGTTAGTTTTTGAGCTAGAGGAGTAAATGATGATGATCTTGGTGGACTGCGCCTTCAGACACCCTTTCACCGTCTCCTCTTTCAAACCTGGAGGGAATCGAACACAAGTCCTGTCTCAACATTTCAGACACACAAACAGACAAACTGTCCATGACAACAGATCAACAACACAGTTGAGGGAAAGCGCTTGGGCAGAGCTCTGGTTTGCCAGGTCATATGCAGGAGTACACTGGAGGGCCATGGCCTGTGCTTTAAGGACTATTTTACCATGGCATAGGTACAGTACTACTATGTCATGTCATGCCTCTTTTTCACCACTAGGCTGTGCTCTCGTACCAGAGTTCTTCAGCTCCTCTCGGTTGTACTGGTAAAGCAGGTCATAGTGGCCCCCTAGGGTCCCGGAGGCAAAGTAGTGGGTCCCAAACAGTTGGAAGATCTGCCTGTAGAGGGCGTAGTTGTACTCCAGAGGCAGGCTGCTGAGGAACTCCAGGAAAGGCCCAGAGAGGTTGAGGCCAGAATCTTTCATCTTGAACTTGGACACAGGCAACACATGATCCACGCGGTAGAACTGGGAGTCCTAGGAGAACAGGTGACATTGAATCAACATCATGTGTTGCTGTTCTGGGTCTCTGTGAAGTACAGTGATTGGACTATGTTCATCATCAAGCACATTCAATCCACTGCTTTACAGTATCGCAAGGCAATTGGGGCTGGAGTTGTAAGGCCTGTAAGTTTGGTTTGTGTGTGTGTGTGTGTGTGTGTGCGCGCGTGTGTGTATGTATGCACGCGGGTCTGCCTGTCTGTCTGTCTGATCGTATGTCTGCCTGTAGATGTACAGTATGTGTATGTGTATGTGTGTGTGTGTGTGTGTGTGTGTGTGTGTGTGTGTGTGTGTGTGTGTGTGTGTGCATGTATGTGTGCCTGCATGTGTCCATATTTGTTTCTGGCCTTTCAGTGCAGTTTACCGTCTTCTTGGAGGCTTTAGTCGCTTCCTTGTATGAGTTTGTCTTGGAGGAGCTGCTGCTGCTGCTGCCCAGGTAGAAGATGGGGACCCAGAGGAAGTCATCCCCGCTGCTGCTGGTACTGCCGGACGATGAGAAGGACAACGGCAGGTTGACCACCTCCGTGCGAACCGGTGTCGGGTTCAGTTTAAAGTCGTCTGGGATCCCCACCTGGGGAACAAGAACCAGCGCTAGACCCACACAGGACCACAGTCAACCTGATCCACATCAGAGAGGGCCTAGTAGCCTAGCGTACAAACGCAGGTAGCTGCGTGTAAGTGAATAGAAAGGCCTTCTGGATTACCCAGTCCTTACTGGTCCTTACTGGTCCTTACCCAGTCCTTACCCAGTCCTTACTGGTCCTTACTGGTCCTTACTGGTCCTTACTGGTCCTTACCCAGTCCTTACTGGTCCTTACCCAGTCCTTACCCAGTCCTTACTGGTCCTTACTGGTCCTTACTGGTCCTTACCCAGTCCTTACTGGTCCTTACCCAGTCCTTACCCAGTCCTTACCCAGTCCTTACTGGTCCTTACTGGTCCTTACTGGTCCTTACCCAGTCCTTACTGGTCCTTACTGGTCCTTACTGGTCCTTACTCCGTGTGAGGAGTCACAGTATATTTGCACATTTATATATTTCAATTTGCTGACTGCAATTCAGCAAAGGGGGGGGGGGGGTGGGATCAGTGGGGGGTGGGATCAGTGGGGATCAGTGAGGATCAGAGGGGGGGCGTGGTGGGATCAGTGGGGATCAGTGGGGGGGTGGGTGGTGGGATCAGTGGGGGGTGGGGATCAGTGGGGGGGTGGGTGGTGGGATCAGTGGGATCAGTGGGGATCAGTGGAGGGCGGTGGGGATCAGTGGAGGGCGGTGGGGATCAGTGGGGATCAGTGGAGGGCGGTGGGGATCAGTGGGGATCAGTGGAGGGCGGTGGGGATCAGTGGAGGGCGGTGGGGATCAGTGGGGATCAGTGGAGGGCGGTGGGGATCAGTACCTGGGTCTCAAAGCTCTCCAGGTTGTCTGGGACACGGTAGTAGAGGCGGTAGCTGCTCCCTCTGGTCTTCCCGATTGTACACTCTCCACCCATCAGCGTGTTGTCCAGCACGCCTGCCCTCATCGTCTCTGCTATGGCGTCAAACCTGAGCCCGGCGCAGGACGCAGCACGCAGCACACAGGACGCAGGACGCAGGACGCAGGACGCAGCACGCAGGACGCAGGACGCAGACAATGACAAACAAACAAAACCAGGTTTTCTTTGCCAATCCATCATCAATCAATCAATCCCCCCCCCCCCCCCCCCCCCCAAGATAACACATGCAGGACAACAGTATTAAACTGCTGGCAGGTGGTGGTGTTGGGGGGGGTGACGGGGGGGTGGGGGGTCTTACTTCTGAACATAATCTTAAAATATCTGAGCTTTTGTGTTGATAGACTGATACTCAGTCTGGTACAACTGGACCTGACATTGGAAACTAAGTGGTGGGCGATGCTTTCGCGTGTTAACTTATGGGCTCCGACATTTTCTCAGTCAGTGCCGAGGGTGAATAAAGTCAACTGTGCCGAGGGTGACTTTATTCACCAAAAATGTAGAAATGATTACACTTCATTTTGTAGCCAATCAAAGTGTTGTTGCTAGGTAGGTAAACACCACATAAAACACTTGGTACTCTAGGTGGTGAGTGTTCCAGAATTCTTTGGCAGTTGGTGAGTTAACTGAACAGTCTTTTGAACCCCATCAAAAATAAACTGAATCTATTCAAATCACATCAACTTCCCTATGATGTTCAGAGATCTTCAACCCCGTGCAATGGTACCTAACCCTACCCGTTCCCTATGAGGTCCGATCCGGGGGGCTTTCTCCGTGCCATGGTACCTAACCCTACCCGTTTCCCATGTGGTCCGATCCGGGGGGCCCTCTCCGTGGCACGGGACACACGACTGAGAAGCTGTCACAGCTCCTCTCGTCAGACCGGTCTCCACAGTCATCCTGCTTATTACACTCTAGTGTGGAGTTGATGCAGCGACCTGAGACAAGGGAAAACAGCAACACACTGTAATAGTCATGTCTGAGTGTGTGTGTGTGTCTGTGTGTGTGTCTGTATGTGTGTGTGTGTGTGTGTGTGTGTGTGTGTGTGTGTGTGTGTGTGTGTGTATTTTGTCTACATTGATGATACGTGATTGCTGACCGTTGGCACACTTAAACTTGTCTTGGCAGTTGAGCGGCTCCATCAGGCAGTCTGTGATTGGGTGACAGGGCTGTTCGTCTGTCAGCAGCTCACTGCAGTCGACGCCCCCGAACTGGGAGGGCCTCAGCAACGACCTCGTCCTGAACTACACAACACCGTGAAACCACACGGTCAGAGACACATGACATGTATCCTGTGTGTGTGTGTGTGTGTGTGTGTGTGTGTGTGTTTATACCCTTTTAACTTGCCTGTTTCTTGGCACAGGGAGAGCACTTGGACCAAGGCCCAAAGTCTGTCACCTGACAGTGGATGGCGCAGGCCTGGGCGTTACACGCTCTGCTCTCATGCTTCTGACACAGCTGCTCACAACTGTTCTTCCAGTAATAGTCGTTATAGATGACCGCCCTGCAACACAGGCCGAAGACAGAGACAATACAACACAATACCACAACAGTCCTGAGAAGGATCTTCATTTGTGTTGCGGGAGGCTTCAACCAACTGCCGGCACTAATCCACACCAACTGTCGCCATGGCAGTGCCAAGAAAACAATAACAAACAAACAAATCCAACAAGACAAACAAACAACGTTTTATTGGCCATGCAATCAAATCAAATCAATTGTTGGAATGTGGTCATTTTTTGCACACGCCCCCCCTCTCCGAGACAACACACACATGCACTACACGCCCCCCCTCTCCGAGACAACACACACATGCACTACACACCCCTCCCCCCCAGGACAACACACACATGCACTACACCCCCCCCCCCCCCCCCCCCCGAGACAACACACACATGCACTACACACCCCTCCCCCCGAGACAACACACACATGCACTACACACCCCTCCCCCGAGACAACACACACATGCACTACACACCCCTCCCCCCGAGACAACACACACATGCACTACACACCCCTCCCCCCCAGGACAACACACACATGCACTACACACCCCTCCCCCCCAGGACAACACACACATGCACTAACCACCCCTGAGCCAACACACGTGCCCCCCCCAGGGAGAACATTGATCAGGGTCATCCATCAGAATAACATTCCACACATGACCAGGAGATAAACTAATCAATTATCAAATCAATGCTCAAATTAAAGGAGAATTTGGGCCCAATCATGTGCCCGTCCAGCTTAAGAGGTTTTCAAATATTCTTGTATAGATAGTGAGTCAGACAGTTCAGTTCTGTACCTCCGGCGATCCTGGGTCCCGTAGTTGCAGGTCTTGGTGCAAGTGGACCAGGAGCTCCAAGCGTAGTGGTCACAGAAGCAGCCCAGGCTGAGGCTGACGGAGCCCAGGACCTGGACCAGGACCAGGAGGTGGCCGATACCATCCATGGAGAGAAGGAGTGGTCGGGGCTCACTACCTAAACAACTGGTTAGAGAGATGGAGATGGAGAGAGAGAGAGAGAGAGACCGACAGAGAGACAGAGAGAGAGAGAGACAGAGAGACAGAGAGAGAGAGAGAGAGAGAGAGAGAGACCGACAGAGAGAGACAGAGAGAGAGAGAGAGAGAGAAAGAGAGAGAAAGAAAGAGAATATACCGAAAAGTATAACATAATTGTGATTAGAAATGTTTCATTTGATCCTCTTTACCACATCCTGTATAATCCATACCTTTTACAACATTCCTGTCAGTTGAAATATGTTCAAAAATCATAAATACAATCCTAACGTGCAACACAAGAAGGGAGACTCACCACCGTGCACTGATGTCCTCTCTGCCTCGAGATCCTGAGCCCTGCAAGAGTGTGTGTGTTCATGTGAATAATGTCTGCTTGAACAGTGTGGCTTCCTATCCCCCTCAAAGAAATCCTTCTGTGGAGGCCAATAGCTGTTTTTCACATGTCTATTTCCCGGAGAGCCCCCCCCCCTTGGTGCAACAGCCCCCAACTCCAGCCCCCAACCGTAAAGCACAAAAGCCCTAACCCTAAAGCAATAAAACAAGTTAATTCTCAATCCTCTTCCAAATTCTCCTTTCACAACTCTGCCTCTTGTTCCAACTCTGTCCCCTGACCCAACTCTGTCTCTTGTTCCAACTCTGTCTCTTGTTCCAACTCTGTCCCCTGACCCAACCTTTTATCTTCATCTTTTACTGGAAGAGGTGCTGGTCTTGAGTTCCTCATTTCCCCGGCTGGAAGCCATTTCGTAATCTTCCCCAGCTGGAAGCCATCTCTACCACTCCATTTACCCTCTACCTCCTTGACCCCTGACCCTTCACTTCAGCACAGAGCAGTAAAGAAGAGTGGAGAAAGACACACACACACACGCACGCACACACGCGCACGCACGCACACGAACAAACACATGCACACACACACACACACACACACACACACACACACAAAGAGAGGTCTTGGAAGGGACACGGTATTCCTACAAAACTGGTAGATTGATCAGTTTTATAGGATCAGTTTTATAGGATCAGTTTTATATTCCTAGAGTAATAATCCCTAATCCCAGAGTACGTCAGAGTTCATCCCTCAGTTCCTCTCCTTCATCAGCGGACTCTTCTCAGTGGACACTAACATTTAACATGGAAGTCTAGTGTAGCAGACACTTTATCCAAAGCGACTTACTAGTATATTTGTCAATGTCAGTGAATCAACGATGCCTCAGTCAACCTCAGTAAAACCTACGATTAGAACAAGTGGCATCATCAGTCACAGCGCTCAAGAAGAAAACAAGTTAGTGTTTGTGTTTTTCCAGGTAATGAACAATAGGGTGTTAGAGGGGGTGGAGAGGTCTGAGGAGGAGGAGAGGAGAGGGGGATGGATAGGGGGTGTAGGGTGTTAGGGGGGGTGGAGAGGAGAGGAGAGGGGGATGGATAGGGGGTGTAGGGTGTCAGGGGGTGGAGAGGTCTGAGGAGGAGGAGGAGGAGGAGGAGAGGAGAGGGGGATGGATAGAGGGTGTAGGGTGTCAGGGGGTGGAGAGGAGAGGAGAGGGGGATGGATAGAGGGTGTAGGGTGTCAGGGGGGGTGGAGAGGTCTGAGGAGGAGCCCAGGTGGAGCCTCCAGAGACAGGTCTTTAGTCTATGGAGGAAGACAGGTCGTGACTCTGCCGTCCTGACAGCGGTGGGAAGCTCGTTCCACCGCCGGGGCGCCAGGACAGAGAAAACAGAGAAACTACAGGAGTGGCTCCAGAAACAAACAGGACACAATCTCCCAGCTGCATAAACCATAAGAGCCCAAAAAAATGTTTACATACAAAAGTTTATTCACATTATAAAATGGCCTACACAGACTGTCAGGTGTAGAACTACCTATAGCGCAACAGAATACAACTACACATCTACTACTTCAAGCAATATTCATGCTATACACTTCCGGTCAAGACATACAAAATAAATAGAGGCAAACAATTTAGACATCCAATCTTTAGGTTATCGAAAGAAAAACATGATTCAGTTAGTCTTATACAAAACACACGTTTGACCGTTGTTTATATATATTTACATTCAATGAGAAATGGCTTTAGTATATGGAGCATTGCAAAGCCCTTGTGATGGAGAGCTTAAGTTTGGAAACAGAGTTCCTTCTCGTGGAAGACTGCAAAAGAAGCGGCGCACAGTGAAAGAACCATCATGACATTCTGAGGAAGATGTCTAAAGGCAAAGTTTAGGCAAAGCCAACTACCGACTTATCATGTCTCATTTGGCAGCAATTCTGCACACATATGTATGTTCACACCGACACTGAGGGTCCTCCTTTCCTACAAAGGGACACAGCTTGATTATACGAGCAAAATATGTATGTTCATAATGTCATAGTAGTTGAATTGCTTTCGTTTTTTCTACATAGAATCAATCCACAAATTAAAACAGAGACTGATCAGCCATTCTAACAAACCAAGGGGCCTCTCACAGATGGCAGGAACACGTTGAAGGAGGGAAACATGTAGGGTGTTGAGGAGGGGTGGAGTAGGCTGCCCTGGCTGCTGCCTGTAGGACCCCCGGAGGACCTCAGCCAGACACCAGGCAGCAGAACCCAGAGAAACGTCTCTTCCTCTGTCTGACAGGCGGGTAGGGAGTGAGATTCAGCAGACTGCTGTCATCTACAACGGAGAGGAGAGACAGACCCGGCGAGTGAAACCCAACGTGCTATGCACCAATCACATGCTGCTCACAGGTAGCTTTTATGCTTTGGCCAACTGCCAAAGAGTTCCGGAACACTCACCACCTAGAGGGCCGAGTGTTCTATGTGGTGTTTACCTAGCAACAACACTCTGATTGGCTACAAAATGAAGCATCATCATTTACGCATTTTTGGTGAAGAAAGTCACCCTTGGCACTCTAGAATGTTGACAATTTGGACGACCTTATTCACCCTCGGCACTGAATGAGTTAAAATGCTCAAACACTCTCATGCGTTCACACACTCAGACTTGTACCTTGGTTCTTCAGTGGTAAAGGCATAGTCTCCCTGAGTTTGCTGAGTAGGTTCCTCATCTCACGCATGTCCCTGAGGAGACAGAGAGAAGCACACGTTGGTCTGTGTGTACAATGTCCACGCTGTGCCTTTTTCCACAAAGGAAGCATAATAATACACACACGCACGCACGCACAAACACACACACACACACACACACACACACACACACACACACACACACACACACACACACACACACACACACACACACACACACACACACACACACACACACACACACACACACACACACACACACTCCTGAATATGACCAGTCTAGACGTACCTCTCTATGTTCTCGATGTCGGTGCCCACCAGCCAGGACTCGTGGGGGTCGTCCACGGGGGAGGAGGAGCGCTCCTCCAGAATGGGCACGTCCGAGCTCTCGTCCATCTTGAAGTCCACCCTGGGGGGCTCCGGGTACGACTCCTTACCTGGGGGGGGTCACACGTGGTCTGAGGATGAGCACACTGAGCTCCACACAGATCTCTTCAAACAACACTGAACAAACACCACCTGTTCAACTGTGAGCAGCAGACAAGTCTAAACTACTGACTGTTCTAGTGGACTGTAGAGTGTGCACTACAATCAATCTATCCTCTACCGTTGCAGTGTTACATGGGCCATCCTGTACAGCATGTGTACAGTAGTAGGGTATAGGGCAGACAATACACAGCCCTGACAACGTACCAACCAAACAGGTGGTCATATGCTGTCATAACACGATCCCACCAGACGGCAGTTTCTGGTCTGCAGAAACGATCCCCCTAGAACGTAATCGTTCGGAGACTGTGTTCCAACCAATTTCCACATGAACTACACTGCCCTCTGCTGGCGGAGGGTTGCATCGCACCTTTCCTGTGGAGCTGCAGCACCCCCAGTAGGCACATGGACTTGAGCATCTCCGTGATGAACATCTCCAGGCAGCACTGGAGCTGGATGAAGAGCCTGCAGATCTCTGGGTGGATCTCCCCGTCCTCTGGCCTACAGCGTACACACGCACACACACACACACACACACACACACACACACACACACACACACACACACACACACACACACACACACACACACACACACACACACACACACACACAGTATAGTCAAGGACAGTACTTTATCATTCCCTAGTTGCTCTCCTTGATGCCCAATTGGATCAGAACCACGGACAGCACCGCGGACACTCGAAGGTGTCAACAGTGTTTTCCTATACTACAGCCTACACTTCACAATCTAACATCTAAATGGAGAAATTAACTAGAATGAACTAGAAATGATGCAAGCAATGCTATCGAACAGAACTTACATTCTATTTTGTCAAAGCTGATCTATCCACCCCAAAACACATCTAAATGCTTGTATATGTTATACTCCTTACCCAGACCCAGATATGACGGTGAGGTTCTGATGGGCAGTTCTGGCCATGGAACATCCTTTGGTCCGTGTGTGGTGCATCTCCGCCCGGAGAGAGGGGCAGTCGGCTGAAATCTCCCCGATGGAGATCACCTGTTCTCGGTACAGGGCCACCAGAGTGTTGAAGTCCTGGACGGTCTGGGAGGAAACACGGACACAATTCTCTTTCAGCGAGTCCATCAATCGCTGCTTCGTAGTTCGTATATAGGCTCATTCCACTGAGGATGTGAAGGAGGCAATGAGAGTAGCAACACATATAATGCTAGTGAATAAGGCTAGTGCAAGCACAAAATGAATTAATACCTGAGGTAACTACAAACAACAACAACAACAACAACACGAATAATGATAATAATAGGCGTATGGTAATGATGATGATGATGATAATGATGATAGATCGTTGCATATTGTTTGTTAAAATTGTTTCGATGGTTCCATGCCCTTGTGAATGCAATATAGGCTACCTTAGGCTTGGTATTACATCTGCAAAGACACCGTTAATGACAGTCTATGAGTTCCCTTTCTAAGGCTGGTTTCACAATAGTCGCCTGAACGACAGACGACAGAGAAAAAGCCTGATAGAGAAAAAAACAAAACGGGTGAATAATCGGATGAATAATGTGTTATTATTGCGCATTTTAATTTGTTGTGGTTCTAATACCAGCGCGCATTCACGTGATCTGCATCGGGAAATCCAGGTGACGGAGTAGGGTAGCAAAACCGCTTAAGCACGGTGGTGTTGGTTCTATCTCACCAACAAGTAGCCTTCCGATGACACGGTAGGCCCGCGGTAGACTCACCATCCTACAGTCGTCCACGGCCCGCTGGGCTCTCCGTGCGCTCTCGGTGCTCTCCCGGCGCTCCGGGTCCCTCTGCGGTGGCTTGCCGATCTGGAAAATGTTCGCTGCGGATCTGGGGCGGTTCTTGCGCCCGTTCGGTGCAGAACACATGCATACACACCCACCGCGAAAGCCCACTCAGACAGACAGCGAATCCCTGGATGTCGGTGATATTCGTTCCCCCTGGTAGGTTAATTTCCACCCCCGAGGACGCACCCGAGGTCGACGCGCAAGTCTGTTTCCCCGCGGCGGGGTCTGTCTGTCGTTCAGCTTACGGGAGAGCGAGTACCGGACGAGCTCCCGCTGCTCTCTCTCTCTGCATCTCCTCCGCGGCGATGCGAGTCACCTTCACCCCTGCGGAAGGCCAACTGCGGCTCAACGCTCTTCCGTCGTGCCTTCACGTGAGAGTCGAATTCACCGGGAGCTGAAAGCAACCGTTCGTCACCGCTCCCACATTCCGTTAACCGTTGAGGCATCGACGGTTCCCGACAAAGGGACAGCTTCTCTCTATAGCGTCAGCATCTTATGAGCAATAGGTAGACGTACATATACCGAGTTGTTTCATTATGAAGCACTGATCTGTGATTATTAACGCAAGATTGTCGTCGTTTCCAATCTCTTGCTCTCAGAGCGCATGTAGATTGACAATTCAATGCTAAATTACTGAAATGTAAATAGTAAATATAAATGTATGGATAATGAGGGTGTAGCGTGTAGAAAAGGCTATGGAGAAAACATTTAGACAAACAAATTCGTTATTATTGCTACAATTTATTGCAAAAATAAGAAGGCACACAATGAAGGTTTGTACATGACTCGCCACACCACACTGCAATATAACTCACATAGCATATGATGACATTGCCTGATTATTTAATTTATTTAAAAAACACAATAATACAGTACATATTTGCACATGATTGTGTAGGTGAGAGTTCTCTATCCAATGTACAGTATGACAGCAGAGGATTGTGACACATTTGCAGGGTAGATAGATTTCATATTATCTCTACAACAGCCTGGATTGAGTGCTGTAGTCCTTCATCCAGAAATACTAATGAAACTCACAGTCCCAGGTCAGGTCAGGTGAGGTCAGACCAGGTGAGGTCAGGCCAGGTGAGGTCAGGTCAGGTGAGGTCAGGTGAGGTGAGGTCAGGTGAGGTGAGGTGAGGTGAGGTGAGGTGAGGTGGGGTGAGGTCAGGGGAGGTGAGGTGAGGTGAGGTGAGGTCAGGTCAGGTCAGGTGAGGTCAGATGAGGTCTGCTCTCTTGACTCCCGTTACTGTAGGTCTGCCTACTGTATGAAGGTGAGCTACTGTACTTTGTGGAGGTAGCAGGCACTAGGCAGGGCACCTACCACTGTGTTACTACCCTGGACACTGTCAGAGCGCGAGCTTGGAGGATGGAGAACAACACAGATAGTATACAGTTGTGATAATGATGCCACTCCCCGGGCAGGCAGACAAACACGCCTCTACCCGTCGGTCATCTACGACCTCTGACCTCTACCTCAGGAGAAGAAGAAGTAGATGAGGAAGCAGAGCACCAGGCAGGCCAGGATCCAGTTGACTGAGTGGATGTAGATGATGACCAGGTCGATGTCGAACAGCCAGCCACTCATATCAGCCAGGTCCAGGGCATCCAGGGTGAACCCTGCAGGGGAGAAAGTCCACCTCCTCCCAGCAGGCACCGCCTGTCTCTGGTACCCTGGGAGAGGAGGAGGGGGAGGAGGACTGGGGGTTAGACAGGTAGAGGGAGCCATGACACTCTCTGGAGAGAGTAGACACTCTCTGAATCATATCAGCCGCAAACATGACACACAATGTACAGCTATCTCTCTGATAACAAACATGACTTCTATGAACTTACAGTGCCCTACTTAAGTAGTGAGATAGTAAAGCATTTTTTCTTCTTTTGGCTCTATAGGCCTACTCCAAAAGTTTGGATTTGAAGTCAAACAATTACTATGAGGTTAAAGTAGAGATTATTTATGGGTTTGTACATGTTGATTTCACCACTCAGATATTACAACACTTTTTATACATAGTCCCCCTATTTCAGGGCACCAAAAGTACAGACAGATTCATATAATGAATTATAATTCATATAATGTCCAAATTAAGCGCTGATGTTTAGTATTTGTCCGACAATCCTTTGCATGCAATAACTGCATGAAGTCTGTGAACCCATTGACCCCACCAGATGACCCATTGACCCCACCAGATGACCCATTGACCCCACCAGATGACCCATTGACCCCACCAGATGACCCCTTGACCCCACCAGACGACCCATTGACCCCACCAGACGACCCATTGACCCCACCAGACGACCCATTGACCCCACCAGACGCTGGGTATCTTCTCTGGCGATGCTCTGCCAGGCTTGTACTGCAGCCATCTTCAGTTGTAGTTGAAATGCAAGATCAACTGTATTTAAATCTGAACACCAAACACCAACAGCAGACTCAAAAGGTGCAATGACTGGAATCAATACTAGACTTTGACAGCTCTCTTATGCCTGCACAAATAAAACACACACCTGACTCACCACAAACCCCTGTCAAGCCTATCGTCCCATAGCTTTGCTGACCTGAAATAGGGGACTATGTATAAAGAAGTGTTGTCATTTCTAAATGCTGAAATCAACACATACACAAATACCATCAAACAAAAGCTGAGAATCTCTCCGCGCTGAATGTCCTGAGGAGCACCATCTTACCCCAGAAGATACGGAAGCGCTTCCGGCAATTAGGCAGCGGCCATTTGGCACAGTTGGCCTTCTGAAAGGTCTGCCTGCGTGAGTGGAAGACCTTAGGGAACAGCGTCTTAGCTGTCTGGTGGAGCTCTGGCAGGGAAGGAAGTGAGTGACATTAGAATTCAATTCCAATTCCAGGAGGGGTGGTGCGTCACGGTGGTGCCCCTGAGAGTCATCTTAATCTACATTGTAAAACTTAATTGTTTGTGTGTTTTTTGTGTGTGTGTGTGTGTGTGTGTGTGTGTGTAAACTCACCTTTCTGGAAGAGTGTGTGTGTCTGTGTGTGTGTGTGTGTGTGTGTGTCTGTGTGTGTGTGTGTGTGTGTGTGTGTGTGTGTGCGAGATTGTGTGTGTGTGTGTGTAAAGTCACCTTTCTGGAAGAGTGTGTGTGAGACGAGGGTGCGGCAGAGGGGGCAGGGGGTGCTGGCGGGCCGGTTCCGGGCCAGCGTGCGGAGGCAGGGCTCACAGAAGACGTGGCCACAGGGCTGGCAGCTGTAGGGGCTGAAGTAGACGTCCAGACACACAGCGCAGGTGTAACCCTCCCTGTCCTCCTCCTCACTGTCCGTCAGCAGGCCTGTCACACTCTGGTACACAACAACAACAACAACAACAACAACAACAACAACATTACTACCAGAACACATCTACAGAGTCCTCCCTACAGGACCATACATCATACAGTGAATCCCTGCAACACACTAGCTCAATGTTTAAGCTAATATAATATAATAATATATAATATCTGCCATTTAGCTGACGCTTTTATCCAAAGCGACTTACATTGCAGTGAGTGCACACATTTCAGTATAGATGGTCCGGCAGGAATCAAACGCGCCATGCTCTACCAACTGAGCCACAGATGACCAAGCTGTCATGAGACACATTATAACGTCACGCTATTTGCACATTTCGGATCCACAAAGAAGATGGCGTGTTACTATATATTACTATAGACTGAGAAACCTGCTAATATAGAATTCTGGTGTGCAGGTCTGTTGGTGCGCCCCCCAAAAAAACACATGCCGGTGGTCCATGTAGCTTGGAAGCAGATTTCTGGGCATGACGCGGCCTTGTGGCTTTTTGCGTCTCTGCACATGTTGGCAGATGAGATTCCTCCAATCAGTCCATGGAGTGTCGTCATGCGAGAGCACTCACAGACCGGCAGAGTGGAGGGCTCTCTGACATCCTCTACTCAGGCCTGATCCAGACACCCATATCGCTGAGAGGCAGCACAGCAGAGTGGAGGGCTTTCTGACATCCTCTACTCAGGCCTGATCCAGACACCCATATCACTGAGAGGCAGCACAGCAGAGTGGTGCATGGAGAGACTGTCAGCCTCCACTCATACCTCTCTGCTCCCGGCTGCATCAGAGAAGCCAGCTTCACATCACACCACAGAACCATGAATCCACACTGTCTCCCATTTCAACTGTCCTTCCCGTCACACACTTCAAATACACTGTTATCGTTGTGTGCATCTGTCTGTACTATTCATCATCATAAGGTCAAATATTCAAATCTTCAATCAAATGTACAACCAGAGTAAAAGAGAGCACCGCATTAAATACAGTTTTGTACAATCTCTGCATCAACAACAAAGTGAGACCAACCTCCAGGAGTTGGCCCATGGCCTCCACCTGAGGGCTCTTGCAGCAGCCAGGCCCGGTGGCTTGGACCTGGGCACCTCTACAGGAGGAGGACATGGTGCTGTCTGGAGCCACAGCCTCCATGCTACACTAGCCTCTCAATCAGAGACACACGAGCCAAAGGACAACCAGCCCACAGTCTCTGTCCCTCCCACCGACCATCACACACACACACACACACACACACACACAACCAGCCCACAGTCTCTGTCCCTCCCACCGATCATCACACACACACACACACACACACACACACACACACACACACACACACACACACACACACACACACACACACACACACACACAACCAGCCCACAGTCTCTGCCCCTCCCACCGATCATCACACACACAGGAACGTCACCCGGCAATGGGAGCAACGTCCAACTCACTAATCTGTCCCCCTGTGTTGGCGTAGGTTACCAAGATGCAGCTTTTTTTCCTTACCTAACGTTTCCTCGGCCTAGTTTGAAAACATCACGTCAACTCAAGATAGGGATGGGAGGTAAGGATGGGAGGTAAGGATGGGAGGAAACGCTGGGAGGAACGGTCCTCATTCACGCAGATGCCCCGTTAGGCAACATCTTTCACCAAACGTACTAATAAGAACAACACTGTGACACTACAGTGGACATATTAATGTATCAGAGAACATAACAAAAGTATTTTACCGTTTTGAGTTTTGAGAAGGAGACGAGGAGAGAGACTTAATATAATATAATAATAATATATAATATAATAATAATATATAATATAATAATATCTGCCATTTCGCTGACGCTTTTATCCAAAGCAACTTACACTGCAGTGAGTGCATACATTTATCAGTATATATGGTCCCAGCGGGAATCAAACCCACAACCTTAGCGTTGTTAACACCATGCTCAGAAGACCACACTGAGCCTCAGAGGACCACACTGAGCCACAGAGGACCACACTGAGCCACAGAGGACCACACTGAGCCTCAGAGGACCACACTGAGCCTCAGAGGACCAGTGAGATGCGACCCAGCACTGTAACAGTGTCTCTCACCTCCAGCTGGTTGTGGAACCAGCGTTCCCGCCTCTTCTGTTTCCTCCTCTGGCTCTTCAGACGGTTCTTCTCGGTCTTGCTCAGCCTGTGTGAGGCAGGATATCCACCGGTGGGGGGGGGCTGCTGGACCTGGAGCTCAGAGGGGGATCCCCAGCCCTCCTCCTCCTCCTCCTCCCCCTGCTGCTCGTACTGCCCTCCAGACCTGTGGGAGACCACCATCCCCTGGTGGAGGGAGAGAGGAGAGGCCTCCTCTGGCCATGCTGTGGCCCCGGGGGACAGCAGATTGTCACGGTGCTGCTCCTCAGACTCCAGGAGTGATGCTCTCTCTCTTGGAAGAGGCGATGGGCAGGTAGAGGACCCATCAACACCACCGTCCAGCAGATGAGAGGACACAGCAGGTTCTGTCTCAGACCGCGTCTCTCCTTCAGTCTCATCTACATCTAAGCTTGTCTGGGACAGAGCTTCAGCGCTCCGGGCGGGCTCACACCTGCCCCGCCCACCTGGGAGGTGAGACCTCCTACGAAAGGTGCTACAGGAAGGCCCGAAAGGAGCTGATTGGGTGGCTCTGCTGTCAGTCAACTGATGAAGGGCTTCTCGGTGGGCTGGGAGTGGTCGGCTCTCGTCATTAAGGCGTGGCGCAACGGAACAGCAAAACTGTGAACCAACCAGCAGACCCGCCCTTACATCTGACCGACTCGGCCCGCTGTGACAACCTCCCGGCTTGTCCTCCAGGCAGCCTGGTCCTCCCCCACGCCTCGTCCTCCGGGGTCGGACCACGGTGAAGGACCTTCTGTGGTCGTGGTCAACGCGGCTCTTGCTGAGGTGCACGGTGGCCTCCTGACCGCAGGGGCACTGGGTGTGGTTGACAAAGTTGAAGCTCCCCAGCCGAGCGCCACAGCTCTGGCAGTTCAGCTTCCCCACGGTCCACTGGGCCTTGGGGAAGTTAGGGAGGGGGAGAGGGAGGGTGGGGAGAGGGAGGGAGGGGGAGGGGAATCAGATTAGGGTGAAAGAAATAACCTGTTTGGCCTGTAGGGGCGTAACGAGGGGAGACACCCTGGATGGTTAAAACCTCTGCCAGATTAACTCATTCAGTGCCGAGGGTGAATCGTCTCCCAAAGTCACCCAAATTGTCAACATTCCAGAGTGCCGAGGGTGACTTTATTCACCAAAATTGACTTTATTCAATACAAAAATTCATTTTGTAGCCAATCAAAGTGTTGTTGCTAGGTAAACACCACATAAAACACTTGGCACTCCAGTTGGTGGGTTAACACAAGCTGGTCAAATAGGTGAAGGCGCCAGGATGTCGCCGAGGAATCTCAAAATGACAAACTGAAAATACAGATGATCTCTAATGAACAGAAGAATCCTAATGAATTGGGAGCTGACCCATAGTAGACAGACCCACACTACACCGAAATATAAAACCTCTGGATTGTGTGACTGTTGTATTAGCCTATTGTAGAATCAAGGTATTGAATGAACACAACAAGACAAACAAAGCGTTCAGTCAGTCAGTCAGTCAGTCTCTCACTCACTCACTCACTCACTCACTCACTCACTCACTCACTCACTCACTCACTCACTCACTCACTCACTCACTCACTCACACTCACACACACACTCACGCACACACCCCCTTACCTGGTGAACAGCCGTCAGTATCCACTCCGGCAGTGTTTCTACGTTCATGTGCCACACGTTGCACCTGCCTGCAGCGCCATCTTCAGTCCCCATCTAAGAGATAAACCACAGCGTTAAACAACTCAACCAGGTCAACCCAACACTCACCTTTCAGAACGGCAGCTTGGCACACTCTCTATCTGCCTCCTCCACGAGGACATGGCTGTACCTCCTCCACTAGGACATGGCTGTACCTCCTCCACTAGGACATGGCTGTACCTCCTCCACTAGGACATGGCTGTACCTCCTCCACTAGGACATGGCTGTACCTCCTCTACTAGGACATGGCTGTGCCTCCTCTACTAGGACATGGCTGTACCTCCTCCACTAGGACATGGCTGTACCTCCTCCACTAGGACATGGCTGTGCCTCCTCCACTAGGACATGGCTGTGCCTCCTCCACTAGGACATGGCTGTACCTCCTCCACTAGGACATGGCTGTGCCTCCTCCACTAGGACATGGCTGTACCTCCTCCACTAGGACATGGCTGTACCTCCTCCACTAGGACATGGCTGTGCCTCCTCCACTAGGACATGGCTGTGCCTCCTCCACTAGGACATGGCTGTACCTCCTCCACTAGGACATGGCTGTGCCTCCTCCACTAGGACATGGCTGTGCCTCCTCCACTAGGACATGGCTGTACCTCCTCCACTAGGACATGGCTGTGCCTCCTCCACTAGGACATGGCTGTGCCTCCTCCACTAGGACATGGCTGTACCTCCTCCACTAGGACATGGCTGTACCTCCTCCACTAGGACATGGCTGTACCTCCTCCACTAGGACATGGCTGTACCTCCTCCACTAGGACATGGCTGTACCTCCTCCACTAGGACATGGCTGTACCTCCTCCACTAGGACATGGCTGTACCTCCTCCACTAGGACATGGCTGTACGGCTGTAAACACTATCTCAGAACGGCAGCTTGGCTCACTCTCTATCTGCCTCCTCTACTAGGACACGGCTGTACCTCCTCCACTAGGACACGGCTGATAGGCTGTACACACTATCTCAGTCAGTCAGGTCACAGAGAGGTCAAGTACACTTCTTAGATGTTCTGGCTTGGAGGTTATTGATTAGATATAATAGATATAAAAGGTTACTGATTAGATATAAAAGGTTGTTGGGAGTTCATGGTCTACAGTGCTCTCCATAAGTACTGGAAAGACAAAGCATTGTGTCTTCTTTTAGCTCTGTACTGCAACAGTTTGGATTTGAAATCAAACCATTCCGACAGTATGAGGTTAAAGTAGGACCAAATGAGTGAATGGAAGGCTTGCTTGGACAGCACTTGGAATAACTATGAGGGATCCCAGCCCTAACATGCTGCACCTACACACACCCAGGCTAGCTGAAGCATTGTTTAAAGCTACCTCAAACTTTTTGGCTTATGTAGAACTTCATAGAAAATGTTGGAAATGGCAAGCCTGGATTCTGATCTGGGGGGATTTCATATGCCCTGCCTCGACACAGATGTGAGGGAAACACTGGGCAGGACAGTACAGTCTCACCCACCTGATGCAGGCAGGTTGAATCCACAAAGCCTTTCCGACATTTCCTGCAGCGGAGCACAGCCACCTCCCCTGGGTCCTCCATGCTCTGTGGGAGACGATGGTAGTTGGGTTTAGGATTCTCACAGGGTAGAGTGTGTTGACAGCAAGGATGATGAAAAATAACACCCAGACACTTCAAATACAGACACACACAGACAGACACACACAGACAGACAGACAGACAGACAGACAGACAGACAGACAGACAGACAGACAGACAGACAGACAGACAGACAGACACACACACACACACACACACACACACACACACACACACACACACACACACACACACACACACACACACACACACACTCAACGTCAATGATCAATGTCCAGTGTTTAGTTGTTCTGTAAGCTAACAAGGCTAACGTTACCTTTACTAACCAACACAGCAGCGCTCGTCCTCCAGACCAGACGTGGTCGTGTTGACAAAGTTTCAGTTCATTTAGCTAGCTAAAAACACCCGTTTCACACCATGTCAACTGACGCAATGTCCATATTACAAACATACAGTGTCCTAACTTACATTTAGAAACAATTTGGAGTCCCTGGAGTCGTGGAAATGACATTTAAAGAGGAAAACCTCCGGACCTGCGAGGCACCCAAAGTTAAAGGCTCACTGACGTCATCGCTTCTCGTTACGGAGAGCCAGATGCACCAAACTAGAAACGCGGAGGCGGTAAACGGGATCACCGAGACGTCCACGCAGGTGCGCCAGGTGGCAGCATTGGCTCTGCTCACAGCGGGGTGCGCTGGCCACGGTGCTGAAAAGCACTTTTCCATGTTTAGTTCTTATTTGGTAAGGGGGCCTGCGACA
>NC_139659.1:1254309-1266809 GCF_951799395.1 Argentina silus
AAGGAGAGGTTCTCACCAGGTTCATGTTCTGGGAAATACAGAGAGTATAAGTAACAAGTTCATATGACTGGAACGGCAGAATCACCCCGCCAGAGAGAGCCTCATCACACACATCAGGAGAATGAGAGCGAGATAAACAAACAAGCACACACACATGCGCGCGGCACACACACACACACACACACACACACACACACACACTCCACTGAGTAAAGTACACATGCATGCATGCCATGCACACACAGACACACACACACACACACACACACACACTCCACTGAGTAAAGTACACACCCATGCATGCCATGCACGCACGCACGCACGCACGCACACACGCACACACACACACACACACACACACACACACACACACACACACACACACACACACACACACACACACTCCACTGAGTAAAGCACACACACACGCATGCACGCACGCACGCACACACACACACACACACACACACACACACACACACACACTCCACTGGGTAAACAGATGGTTTATAGCTGTGTGAGTCTGTGCAGACTTATTCTAGTCACTTTAATATTTCAACTCCTCCAGCAGACTCACGGAACTTGGATCCTACAGAATCCTAATTAAAGGGATTCCAGGCATGAAATACAATTCAGCACTCCACCTCTGTATCTCCACACAAATGAGTTTTGGTCTTAACCTAAAACAATTCAAACAAGTAATGTTGCATGGCGGTGACGACAGCAGCCACTGGCATTGAGCTGGATTTTGAGACACGCTTTTCTCTCTTAGGAAATTTCTCTTAACCTAAAAAAGGTGCACTTGTTCTGCCGTCCTCCACAGACCCAAGAACAGCTCGTCACCATGGGAACACAGGTCGTCACATTTATTAGGTGTGTGTGTCTGTGGTTTGGTTTGACTGTGTGTCTGTGGTTTGGTTTGACTGTGTGTCTGTGCTGGGTTCAGTGTTTCTGAGCTATGATCTGAGCATATCCACACAAGACTTCAAGGTGTTACCTATCAAATGGCATCCTGCTTTTGCACCTGATCATCATATTTCAAATGTTATAAGCAATTTAGTTTGGGTCTGGTTTTTAGGCAGAAATGAGTCAAATAGGGCTGTCAGCAGAAGAGGTTTTCACTGTGTGTCTGTGCTGGGATCAGTGTCACCGGTGCCTTAAGGAGAGGGACAGGACACAAGGAGCTGGAGAAGACACTGGTGATGAGGTCACTGGTGATGAGGTCACAATGTAGCCCTCAGCTGATGACTACGGTTGGAGCAGCTGTTGAGAATGAATTATATGAGGATTCAAATCTTAACTGTACCAAATAATATACATGCTATTTAGCTGGTGCTTTTATCCAAAGCAACTTACATTACAGTGAGTGCAGACATTTTTCAGTATAGATGGTCTCAGCGGGAATCGAACCCATGCCAACGCCATGCTGTACCAACCGAGCCACAGAGGACAACTCCTCGCAGGGGTGAACAAAACACAAAAACTGCACAGCAGAGACCCCAGATGGTACTTTTAGGGTGTGAAATCTTGGACCCAATTTTCGACCCCATTCACTCCCATTGATTTTATCTTATAATATAAACAATTAGTGTAGCCAATGTAGCCAGAGCCCTGTTGGTAAACAACATATAGTATGCAAAATATGTTGGTAGTTTGAAGGTTTATAACAACAACCAATCACAAATGAACATATTATGAACTAAACTGATATCACTACATTAAGCAGGCACTGATCAATTGTGTTTATTGCCTTATTGTCACACTGTTTGTTAATGGGCCGCTAAGTTTGTTTCTGTGCCTCCCTTTATTAATTTGATCTCTGAGGACACAGAATGAAATTAACGCTAATTGCTGAGTTTGATGAAACGCTCCTGCAAATAAAAAGTATCCATTCTGCAGTCGCACAGAGGACTCCGGGCACCAAGGGTAATATTAACAACATCATTTCTTCTCAGTTTGCCTGTGGATATTAGAAAATGAGATTCAGAAACAGAAGCGATTAATGCAGCCTCCCTAACTCAAAGGCTGTTGTGTCAGAAAGTCATATATATTCCAGAGCAGAGGAGACATTTACAACACGATGGTTCTGTTCTGAACCTGTTCCATCCCAAACCGTTACAGTGAAATAGTTTGAAAAGGAGGAATCCTACTAGGAAAATAGTTGTATGGAGTGTTGAATTAAGTATTCAACTTCAATTATTTCGATATAATAAGGCGTGTTCCTTCAGCAGAGATGCAGGCAGGACTGGTTTGTTCAAGGTCAGTGCAGATGAATCTCTTTCAGAGGCAATAACAGTTGCATTCAGCCATCATCAGACCACTCCTGACAACTCTGATTCTATTACATCATCATGTTCATTCAGGACAGAGCCTGTTATAATAACCTTTATTTAACCAGGAAAAGTCTCGTTGAGATTAAAAATCTCTTTTGCCTGTCAGGCAGCAGCACAATGAACAGGGTTGCAGACATAAAAGAAAACATAGGAATTTACAATGAAAATAAAGAATAAATTACAGAATCAAAAATATCAAAAATCTTCATCAATATTCGTCACAAGTCATCAACATCAGGGATCAAACAGGAACAATATGAATCAGCCAAAACATCTACAGCCAGATGTGCCTCCAAGTCATTTAGAATTACTTTAAATGCATCCAATGAGACCAGCTCCCGAAGATTCAGGTCATTTTGCTGATTCCAAGCAGAGGGAGCAGAATCAGAATCAGAATCAGAATCAGAATCAGAATCAGAATCAGAATCAGAATCAGAATCAGAATCAGAATTAGAATTCTTTTATTTGGCCAAGTATATTTGCACATACAGGAAATTGACTTGATGAGGTTGGTGGTGAGCAGCACACTTAAATGACCTTGGAATATGTCCTGGGATACTTTTCTGAAGAATTTCGATCCGTAGGTAAGATAGAAGCAGACCAAGAATAGCCTTATAAATAAAATATGCCAATGGTTAAGTCTACGGGTAGACCAGGCAGACCATCCAACCCAAGCATACAAAGAGCAATGGTGAGTTCAAATGTGTAATAACCCTCAGTGCTCCATGGTAGACAGTATCCAGCGCGTCGGCATTGTGAAGATGCATGCATGTATATAACATCACCATAGACCAGCACAGACATAAAGGTGGCAGCAACAAGTCCTTTTGGCCTCGAAGGAAAAGCAAGATTTGTTTTTAAAATAAAAACCCAATTGCTGAATGTGAGGCTTAAAAGAGAGAGAATCATCAATTACAATTCCTAGATAGTTGTATTGAGATACAGACTCAGACTCAGAGCCCTGAACGGTGGTGATAGATGGAAGGTTCAGTGGCTTTGATTTTGTGTTTGAAAACATCATGAGTTTTGTTTTGTCAGCATCTGAAACAAGTATTAAATCACACAAGGTATGTTGTACAGTTTTAAATCACACAAGGTACGTTGTACAGTTTTAAATCACACAAGGTACGTTGTACAGTATTAAAAGCAAGTTGTAGCTGATAAAGAGCCTGGTTTGGTGTAAACGCAGAGCAGTACAGTATATCACAGTATCATCGGCATAAAAGTGGAAATTTGCATTGGAAACATTTTGATCAAGACTGTTGATATACAGTATATAATGAATAGGAGTGGTCCCAGGACCGATCCCTGAGGCACGCCCTTGGATGCAATAAGGGAGCTAGAAGTGATACCTTCTGCCTGCACGTACTGAGATCTGCCTGATAGATAATTTTCAAACCAGCAGAAAGTTTGTCACTCCTACACTGATAAGTGTTTGCTTCAATACTGCATGATCCACACTATCAAAAGCCTTAGATAAGTCAATGTTGTTTGTTAGTAGATAAGAACTTTCTAAAAATTCGAATTGCTTACTCACTGATTTAGAGAGAAGCACACTCACGTGAAACTTACTTTTGATAAAGATTGCCACACCCCCACCCCTTTTGGGTCGATCAGTCCTATATACATTATAACCATCAATGCTAATATCCTTGTTCAGAACAAATTTGCTTAGCCAAGTTTCAGATAAAACAATTACATCAGCATCAGTTGAGTGTGCCCAAATACGAATCATATCCATTTTAGCGATCAAACTGCGTATATTCAAATGGATGAAACCAAGACCAGTCCTTGATTTAAAATCAGCAGAGGTTTAAATGAAAACCTATGTCAGAGTCTGGGCCTGGATTGGGTTGCACCCTGAGATCAGCAGCAGCAGAGGAATTAGACGCCTCTGCTTAAGTGGTTGACTGGAATTGACCGGTATTTTTCAGAAACAACGACAATCACACAGACATACGGACAGGTATAGACGTGCTGCTATCTTGGAGGATATCTATTGATCGAGCGATCGGTGCTGTTTATGTGTGAATTACATTACCAAGCTTTTTAGTATAGACACAACATCTATGCAAACACAGTTAGAGAGAGCCAGACAGACAGAGATAGACAGTCATGACTGGAGCAATCCCCATTGGCACCCCTCATGAATTATCCACTAATTCGTCAATTATGTATACATGAAAGACCTGGTGGGGAAATACAATGTTATTAAATATGGAATGTGAATACATATTTACAGCAGGCTTAGAGCGAAGTGGAAACTTACCGAACATTTGTTGAAAATTCAGCAAGAAGTCGACGAGTTTACAAAGTGATGATAATCCTTGTGACCAGACCTTGTAAAGTGATGACGGCAACAAGGTAATTTAATCTGAGCAGAACATAAATGTTATTGTATCATTTTTTATTCATTAATTTATATATTGCATTATACAGTTTGTTTTATTTTGCTGTAATAGAATATCAACAAATATATTAGAGACTGAGAGAAAGAGAGGGAGGGAGAGGGAGTGAGACAAAGAGAGAGAGAGTGTGAGAGAGAGAGAGAGAGAGAGAGAGAGTGAGAGAAAGAGAGGGAGAGAGTTAGAGAGAGAGAGGGAGAGAGAGAGAGAGAGAGAGAGAGAGAGAGGGAGAGAGAGAGAGTGAGAGAAAGAGAGGGAGAGAGAGAGAGAGAGAGAGGGAGAGAAAGAGAGAGAGAGAGAGAGAGAGAGAGAGAGTGAGAGAAAGAGAGGGAGAGAGTTAGAGAGAGAGAGAGAGAGAGAGAGAGAGAGTGAGAGAAAGAGAGGGAGAGAGTTAGAGAGAGAGAGAGAGAGAGAGAGAGAGTGAGAGAGAGAGAGAGAGAGAGTGAGAGAAAGAGAGGGAGAGAGTTAGAGAGAGAGAGAGAGAGAGAGAGAGAGAAAGAGAACATAGTGTTATATAGGGAGGAAGAGTCTGATGGAAAACCTCCAAAGGAAATACCGCCCAACAGAGGAAACAGTGAGGTCAGCCAGACTGATTGTGGCAGAAATGGGATATGCCTCTAACGGACAAAACAATCATATATACATAAATGGATTAGGACAACCATTTCCATTTCTCCATTATATCAATAATATGAACTTCAAAAGCATTTGCACTTCTTAGCTCCATGAAATCATCAACCACAACAACATTTCAAGCCTCTACACTCTTGATAGTCAGGGGAGCATAAAGCTGTAAAGACTAACCAGAATGCCTTTCAGGAGACTCCAGAAACATGTAGGCACATGGGAGAGAACCCACACACTAAGAGCCCTCTCCTACCCTCACAGAACAGTCAACCAGGGGCCGATTCAGCCAGCGAGGTGAAAGCCTCACGACGTCGCAGATAGGAATGCAATTCACTGTATAGATCCATCTCCCTGAGCCACACAACAGACACTCGCACCTGTTCTAGGCAGCACGTTTCTGTTACGTTCTCACCTCCTGAACAGACCGCAGAGCCAGGGTCAGAGAGTTCTCACACGGGAACGAAACAGGACGGGACCCTCCACAGGCGGAACGCCCAGACGGGAAGTCAGAGGGAGGAATGCTCAAACAGGATCACCTGAGAGCGGCTGAGGCTGGACACCCTGGAGGGCCGGAAGGATCCGATCCGGGAGTACACCTCTGCGTCAGAGCTCGCCCCCCAGGACAGGTGGGGGCTGGGCGGGGTGGTGTGGATCGCGGGCAGGCGGAGGGGGAGAGCCAGGAGAGGCGGGGTAGCGGGGAGGAGGGGTGGTGGGAGGAGGAAGGGGGGTGGCGGGAGGATCGGGGGTGGAGGGAGGGGCAGCGAGGGAGGCGGGGACACCGGCGGAGGCGGTAGTGGGGTGACTACGGCGGCGGTGGGGGGGAGCGGAGGGGTTGCGGCCACGGGGGTGACCTCAGGGGCGTTGCCGTTTGCAACGGGCAGAGTCTGGGGCAGCCCGGGGTCCTTCAGAGTGTAGGTGGCAGTGTGGAAGAAGCTGTAGTACTCCAGGGCGCGTCCGGCCTGGGCTAACCTCAGTCTGTGTCGGAGCTGGAGGAGTCGATACAACAGGATCAGAAACAGAGCTCCAGCTATGGTCAGCAGCAGCACGGCCACCCTCACATCCAGGCTCCAACTCCCCAGTCCGGGGCTCGCGAAGCCCCCACAGCCCCTGGACAGGGACGGGGGTGGGGGTGGGTCAGGCTGGGGGTGACCCTCCTTACTGACGATGATGTCCATGGACAGGAGAGGCTGGATAGTGTCCAGGGGTATGGGGTGTCTGCTCTTGGGCGCAGGCTGTGGTGGGATCTGTAGAGCGGTGGTGGCGGCGGTGGCGGCGGTGGCGCTGATGGTCCGTCGCGCCCGCATCGCTCCCGGGTAGAGGGCGCCAGAGGGAGGGTGGAGCTTAAGAGGTGTTGGTAGCGATGGACAGAGGCTCCATGATGAAGGAAGGCTGAGTGTGAATATCTGCCTCAAAGGAGCGTCGTCTCCCTCAGACGCTGCAACGCAGAGACACACAGTCCACCATCAAAACAGACCAGAGAATCAGAAACTGTAAAACTTCAAAAACCCAAATCTATAGGTTTGTTCTTTGACGTCTTTCAAAACATATGAAAGGGATCAGGAGGCTAGCTTTGCACTTTCGCTAAAACTGAGAAACCAAACAATTAAGTGAGGTGAGTCACATAGTACAACATGAAAAGCTTTGATGTAGTAAGCTCAGAAATTATGAAAGCAAGTCAACTGAAAATGTCAAAATGACTAACTTACAGCATTACCTCTTGAGTGTTCTGGGAGAAAGCAGAGGACTGTTGATAAACTAAGCCATCCGCTTTCCAGGACGCAAGTGAAGAATTCCACCCCAGCACCAATGGGAGGAAGCCAAAGAAAGCAGCAGGAAACAGTGCATTTCCCCAACACTAGTACTGGCAGCCTATTGGACGACACTCACCATTGCCATGGATACAGGAAGCTGGTAAAGGATGTCACGATCAGGGAGTCTTCGCTTGTTTGACAACCTTGTGTGTGAGAGAGCAGGTCAGAACACTGGACATACACACACACACACACACACACACACACACACACACACACACACACATACACACACACACACACACTGAACTTATTAGTTTAGCAGTGACCTCCATTGAGTGGAACACTGAATTAGCTATTTGTTCGGACTCTTCAACCAAACACTAATCCCTCTTGAACGTTCATTAATAAACATGCTCTCATGGTTCTCTGGGGGAAAATAATTAAGCTTCTTATCACTGGTCATAAGAGTCCCTAATGTGAGGAAAGTCAAAAGCTCCTCCAGAGACAAAGACAAGTACAGTGCTTTGTTAGGCTGTTTGTGTTAGTGAGGCTGGAGGAGGGGGTTGGGGGGTGGATGGGGGGTGGATGGGGGGTTGTTAGGCTGTTTGTGTTAGTGAGGCTGGAGGAGGGGGTTGGGGGGTGGATGGGGGGTGGATGTGGGGTTGGGGGGGGTCCAAAAATATGTCGAAATATCGTAGTGCTATCACACACACACACACACACACACACACACACACACACACACACACACACACACACACACACACACACACACACACACAGAGTGGCAGGGCTTAAGCTCAGAGATTGCATCTGCTGCAACAGGTCCCCAACGGATGAAAAAGGACAGAAAGAACGGCCATCTGAAAGCTATCGAACCTGCCCACACTCTCCAGGGCTGCGCCGGGGGTCACCGGCGGGGGGGGGCTGAAAGCAAGCGCTTATCTGATCGAGCCAGCATTCAGGGGACGAACAAATGACACCTTCACAGCGGAGCCGGTCCAGACAGGCGATCCCTCTCCTCATCTATCTGTCTAATGGTTCTACCGTCGCCGAGCAGGGGGAGAAAAGACACTCTCACTCCTCACACACGGTCACACCTCCACCCGGGACTCCTGAGGACACACACAGACACGGAGGAGGGAATAATATGACAAAGATGTTTTATCATGTAGGCTTGTTGGTTAGCCACTGGATATATATGGGGGTTATTGTTGTAATAAACTGGGACACCATTTTGGATATCGCTGAGGTAACAGTAGTTTTATAGACCGCAGGATGTGGGCCCCATGTCTAGAGAGGCTCAATAGCTTATGGGTAATATTTGGTTCTATTTTGGTGGACCCGTAGTGTATTTCCTGAGAGAAAAGTCATCGAGTTATCTGGATTTCTCGCCACGCACATTGTGCGAAATAAAGCCTCTGTCAGTCTGTTAGGTGTAGGAGGACTGTGTTTCAATGCATGAGCACGAGCTATTTTATTTTATTTAGTGACAACGTCAATCAGCGCCTATGGCAAAGTCAAAACTTCAGTGCTCTGAAGGCTATTCATTATTAATTCATCTCAACAAGTTTAAAGTGTCAAAACCATTGCAGTCTTAACTGTCATAATATTTTAGTGTTGGTATAGAGATGATTATAGAAAGGTGATTTACAGGAAACACAGGAGCCGTAGGCCTCAATGAAGGGACAAGACTAGTTGACAGGTGACAAGTGCCATGCACGAACACACACACACACACACACACACACACACACACACACACACACACACAGTCCCTCTGTACAGCCAAGGGGAACCATCAAGCCTTTGCCAACACTTCTGTCTCTACATGAACTAGAGAGAGAGAGACACACACACACACACACACACACACACACACACACACACACACACACACACACACACACACACACACACACACACACACACACACACACTCCCTCCTACCCATGGCAACTGCACACAACAAGGACAACCCCTCATGCATCCATCTCCATTAAAACAAATGTCTTTCCCACATAGCAAACTCACTCAAGGTCACCACTGCTGCAGAGCCATCGTCAGCGGAGTGCACACATGTCAAAGTCCATTTCACCACAGAGAAATCTATCATGATGAAAACGTCTATGTTATTTAGCTTTGGGGTTAATCATTGGAAAACACCATTACACTGTGAAAGCAGGAAATCTCTCTGAATTAGATCTGACCAGCAGTTTAATCATGACCCACGCTCAACTCCCTCAAGCAACAAGCTCAACAAGCTCACAGCGTAATGACATGCTATGAAAACCAGGGAAACGGCAGAGAAGAACGTTTCAGTAAATGATCTGTGGATATTAATGTATTCATGAGTCTCTGTAGTGGAGTGATCCACAGGTTTTCCATCTGAGCTTTGGGCCAGAGTTCCAAGTGTGTGTGTGTGTGTGCATGTGTGTGTGTGTGTGTGTGTGTGTGTGTGTGTGTGTGTGTGTGTGTGTGTGTGTGTGTAGGAGGTCTGAGAAGCCTGCATGATTGGGAGAGGCTGAAGTAGGGCTGGCTGATTGGTCTATTTCCTGTCCCTATCTGAAGAGTGTGCTCCACAGCTGATAGAGCCACGTAGAGCCTCTCCACTGCCCTCAGGACCAGCTCAGACAGGCCAGGCACACAGCTCACTCTCCCCGCCCAGCCAACCCTGCTACTAGTGTTTGTGTCTTTGTGTGCGTGTGTGTGTGTGTGTGAGAGAGAGAGAGAGAGAGAGAGAGAGAGAGAGAGAGAGAGAGGGGGGAGGGGGGATGTTTGTGCTTAGGGTTAGGTTAGAGAGAGAGAGAGAGAGAGAGAGAGAGAGAGAGAGAGAGAGAGAGAGAGAGGGGGGAGGGGGGATGTTTGTGCTTAGGGTTAGGTTAGAGAGAGAGAGAGAGAGAGAGAGAGAGAGAGAGAGAGAGGGGGGAGGGGGGATGTTTGTGCTTAGGGTTAGGTTAGAGAGAGAGAGAGAGGGGGGAGGGGGGATGTTTGTGCTTAGGGTTAGGTTAGAGAGAGAGAGAGAGAGAGAGAGAGAGAGAGAGAGAGAGAGAGAGAGAGAGGGGGGGGAGGGGGGATGTTTGTGCTTAGGGTTAGGTTAGAGAGAGAGAGACAGACAGACAGCCTATCAGGATTATCATATAGCCTCCATATTGATGGTCAGTTGTGCCATAACCACGAATGCCAGTGAATCGATCAAGTGAAAACCCAGTAGAATTAAATCATCACTATGTTGGCTGAACAGGTATTTTAATGATCTTGTATTTACGTGATAATTACATCGCATTAACAAGATGTTTTCAGGTTAATACGAGATCATTTCAGTATCATGTATTAACGTGATAATGACCTCATAGTAACGTGATAATGACCTCATAGTAACGTGATAATGACCTCATAGTAACCTGATAATGACCTCATAGTAACCTGATAATGACCTCATAGTAACCTGATAATTATAACATAAAAACAAGTTTTTTTGGCAGCACTGAACCATCGTATTCCTGAAAGTTGTGTTGGCTCAAAACCTTTGATAATAATGTTTGAATAAGATGAGATGTGGATCTGTGATGAGGATGTAATCACAACAATACATAATTAGTTGGAAAAAAACCCCACATATCTAGTGACAACCAAAACCACTGCAGTCTGATTGACATTACTCCCATACTCATTTGCAAAGAATCTGTCTGGAAATTAAGGCCAATTAAACAAAGTGTCAATTAAATCGCTCAGTTGTGCCAAGTGACTTTGAAGTTTCCCCCTCTTTTGTAAATGTTCCTGTTAATGGTTTGAGCATTGGGCCCATTAATGTCAATCAAAAATTAAATAAAAACGTTAAAACTAAAAACTAATTTAGAGTGACAATTTAACATCCCGACACGTCTCCAGAAATCAACATGGATGATTCAGTAGAGAGGCTCTGTGTGTGTGTGTGTGTGTGTGTGTGTGTGTGTGTGTGTGTGTGTGTGTGTGTGTGTGTGAGGTGGGGGGGGCATGAATAGCCTAAATATGATTTTGCTATGGTTAATATAACGTTGCCTTTATGTGCGATAGTTTAAACATGACTTCAGCCTATTGCAGGGTAACACTTTACATTAAGCTCACATTTGTAAAGGGTTTACGGGTCGATGCGTATGTGATTGGCTACGATTGGCTCATACGTGCGGGCACCAGTGCAGGCGGCAGTGGACACAACCATGCTGGTGGAGCATCTGTCCTGCTTAGTCGTCCGGATAAATTGTGCCAATTGGGGCATTTCACAGGGTCCCATAGTGAGGAGGTGAGGGAATGGAAGGTTATGGGTTATGGATTAACTGGAGGTTATGGTTATGACTCAGGATGAGGGAGGTGAGGGAATGGAAGGTTATGGGTTATGGATTAACTGGAGGTTATGGTTATGACTCAGGATGAGGGGGGTGAGGGAATGGAAGGTTATGGGTTATGGGTTAACTGGAGGTTATGGTTATGACTCAGGATGAGGGGGGTGAGGGAATGGAAGGTTATGGGTTATGGGTTAACTAGAGGTTATGGTTATGACTCAGGATGAGGGAATGGAAGGTCATGGGTTATGGGTTAACTAGAGGTTATGGTTATGACTCAGGATGAGGGAATGGAAGGTCATGGGTTATGGGTTAACTGGAGGTTATGGTTATGACTCAGGATGAGGGAATGGAAGGTTATGGGTTATGGATTAACTGGAGGTTATGGTTATGACTCAGGATGAGGGAATGGAAGGTTATGGGTTATGGGTTAACTGGAGGTTATGGTTATGACTCAGGATGAGGGAATGGAAGGTTATGGGTTATGGGTTAACTGGAGGTTATGGTTATGACTCAGGATGAGGGGGGTGAGGGAATGGAAGGTTATGGGTTATGGATTAACTGGAGGTTATGGTTATGACTCAGGATGAGGGGGGTGAGGGAATGGAAGGTTATGGGTTATGGATTAACTGGAGGTTATGGTTATGACTCAGGATGAGGGAATGGAAGGTTATGGGTTATGGATTAACTAGAGGTTATGGTTATGACTCAGGATGAGGGGGGTGAGGGAATGGAAGGTTATGGGTTATGGATTAACTAGAGGTTATGGTTATGACTCAGGATGAGGGAATAGAAGGTTATGGGTTATGGATTAACTAGAGGTTATGGTTATGACTCAGGATGAGGGAATAGAAGGTCATGGGTTATGGGTTAACTGGAGGTTATGGTTATGACTCAGGATGAGGGGGGTGAGGGAATGGAAGGTTATGGGTTATGGATTAACTAGAGGTTATGGTTATGACTCAGGATGAGGGAATAGAAGGTCATGGGTTATGGATTAACTAGAGGTTATGGTTATGACTCAGGATGAGGGAATAGAAGGTCATGGGTTATGGGTTA
>NC_139659.1:1271809-1274309 GCF_951799395.1 Argentina silus
CCCCACTACCCCCCTGTACAAGTTTCTCTCCTGTTAATAACATTTTTTATTTACTTAATTTTTCCTTCTTCTAGCATTGTGACTGCCAATGGCCCCTGGTCCGAGCATTGATTACTTTATCTTATGATGACTGTTGGATAGATGATTCACTGACTTAAACAAATGTATTTGTTGTAAGTGGCTTTGGATAAAGGCGTCTGCTAAATGACATAAATGTAAATGTAAATGTAGGGGAGGAGACGGTCGTGTGTCAGAAGTTCGAGACTCGGTTGGAGCAACTCGACCTGCGGGGCGACTGTTTGCAACAACTTGACGTCTGTTTCACTACAGCATCATATTCTATACAGTACACCATGTAAAGTGATGAGGTCCTCTTGGTCTGAGGATGTGAAGCTGTGGCTGCTATCGTATAGATAACTGCCTTTAAACAGCGTGTTGCATGTACCCTGCCAGCGCAATGTGCAACATAATCCAGCTATCTGCAACATAATCCAGCTATCTGCCTGTCAGGCCAAAGCCATGCTGTCTGCACCCTGAGGGCACGCTGACAGACATCATCCAACGCTTCTCTTATGCCTCAGAGTGTGAGGATTTGCATGTTGACAGGGTTGAGGATCCTGAGGACTGAAGAGGAACAGATGAGTGTGCTTTTCATGAAGGGAAGGGATGCCATTTTACACAGTATGAGACATGAACACCTGCAGGCTTCTCTCCTCTTATGACTCAGTGACTAGTCAGAATGTGACACCATTCTCTGCAGGAATCGTGGGAGAGGAGAGGAGAGGAGGGGAGAGGAGGGGAGGGGAGGGGAGAGGAGAGGAGAGGAGAGGAGAGGAGAGGAGAGGAGAGGAGAGGAGAGGAGAGGAGGGGAGAGGAGAGGAGAGGACGGGAGGGGAGGGGAGAGGAGAGGAGAGGAGAGGAGAGGAGGGGAGGGGAGGGGAGGGGAGAGGAGAGGAGAGGACGGGAGGGGAGGGGAGAGGAGAGGAGAGGAGAGGAGAGGAGAGGAGAGGAGAGAGAGGGGGGAGGAGAGGAGAGGAGAGGTCTTAAGACTGAGACAAGCTGTTGACAGTAGCTATTCACATCTCTCTCAAATATTCACTTTCTAACTCCGTTTGAGAAACACTAATCTGAAGCTCACCCTAATTCTACAATGATCTGCTTGAAGGAATAAACCTATCAATGCACCACATGATGTTCTGTGGAAATCTCCCAAACAAAGCAATGTGCGAGGCCTTGCGGCGCGATAATCCAGCGCTTCGACTGAGAACGGCATCAGAGAGGAAGAGGCACACCTTCTAGTGGGGGAGCTTAAGTCGGAGGAGAGAATGGATTTGGAGTGTTTGAGAGAGTGAGGGCCTGTAAAATTGGAGATTCCACCCCCCTCTCACTTCCTCTAATGGCCTAACAGTAGCTGTGACTGTGGGAGGAAGGGAGGAGGGAGGGAGGGAGGGGGGGAGGGAGGGAGGGAGGGAGGAGGGAGGGAGGGAGGGGAGGAGGGAGGGAGGGGAGGAGGGAGGGAGGGAGGGAGGGAGGGAGGGAGGGGGGGAGGGAGGGAGGGGGTAATACAGAGCTGAGCAGTGTGCATTGACGCGGCTCCAGATCCAGGCAAGGTGGGAAATGTGAAACACAAAATGCTAAGCTATAGTACATAATCGGATGAGCTACATGATTGGATGAGCTACATGATTGGATGCCAGCAGTCTGAGTGGGCATTAGAGAGGAGAGATATACCTGGAGGAGGAGGGAGAAGAGGGAGGAGGAGGGAGGGGGGAGGAGGAGGGAGAAGGGGGAGGAGGGGGAACAGTCTATGGAGAATTAGGGGAGTAGGACATGTTGCTGCTGACATTTGAAAGTATTTTATGTATTTATCATGCTTCAATTATTAAATAATAAAGAGAGAGTGGTGGTGGACCAAAAAGGAAAAAATAAGAGTTAGCAATCGATATCCTGACTTATGCAGTGACGAGGTTCTCAGCTTTGACTCCTGCTCCAGGACAGTGTGACGGTCTACGAAACAACACACTCACCGCTGGACAGGTTCAGGATTCACACCGTCTCTCAAACAGCCGATGACTCTTCAGAGAGGACTGCGGTGGACTGCTTTTAGAAGAACACCTTAGGTTTGCATTTGAGTATAGGCTTATGTATTTTTTGGTTATTTGTCCGCAAAAATTGCTACATTTTCACACAATCTGTTTTAATGAAAACGGCTTAACGGACCTTTATGATATTTGGCCTGTATTTAGTCTGTAATAACTTCAGTAGACGCGCAAAACGGTTTTGAGGAATATTTAGTAACAGTGGAGAAATGACGATAGGCATGCAGAGTGCAAAGAATCTTCTATATTGAGACTCGCGGCCGCCCAATAATGACTCTCAAAATACGCCAGAAATAAAATACCTCTGCGGCGGGACCGCGAGTCTGTCCAGATGGGTTGTTCTCTGTAGGGAGGTGGTAGGTTGGAAAAAGACACATAAATAATAAAACCTCATTAAGTAA
>NC_139659.1:1279309-1281809 GCF_951799395.1 Argentina silus
GTGTGTGTGTGTGTGTGTGCGTGCGTGCATGTGCATGTGCATGTGCATGTGCATGTGCATGTGCATGTGTGTGTGTGTGTGTGTGTGTGTGTGTGTGAGTCAGAGAGAGAGAGAGGAAGCTTAGTGAGTAGGTGTGTTTCATTGATGTGACCTAAGAGTGTGTGACTGTGAGAACATCCTCTCCAAACACACACTCTTTAACTCTTGAACTCATCCTCAACAGGTCACATCAATAATCCGTGAGTGAAACATCAACTGAAATCCAACCAGACAAACAAAAAATGACTCCCCAAATATTTGTCCTCATGCCTCCGCCTCCCGTCTGTGTGACACAGTGACAGTGACACGTTTGGAACTCAGAGAGAGGCGGAACGGGGGGAAGCACTGTTCTATTTTAGAACCCTGCTGCAGAGCTGGAGCGATATTCTCTTTGACTCTGACTGGAAGTGGATCATGGCGGATACAAGTTCTGACTTGTATTACGGCAGCAGATACCCAGAGAAACCTGGGGGTGAGGTGGGGTGGGGGGGGGGGGGGTGGGGGTGGGGGGGGGGGGGAGCTGTCACGATGGAGGAGATCAGACCCACTGTAACACGCAGCCAGCAGCTACACCCAGGGAGAAAGTGAAACACCACTAGTAGTCACCAGGCAGGAGCTGTTGAGGCCTGTTAGGTTTAGGGTTTAGACCAGGGTTAGGGTTTAGACCAGGGTTAGGGTTTAGACCAGGGTTAGGGTTTAGACCAGGGTTAGGGTTTAGACAAGGGTTAGGGTTTAGACCAGGGTTAGGGTTTAGACCAGGGTTAGGGTTTAGACCAGGGTTAGGGTTTAGACCAGGGTTAGGGCCATAGTCTAAGTCTATAGGCTAGAAGTCTATAGGGGTTGGGTTGTTTTAAGGCTTGGATGAACAGCATCGAGCTGTAGAGGTAAGATATGGTTGGTTTCTTCGTGAAAAAAATAAATCTGAATAAAAGAAAGAAAAGCATTGATGGAGAGATCACAGACATGTGACATGTGAGAGTATTGTCTCTCCCTGACTGTTGAGAAGAGGCTCAGTCTGTCCCAGGGGAGGCTGGTGGAGGTAGAAATCGGAGGACGGGCTCATTGTAATGCATGGAACGGAACACGTGTTTGATACCATCCCTCATTCCATTCCATGCAATACGATGAGCCCGTCCTCCGATTTCTACCTCCACCAGCCTCCCCTGTCCCTAAGATAACCAGCGAGGACCGTGTTGTAGCCTCATGAAAACCTTGACACGACACTTCCATATATTGATCACCAATCACAGCCATACATGGCGACTTGGCCTGACCAATCAGCAACATCGATCCTGAACATATACCTTAGAGAGAGAGAGAGCCTCTGTGAATGAGTTCAATATCTGACATCAGCAGTGTCGGCTATGTTCCCTTAGCTCCCCCGTTTAAACTGAGATACCCCGATAGAACTAGATTACAGCTCTAGAAGAAACAGTGCAGAGTCACATTCATTCTGTCAGAAATCAATACTGGCCTCGTAAGAGAGGTGACTCAGAGGATGAGAGCCTGTACAACACAGAGAGAGGATGAGGGTCTGTACAACACAGAGAGAGGATGAGAGCCTGTACAACACAGAGAGAGGATGAGGGTCTGTACAACACAGAGAGAGAGGATGAGGGTCTGTACAACACAGAGAGAGGATGAGGGTCTGTACAACACAGAGAGAGGATGAGAGCCTGTACAACACAGAGAGAGGATGAGGGTCTGTACAACACAGAGAGAGAGGATGAGGGTCTGTACAACACAGAGACAGAGACGTGACTCAGAGGATGAGGGCCTGTACATCACAGAGAGAGGATGAGGGTCTGTACAACACAGAGACAGAGACGTGACTCAGAGGATGAGGGCCTGTACATCACAGAGAGAGGATGAGGGTCTGTACAACACAGAGAGAGGATGAGGGTCTGTACAACACAGAGACAGAGGATGAGGGTCTGTACAACACAGAGAGAGGATGAGAGCCTGTACAACACAGAGAGAGGATGAGGGTCTGTACAACACAGAGAGAGGATGAGAGCCTGTACAACACAGAGAGAGGATGAGGGTCTGTACAACACAGAGAGAGGATGAGGGTCTGTACAACACAGAGAGAGGATGAGGGTCTGTACAACACAGAGACAGAGACGTGACTCAGAGGATGAGAGCCTGTACAACACAGAGAGAGGATGAGGGTCTGTACAACACAGAGACAGAGGATGAGGGTCTGTACAACACAGAGAGGGGATGAGGGTCTGTACAACACAGAGAGAGGATGAGGGTCTGTACAACACAGAGAGAGGATGAGGGTCTGTACAACACAGAGAGAGGATGAGGGTCTGTACAACACAGAGACAGAGACGTGACTCAGAGGATGAGGGTCTGTACAACACAGAGAGAGGATGAGGGTCTGTTCAACACAGAGACAGAGACGGCTGGAGGAAGCGTTGGTGGCTCTGTCGTGCAGCTTCTAGGAGCCCAAGGT
>NC_139659.1:1286809-1299309 GCF_951799395.1 Argentina silus
ACTCTACCATTAAACCCTACTCTACCATTAAACCCCACTCTACCATTAAACCCTACTCTACCATTAAACCCCACTCTACCATTAAACCCTACTCTACCATTAAACCCTACTCTACCATTAAACCCTACTCTACCATTAAACCCCACTCTACCATTAAACCCCACTCTACCATTAAACCCTACTCTACCATTAAACCCTACTCTACCATTAAACCCCACTCTACCATTAAACCCTACTCTACCATTAAACCCTACTCTACCATTAAAGAGTAGTCTGCAAAGCATGACTTACAACTAGTAACGACATATTTTGCATCCGTCTCGTATACGCTACGAATAATGCAGATCGCTATACGCAGAAAATAATACATCCTTTTACAATGTCAACTGAGATGACTTGTTATTGTATTTACAGTACAGTCCAGTGTCCAGGGATGGTCAGGGCACAGCCCACCTATTTTCCTGAGATAGCCTATTTCTACCGCCCGTCATTCCCTTGCAATTTCCTCCTTGAGGCCGTGTGAGGATTTCTAATGGGTTTTTCTGAGACGTGTGTATCACTGTGAGAAACACAATCCTATTGTTGACAGCCCTCCTTTCTCTTGGGGCTGTCGCCATGGAATGGAATGGTGTTTTTAGTACCTACCAAGATCATTACCTTTTAATAAAACCGACAGGAAACTAATTGAATATTGGAAACATGTTCTACAATTGCATTGTACACAAATCCCGACCGCACAGGCCTGAGGGTCAATTCATTGAAACAAATGTACGATACAGTAATTAATTACAATTCAGCTTGGTTGAAGAAAATGAGGGCCACACTGGAACAGGCTGGGATGGTATTGACCCAAAACTTGTCACGTGTCATCGACCAAGACACCTTGTCGTAGTGCCTGTCATACCAGCGCCTGCACACACACACACACACACACACACACACACACACACACACACACACATGAGTGAAGTGAAGTGAAGTGGTCTCAGTCTCTCCTCTAAAGCAACACTAACACATGTAACCCTGTTTTGCCTCATCAGGAGCCTCCACATCGACCCGCCCACATCGACCCGCCCACATCGACCCGCCCCATAGAAATAAAATTGGGATTTTTGACCAGCGTCTCAACGCGAGCGCCAGACAGTCAAACACCACTTATCTAACTGGCCCAGGCTCCAGAACAGACGCTATCAGCTGATGTGGCCGACGCTACAATCATCATATTCCTCCCCGTCAATATAAATGCAAATTGCGGCCAGTCTGGGGGGCCGGCGGATTATGGGGTCCGAATAGGATGTGTGTGTAGCTGATTCTCTGAAAGGTCATCGGCTCATTAACTGAAGGCGACTGGCAGGGCTGGAGGTGGGCACACAGGCAGGGGGGCACGCTGGGGGGGCTTAGGGGGGTGTAGGGGGGCACACAGGCAGGGGGGCACGCTGGGGGGGCGTAGGGGGGGGCGTAGGGTGGGGCTGGAGGTGGGCACACAGGCAGGGGGGCACGCTGGGGGGGCGTAGGGGGGGTGTAGGGGGGCACACAGGCAGGGGGGCACGCTGGGGGGGCGTAGGGTGGGGGTGTAGGGGGGCACACTGGGGGGGTGTAGGGTGGGGGTGTAGGGGGGCACACTGGGGGGGTGTAGGGGGGCACACTGGGGGGGTGTAGGGTGGGGGTGTAGGGGGGCACACTGGGGGGGTGTAGGGGGGCACGCTGGGGGGGCGTAGGGTGGGGGTGTAGGGGGGCACACTGGGGGGGTGTAGGGGGGGTACGCTGGGGGAGCTTGGGGGGGCTTGGGGGCACGTTGGGGGGTGTAGGAGGGGGCACGCTGGGGTGTAGGGGGGCTGTAGGGGGGGGCACGCTGGGGGGGTGGGGGGGGCACGTTGGGGGGGTGTAGGGGAGGCACATTGTGTGTGTGTGTGTGTGTGTGTGTGTGTGTGCGTGCGTGTGCGTGCGTGTGCGTCGTGTGTGTGTGTGTGTGTGTGTGTGTGTGTGTGTGTGTGTGTGTGTGTGTGTGTGTGTGTGTGTGTGTGTGTGTGTGTGTGTTGTAGCTGGTGTGAGGGACCACATTGAGGGAAATCATGTATTGAAATGTTAACTTGTTGACTCTGTAAAAGGACTGAGGGAAAGAGAGAGAGAGAGAGACCTTGTTCACACATTAGTGACAGACACATCGGTAACAAAACACAGTCTCCAAATGATCTGGGGATCGCTTCTGCAGACCAAGGAAATGCGGTCTGGGGATCATATTATCGGGCTTTATCAGCGTTTGACCACCTGTTTTGAAGTAAGATACTGGAGACTGAGTTGAGGTTATCTAGAGCAGAGAGAATTAAATAGTATTTGCTAATAGCTTAACCACTCAATCAATCACATATCCAGTAGTAATAATAGTATTAGTAACTGTGTTGCCTGTACTGTACTATCATGCCAATATCAACATTGCACTGTAATCTCTGATTATCAAGTCTGCTTCGCTAAATCTTGAAGTGTTTCAGGCTAAGGCTAGCAACAGTGTGTCTAAGGCTAGTAACAGTGTGTCTAAGGCTAGCAACAGTGTGTCTAAGGCTAGCAACAGTGTGGCTAAGGCTAGTAACAGTGTGGCTAAGGCTAGCAACAGTGTGGCTAAGGCTAGCAACAGTGTGGCTAAGGCTAGCAACAGTGTGGCTAAGGCTAGCAACAGTGATGAATATGTATCTTTTAATAAGCCCTGGGCAGGCAGGCTGGCAGACACACACGCATGCGCAAACACATGCACACTCACACACAGACGCACACAAAAAACGTGCACACACACACACACACACACACACACACACACACACACACACACCCCTCCCTTCCCCTACCCTTCTGCCTGAATCTTAATCAAACGGCGGCCTAACTGAATTTAAGTTCCTATGAAAGGAGCCCATTTGAAACGCAGGCTCTCCTCCACACAAGGACAATTCTCCCCATTATTCTGTTGACACAGGAGCTAAAGAGGCCTTCAATATTTTACTGCATCTTTCCTTTGTAGCCGTCTCCAACACAAGGGCACGCTTCTTTTCTACCTCAAAGCACAAAAGTCTAGAACCATGCTCTCTCTCTCTCTCTCTCTCTCTCTCTCTCTCTCTCTCTCTTCCAGATAGTGACACAGGGATTCCCTCAAATCCACATCGCAGATTGGAGGCGATGTCAAAATGATCGTCTAAACCTACTGAGATGTTATTGGGCTGCAGATCATTTGAAAAAGTGGGGGGTGAAATAGGTTGCTTCTATCTTTTACTCTGAGGTAAAGTAGGCGTACCTGTCTAAGGATAATACATTGATAAACAACACCCAACAACTTCTACCCAACATCAATGACTCCAAACAACACTTCTAGAAGAAGAAGGCTCTTTATTTGGCCATGCAATCAATTCTCATCAATTGTAGGAATTTGACACGTGCACACCCCTCCCAAGAGGGCGCGCACACACACACACACCAGAGCAGCCATATTCCACTGGAGCAGTTAGGGGGTAAGTGCTCCTACCACTGCACAATGGCAGGGGTAGGAGCCTTAGATACGATGCCAGTTACCAGCTCACATCCGCCTCCCTCCTCCGATTGCTGGCCGGCCTCTCTAACCTCTAGGCCACCTGCCACCGACACATTCATCAATCACCTGCTGAACTTCTATGAATGCTTATAAGCTCCTTATAGCTCCTTATAGAGTTCCCAGGCTCGGAGAGGTCATCTCTCACACTGCTGAGATCCCTCTCACCAGACCACTGCCTCTGCTCAGGCTACATGGCTGGTCATGTCTGTGCCAGTCTGACACCTTCTAGATTAGTGTTGTTTAGTCAACTTCCACCAGCACACATTACAGCGCTGTGTATGATGCTTTCATCATTCCCCTCACCTGAAGGAACACACACACACGCACACGCACACGCACACGCACAGGCACACACACACACAGGCACACACACGCACGCATGCACACACACACACGCACGCACGCACACAAACACACACACACACACACACACACACAAAGGCACACACACACACACACACACACACACAGGCAGACACACACACACACCCACACAGGCACACACACACACACACACACACACGCACAAATACATGAATTAACACGTGTCAGGGAGGATTAGTTACGCTGTTGTGAAAACTCATCAGAATCCCAATGTAAATTAAACTGTAATTTTCCAGTTTAGAGACAGTGGGGGGTACAATGTCACACACACACACACACACACACACACACACACACACACACACACACACACACACACACACACACACACACACACACACACACACACACACACACACACAACTTCGATTTTAGTACACGCTGTTGAGTCACAGCTCCACATTGCCCCCTGGTGGATATATCACTGAACAAATAGATCCGCTGACAAACCCCTTCAGATCAGGAAGAACGGAGGTCACGGCAGACCAGCAAACCGATGTTTCATTTCAGAAGTTATTAACATGTTCATTGGTTAAGGTTAGGCTTAGGGGTTAAGGATCTGGTTAGGGTCAGGTTAGGGTCAGTTTTAGGTTTTGACCTAGTCGGGCTGTCAAAGGGATGCTCAACCAACCCAGTCTCCAAATGATTACGTTCTGGGGGAACGTTTCTGCAGACCAAAGAATACGATCTGTGTGGCCGTAGCTGTACTGGCAGATAAATACGGAAGGAAAAACGTGTAAACCGAACGTTGCTGGTTCGAATCACACTGGGGTTGCTGGTCAGGATCGTTCCTTACCTTCCCCCCTTTAGATAAGGGGAAGGCTTCGCACCACTGCCTACGCCTCATATCAGACTGACACCAAAGAGATTTGAACGTTTCAAGGAAAAATTGGAAAAATGCATATTTTTCTTTGCAAATTTCCTGCCCAACTAACGCAGAACAAAATCGATGTCTTTAACTCTCATTGCAGTCGAGATTGCAATAAGCGGTTCATTCATTCTGTTTATTATTAGTTATAAACCAGAAGCCTAATAACAATATTTCCATCGTATAAATCTTACAGTAGATTACACAGCGATTAAAGCCCAGAACGTTCAACTCACAAGTAAACACAATTAGATAAAAAGTTAACGGAAAAAGTTACGTTTATTAGGCTGTAGATTTCACAGGCCCATATAAACTCATTTTATCCGTCTATAAACTAGTAAGAATATCTTCTAAAGCATACCTTATGTCAAAGTGCTAGGCCTATATGTGCACAGTGAAATATGGTACAAGCTGTCACACATGTGGCCTTAAGTACTTCACGTTCAACTGATGAAAATGAATAGGCTATTTGAAATGATTTCAATATAAACTATTTAATTGGTTTCGTTCTAACTAAAGTCTTTTTAAAGTGAATTTATAGGCATTGAGTTCAATTAAAATATGTTGAAAAGAGTTAATTTGAGGATGTCTTTAGAAAGTACTTAAAAGGGCAAGATCAATTACATATCGAGCTGCACGTCATCGTAGGCCTTTTGATAATCTCACACCTTTTTGTCATGAAATAAGACACGTGCTTTGTTGTGCTTTCCCTCCGTTTCCAAGCATGGTTGTTGGAGTTCTGCACACCAGCCTATTGATACCTGGAGTCAACTGTCCCTTTTCAGAGAAAATCCATCATAATCATGTTTACGAGATCCCCCCATTGGCAAGGCTGCAGAGGCCAATAACACTGAACCATCTAAAGAACCTGGAATAAACTCAGTTCGATTCCAACACTCACGTGCCATTATTCATGATCGCCATTGTAGTATCTTTGTTATTGCTTTTTCTTTATTATCATATTTTGTCCCTAGTGATATTCTGTTCTCAAATCAAATTTCAAATCAAATCACATTTTATGTGTCACATATATCGCATACATTTGCTCAACAACAGCAGTCAGCAACAACCAACAATTTTAATAAGTAATAAAATTGACAATAAAGTGACAATAGTATTAGTGCAATAATGTCAGTGTGCAATGACTTGACTGTGTGATTTCTCTGGGTGCACTTGGCTCCTGTGGTGTTGTGATATTGTTCAATTGTTGTTCAGCTACGTGATCCCCAGGTATCTCTGTTTATAGGGTGGTTTTCCCTCTGATCTTCATACAACATTGATGACGTCCATTGATGACGTCCGTGTAGGTGAAACGTTTGTCCCGATAGAATAAACTGTCATTTATGATCGCAACTGAATGTGGACCATCTCGTTTTTGTACTGACTAATCAAGTCTCCATTAACTTTATTCTGGTCGATGCGTGGGGATTTCTCCTAGTTTACGCGCACGCATTAAAATAAACTGAAAGAAAGAAAAAATAATAAGATGAATAGACTGAAATGTTGATCATCCTTTTACATTATGATATCATCCTGATCTTGTTGTGAGTCTTATTGGCGTGCGAGAGGCCTTTAGGCATGCGCAATTCTAATGATCGACAGTGATAGGATGAGGGTGTAGGCCTAATCACAATGCTCATGCCATGTAGGCCTCATATGCAGCCTTCATTGTCCTAAAGAGAAGTTGTGCAACCTTCTGTGCATTTGTCTTTTTCTTAACTAGGTGAAAAGAGGATAGCTTCCTCTTTTTATAACGCCCAAATAGCCTAATAATAAGAAGGCTTTGTACGTGATCAACTCGCGTGTTCAGGCCCCATTAATCAAAGAGCAATGTCCAGCTCCTAATCTGCTTAACTAATATTATTGTCGTGGTTCTCTATCAAAGGGTTCTCTAATAAACAACACTCAAAGCAGAGGCATTAACGTGTTCACACCTCGGCCACTCCAAAGAGCCGTTGGTTTCGATACACAAACGACCTTGAGAAATCTAACCCCTTTGAGCTCTCTCTGTTCTCCCACGGATCACAGGCAGTCACTTCAAAAGCCAGGGGCTTTGACAGAAGTCAGAAGACAGCCGGGCTGTTAAAAGGTCCTCCTCACTGCAACCAGCATCATCTCACCTGAGGCATTCTCAACTGGACTACCTGGGAGACGGAGCTCTTCCTCGCCTTGTCTCTCTGAGCATCACCGATATTAGAATTACATCGTTTCCTCGCAAGAGCATCACTTTGATTTGGAATTACAGCAATACTTACAACTGATTTGGAATAATGGAAGGACCAACTCTGGGTTTCCTCTTTGCGCTGCTGGTTCAGTTTGCCTGTGCTGGCGCAGAGCCTTTCCCAGCCACCCGTGAGGCTTTTCTCCAGGGGATGCGTCGTGGGTTTCCCGGTGGAGGTCACGGACACACGGTGCACCACTCCAACCGGTTTCCGCTGTACATGATGCAGCTTTACCGGACTCTGCTGGAGGGGGACACCGTCAGCGCCCCGGCTGTCAGCGCCACCCGGACCAGGAGCGAGGACAACCCAGGTCTCCATGACTCAGACTCCGTGCTCAGCCTTGTGGCTAAAAGTGAGTACCTGTATTAATTTCATTCAATCTTTACTCTGCTAACTTGATATTCAATTGTTTATTAATTTCGGATCAGACTAAACATTTTTGGAGATTTGGAGAATTTGATTTCAATGTATGCATCACAATATAACTCAATTTAGCACAGTAATTCAAGTAATATAAAGTAATATTTATTTATAATATTTGAAACAAGTTATGTCAGATGATGATATCATCGAATTTAATTGTATATTCATTTACCGCGGATATTGGCTAGCTGGTTGGTTTTTGTGCCAACGCGCTTTTCAATTCTCCCATACCTGTAGCACTAATTAACTTACAGTGCTTATTGTGGAGAGTATGCCTCCTTTAGGACCGTATTGTTTAAGTGTATAAATTAGCCCCAGGCTGTCTGTGACAAGTGTGTCAAGCGCAGAGCAATACACAGTGCGACAATAACAACATTCACCTTTATTAACCGCTCATCGCATGTCAAAAGACAACGTGTGAAACCTGCACTGAAGGCGTGTGACTCTCTGTAATGAATGGGTCAAAGTCTGTTATTCAGACCTGCCGAGTTGAAGGACACATGCTTAGACAGCACACGTTTTCCATAGCCTACATAATCCTGTCTGTCTGCCTCATGCATCGCTAACAGGCTTCTCTCTGTTGTCCCCAGGTTGTCAACAGATCAGCGGGAGGTGGTCTGTCACCTTTGACATGTCCTCCATCTCTGCAAGTGACAACGTCCAGCGGTCCGAGCTGAGGATCCGCCTGCCTGCCTTCTCCGCCTCGGACCACGCCACCGTGGACATCTACCACTCCCAGAAGGGCCACTGCTCCAGCCGGCCATGCCCAGAGGAGAGCCTCTTCCTGGGCCGCCTCAGAGCCGAGCCCAGCCTCCTGACCTCCACCACGTCGTCCTCCTGGAGGGTGTTCAACGTCACCTCTCTGCTCCACCACTGGCTGCACCGGGGTCCCTCCACGCCCGCCCAGGCAGAGGGGGGACCTGGGGAGGAGGAAGGCCAGGAGAGGGTCCACCACCCCACAGCCAACCGGGTCATGATGGTGGTGTTCTCCAATCAGAACCAGGCCCCCGACGGCCGGCGGGCCCCCACCCTCATCCGCACCGCCGAGCACTCCAAGTACGTCAGTCTGGACCGGGAGCGAGCCGTGGTCGGAGCCGGGGACGGGGGAGAGAGGGCGGAGGGCGGGGCCCGCCGCAGGAAGAGGCACCACCACCACCAGGGCAGGGAGAGGGTGGCGGTGGCCGGTGTGGCCCCCGCCGGGACCCCCGCGGAGGAGAGGAAAGGCCCGCTGTGCAGGAAGGTGGACATGTGGGTGGACTTCGACCAGATCGGCTGGAGCGAGTGGATCGTCTATCCCAAACGCTACAACGCCTACCGCTGTGAGGGCAGCTGCCCCACGCCGGTGGACGAGACCTTCACCCCCACCAACCACGCATACATGCAGGTAAGACCGTGACACTGTTAACGCCGACGGGGTTGAAATGACTCAGATTAGAGTCGTTTGTCGTCAGGTTAACTTTTTGAGATGTGACTTGTTTACAATTACAACAGTGTGTGACAGCGTGTGAGTTTCTATTCATGGACACTAACATCTCTCTCTCTCCCTCTCCCTCCCTCTCTTTCCCTCCCTCCCTCCCTCTCCAGAGCCTGCTGAAGCTTCACCACCCAGACCAGGTGCCGTGCCCGTCCTGCGTGCCCACGCGCCTCGCCCCCCTCTCCATGCTCTACATCGAGAACGGCGAGGTGGTGATGCGCCATCACGAGGGCATGGTGGTGGAACAGTGTGGCTGCCACTGACCCGCCTGGGAGCCAAGATGGACGCCCCGTGAGCCAAGAGGCACTTCCTGGTTTCCAGAGAACACCACTCCCATTGGTTATGACGTCATCACCCCAGGGCTAGGGCTGCATGACTGGACAGAGAGGAACTCTCTCTCTTTCTCTCGCTCTCCCTCTCTCTCCCTCCCTCCCTCTCTCTCTCTCTCTCTCTCTCTCTTTATTTCTCCCTCTCTCTCTCTCTCTCTCTCTCTTTCTCCCTCCCTCGCTCTCCCTCTCTCTTTCTCCCTCCCTCTCTCTCTCTCTCTGCTCGTCGGGTCAAGTCTAGTTGAGGGTTCACTCTGTTGTCAGCGGTTACCACAGGGCGTATGGTGCGTCTGCTGTTGAAGTTTCCCAGACAGAACCGCAGATTGGATACTCCGGCCCGACTCAGAACACAAGCACTGGATAACAGAAACTGACTGGGTGGAGGACGCTGTGATCTCTACCCTGTTAAGGACCCATGAACTAAAGCAGCAGACGGTATAAAGACATGTTAGGCTTGTCAGTGCCTGCCCCAAAAGCGCTTGATTCTTTCCCTGTATGACCATAGTGTTGATGCAGTTATATTTAAAAATGTAAATATTTCATGAGAAAAAATTATTTTTAAATGGACCGAAATGTGTTTTTGACTGAATAATATGGTACACTGAACATTTTTGACGAATAAACACTATATTATGTATTTCAATTTGTGTCTGGTAGTTTTTTAGAACATTGATAGGATATGTTCTCAAATCTGTTATTTAAACAACAAAACACATTTAACAGCAGAGAGACCACAGGAGTGACAAAACATTCTTCTTTTAATTTCATGCTTGATTTCCTCTCGAGAAATAATAAGGCAGAATGTAGCCCTAGATTCAGAGCGTATGTAACAAAATGATATATTTAAAACATGGAGAAAAAAAAAAGAATTCATCCTGAGAATGCCACTTGTGCTCGCAAAATACAACCTGGGATAAGACAACTCTTTCATTAGAAAACAAAAGCATCAAGCCAGTATGAAGCAACAAGCGAAGACAGGATGACACTAAACAATACTGGTCTAATGGACGGACGGGGAGTCAGGCCAGAGCCAAGCCTGTTGGATCATGTACAAGATAGTCTTGGTACAGGTTAAACACCACGTTCACACCTGAGAGTACAGTAGAGGGTTGAATAACACATAGTCGATCTGCGTGGCAACCTCTACCATATCTGCTACTAGGCTGTTTCCATAGAGACAGCACACAATCAGTACGAAACAACAACGGCTCCATGGTGGTCGTCATGGCTGCGTCACTCCCACACGCGTCCATCTGAACGGCTAAATGTCCATCTCAAACTGGTCATCATCGCCTGGAGACACACAACAACGGTTTAGTAAAGGAACAGAAAACACAAGCGCACACACACACACACACACACACACACACACACACACACACACACACACACACACACACACACACACACACACACAGATAGACACACACAAACAGACAGACAGACACACACCTCCCCCGTTACCTGCGCTCTTGTCCTCCACGGGGCTGTGGTTGTTGTTGTTGAGGGTGTGTTTGGGGGGGGTTGCGTCATCGGACAGGGGGCTGGTCACTCCGGGGATGTCAGGGAGACAGGTGGGGGGGGCACGCGCCAGGGGGGAGGTCCGACACTGCAGGAGGAACTTCCTGTCATAGATGATTCTGGTTCCTGGGCGGAGGTGGAGGTGGAGGGGGCGGGGGCGGGGGCGGGTCAGGAGGCGGTGATGAGGGGATCAGAGAGGGAGTCAAGGAGGTGAGTGTCTACAGGTCTTGGGTAGAGATGCGTCACGTGCCCTGCAGTGTACAGAGCCTGGTTGTCTGCGGCTCGTCAAGCAGACAATCACATGATCAGCCTGCATGCCCCGACATGACCATGAGAAACACCCGCATCATCAAAGTCTGATTTATTTGTTCAGCTTCAGCTGTCAAACACAGTCAACCATGAAGTGGAATCATGTGCAGTTAAAACCTCCTCGTACGAGACCGTCAGGGGAACCGCCTCCTGCGCAATGCATCTTACGTTTTTGACGTATTTTACGTCAAAACAGGTGGTCAAACGCTGGTATAGCCAGATAATACGATCCCCCCAGACCGTGTTTCCTGGGTCTACAGAAACGATCCCCCAGAACGTCATAATTTGGAGACTGTGTCAGGGGGGGCAGGAGGGAACATGGTATCAGCTGTGGCCAGATGACTTCAGCAGTCACCTTCCCACAAACCTCCAACCGACAGTCGTAGAGTAGAAAAGCTAACTCAGCAGAATCATTTGCCGATGCAATGTTGGATTGTGGTGGCTGGTATTACCCAGGGACCACATTCCCACTGGTAAAGGTTCTCTGTTTCTCACTACTCTTATTGACGTCCACCCTGAAGAGGAATCCACCACAGGGTTGCATGACCTTGGGATGGCATTCTAAACCACAGAAAATGTGTTTTTTTTTAAGAGAGAGAGAGAGAGACTCTTCTGCAAGAGGCACTCTGCCATAGGGGTATCTATGGGTAACACTGGTAACTATGGGACAGTGTAAACTCTATTTTAGAACAACATGTTTTCGCAACAACACCGATGGCATTGCGGGTAATAGGTCTGTATAAATTGGAGGGGACGTATGGACACAAACCACAAGGCGTAGCGCCGTCTTGATTGTATACAATCAAACAGACGAATGAGAGGAGAAACGTTCAGAGATGGTGGCGTGGTTAGATGCAAACCTAATTATAGATTCAATTACATTGTTCAATGCATGCATAAACATGACAAACGTTACGGTATTATCATTGTTATTATTATTTGCATGTTGCATCATGATGAAGGTCAGGCTATTCTCAGTGGTGTGCTCGTTACCTCCGGGGGTCGTGCTGAAGAGCGTCCCTCCCGGGGTCGTGGAGTAATCCTCGGGCATGAGAGCCGCGTCGTTGATGGTGACACGTCGGGTGGTCGGGATCGCCCGACTAGTGGTTTGACTCCCGGTAGACATCCTTCAACCGATCACACTACTCCAACAACAGCTCAACAGCGTGCTCTTCCAATGCAAAAAGCGATAATCTAGAGCTAGTGAAATTACAGTAAATACATCTACTTGCTTTACGGTTTTACTTACATTCAATCTGTCCGTAGAGACCACCACATTGCCCTGCACGTGTTCAGAGAACTACACGAATACCCACTACCTCTCAAAACAACACGGCGAGGGGGCGCGACACTTCTGATAGGCGGACCAGAGGGGCACGTCACTCCAGCGCCAAGACAA
>NC_139659.1:1301809-1304774 GCF_951799395.1 Argentina silus
CGTCCCTCTGGGGTCTCACTGTTTGATATTATTGCTGTGGCAGACACCAAGTTCGCTATCTGACAGTCTGACCAGGGTTTATGAGTGTGTGTGTGTGTGTGTGTGTGTGTGTGTGTGTGTGTGTGTGTGTGTGTGTGTGTGTGTGTGTGTGTGTGTGTGAGAGATGTGTGTGTCTGTCTGCCTGTGTATGTTAAAAGTGTATGTGTGTCTATGTGTGTCTGATTTCACAGTTCATGGGTCAGGGGTCTCAGTGTTAAATTGGGCGATCACAGTGCTATCTGTCTGTCTGTCTGTCTGTCTGTCTGTCTGTCTGTCTGTCTGTCTGTCTGTTCCACCAAATCTGTGAATCGGCAACGATTCCACTCTCACCTAAATAACCAATCTTCAACCACCAGAACACGTCTTCTTCCCATGAACACAATTCTCCCTCTGATGCTCTCTGTCCCTCTCTGTCCCTCTCCCCTCTCTGTGATCGTTGGAGTGAGCCTTCGTGAGGAGCAGCAGCAGCCACAGCCAGCCGAGGTACAGCCAGCCGAGGTACAGCCTGCCGAGGGGGACGAGGTTGGAGCGTCAGCTGGAGATACAGGTGTCAGTGGAAAGGAGAGTGACTGTATGGACGTGCTCTAACGGGCCTCAGTGCCTGGATCAAGGTGTGGTACCAGGAGGTGTGGTACCAGGAGGTGTGGTACCAGGAGGTGTGGTACCAGGTCAAACTACGGAGGGGGTGTGTGTGGGAGGGGGTCTCCCCCTCGTCTTTTTAAATCACAGAGATGGGTGTTGGGTTTTGCATCAGAGTCCACTGGCTTCCACACAATGCTACCAAGCGACCGTCCCTATCCCAAATAAACATTCCCAGCATCTCTAAAAACACGGGGGCGCCACCAGGGGGAGATGTTTCAGTCCCTACATCAAAGCCAGGCCAAGCTAAACCGGGGCGGACAGCTCTAAAGGAAACACGGACAAGCAAGAACGGCGTTCACGAAGGAGAGACGGCACACACAGACGCTCACAAGCAGGGGGCGCACTTCAGCACTATCAGCTGGCCTCTCCTTCCCGCACCGAGCGCGCCATGACATCACAGGGGGGCACGGACCAACCAGGAGACGGCTCAGTGCCAAGCTAGAAGCGAGAACACATGCGGTAGATACACACACATACACACACACGCACACACACACATACACACACCGACACACATCCACATAGCATAGTAGAGTGCATATATCACATAGAATAGCAGGAACAGGGCCGGCGTGTGGAACGTTGATCTCAGCTCCGGGTCGCTGTGATGTAACAATCTGTTCAGGGAAAAAAAAACTCTGTTGCTTTTTTTGTCTGCTGTGTCGTCATCATCAGGACTCAAACACAACTCGCCCACACAAACCACCTCCTTTCCAGGGGAAGAAAGAAAGGTCCTTCCGCTGGCCCACCCCCGAGCCCAGTCCTGGGCTGGCCCCCGCAACTCATACCCCTTCAGTTTGTAGATAATGACAGTTCAAAGGTCAAAGGTCAAAGGTCATGCACCAGCAGTCAATCATGCGATTACAGTTGACAGGAAGCACTTTTTTGTTGTTTTTGTTTTTTTTCTGCTTTTTCTTTTTCTCAAGTTTTTTTTTTCTTTCTTTCTTTTTTTTTTAATAGAAAACTCATCATCATGCCCTACTCTAGTTGGTATTCTCTTTTCTTTTTTTTAAAAATGTTACAAAACTACAAGTAGATCTCCGTCTCTGTCTCTCCTCTCCTCTCCTCTGTCGCGGTGTCCGTGGTCAGTTGGAGGATGGTTCTGTGCTTGTTGTGTGTTTGTTGTTTTGCACTTCTCAAGTCTTTGTTTCCTCTCTTCTCTCCACCTCTTCTTCACTTCCCTCCACCTCTTCTTCACTTCCCTCGCTCCCCTGGTTGTGTGTTTCTTCTCTTCTCTCCACCTCTTCTTCACTTCCCTCGCTCCCCTGGTTGTGTGTTTGTGGAGGATGGTTTGGCAGTGGATGTCCGATCCTGGGGCTAGGGTTAGGGTTAGGGTTAGGGTTAGCATTAGGGTTAGGTACTTTAGTAAAATAAGAGATTATTTCTCATGATGTAATTTATAAATATATCTTATTTATATTCTAAGTAAAGGAACATCTAAAACAGAGGTAAGACTAATGATTATCCTAACATTTACTGATATGTGAGTCGAACAAAAGTGGGACATAAAGAGATGAACTGTCATTCAGATGAAGCAGCATGTTCTCTGTGCATTCATGCTCTGGTCAGGGCTGCAGGGAGGCCGTCCCAGGCTGAGAGACCTGTGCATGCACCTCTCCCTGCACGGGGATGTCCTGTCCCGTACCTGGAGGACTGGGTATGTGTGTTTACCTGGAGGACTGGGTATGTGTGTTTACCTGGAGGACTGGGTATGTGTGTTTCAGTGTTTTAGTCTCCGCAGACTGGTGCGCTTCACTGACTGAGCACCCTTCCTCACATCCACCCCCACCTGGAGCAAGGAGGGAGGGAGGAGGAGGAGGAGGAGGAGGAGGAGGAGGAGAGGAGACAAGACTCTCAGGATTTAACACTTCTAGGAGTTATCCTCTATGTGATGTGTGTGTGTGAGTGTGTGTGTGTGTGTGTGAGAGAGAGAGAGAGAGAGAGTGAGAGTGAGAATGAGAGAGAGAGTGAGAAAGAGAGAGAGAGAGAGAGAGTGTGAGAGAGAGAGAGAGAGAGAGTGACAGAGAGAGAGAGAGAGAGAGTGTGAGAGAGAGAGAGAGAGAGAGAGAGTGACAGAGAGAGAGAGAGAGAGAGAGAGTGTGTGAGAGAGAGAGAGAGAGAGAGAGTGACAGAGAGAGAGAGAGAGAGAGAGTGACAGAGAGAGAGAGAGAGAGAGAGTGACAGAGAGAGAGAGAGAGAGAGAGAGAGCTTCTGTATGTGAGAGACACACAGCGAGTGTTAAGCAGGAAAGGCCACACTGACCTTCCTGGTGACCACATTTCCG
>NC_139659.1:1304974-1307474 GCF_951799395.1 Argentina silus
AACACACACACACACACACACACACACACACACACACACACACCTGTTGTCTCCGTTGTGCTCCATGGCTCGTCTCAGTCCTGACATCTCACACAGCTGGGCGTACACCTGCTGCCCTGCAACCACAGAAAACCCTTCCTCTGAACCCAGCCCTACTCCTCCTCCTCCTCCTCCTCCCTCCCTCCTCTCTCCTGCCCTCGCTGCTCCTCCTCCTCCTCCTCCTCCTCCTGCGGTCACACCGCCGCCCGCCGCTGCCCACCACCTCCGCTCTCCTGCCTTCCGACCTCTGACCTCCTAGCTGCCCGTTCAGGTTGACCTTTGGCACGGCACCGCTGGCCCTCACCCTGTCCCTGTCGCCCAGCCCCCCCCCCCGCCCCCCCCCGGCCCCCAGCGGCGGCCCATCCTCCTCCCCTCCACCTCCCCTTCCTCCTCCTCCTCCTCTTCCTCCTCCTCCAGCTCCATGATGGAGCCGCTGGCCCCCGAGGCCCCGCTGCTGGGGCGCCCCAGGCTGCAGGGCAGGGACAGGGTGGTCCCCCTCCGAGTCGTTCCCGCCCGGCTGCTGCCCCTCCAGGGAGTAGTCCTCCACCGTCACCAGGGAGGGGGCTGACCCCCGAGGGCCACACCTGGACGTCAGACATCTCCATCAGGGTGTCTTCCTCGGTGGTGGCGATGGGGGCGCACTCCAGGCCCGTGACCTCCTGCCAGTAGGGCTCGCCCAGCGGGGAGGGCAGGCTGTACTGCATGGAGGCCGGGGACAGCAGCTCCTCCTGGACCAGCCCGTAACCTGGAGGGGGTGGTGGGGGGGGGGGGGAGACAAGAGAGAGAGGGAGACTACTAACACCACGCAGGCGCAGGCGCGGGGGGGGGGGAGGGGAGGGGTGGGGGACGGGGGAGGGGGGGACTGTTTCTCTGCCTCTATGGGAAACAGTGGGGACACAGCTCTGTCCCAATACTACACTGGGAAAGTGACTAGATTTACAGCACGTCTTCCAGTTCCGAGGAGATCCACTACACTCCCTGGTACCCCCCCCCCCCCTCGGAACAGGAAGGACTAGAACCAAGATTGGGTAACGGTGTACGTGAAGTTGCCCCTACAGCTGTGTAGTAACACGGTCATTACTCTAGTACCCACATTACATCGTTATTACACGGTTATTAGCACCAGTGAGAGAGGGAACTTCAGGTAAAGTGTGACCCGATCAGGTATCTTTCCCAGAATTTAGACTTCCTTTACCCTCTCAACTTCCATCAACACTGACCTGGATAGATGGATAAGCATTATGGCGGGAACCTATCCAGAGTGCTCAGCTGTCAGTGGATACAAAGGAGAGGAGCAGGGTGGAGGAAAGAGCTTCACCAGCATTGGGACACAGCCTGGTTCTCACCGGTATGGTAGCAGCAGTCAAATGGGGGAAAGGGCGTTTAAAATGGAGTCACATCCATTGTTTATGAGTGGGATTCGGGGGTATACCGGTTAGGATTCGGGGGGTACGGTTTGGGATTTGGGGGTACACCGGTTGGGGAAGGTTTCTTAGTCACTAACAAAGTAAAGCAGTGGCTGAATCTCTACTTCCTGACAGGAAGAGAGAGGCGGTGAGTAGTATTAGGGTTGGCACGGTAACCAATATCTCACATAACATGAATTACAAACAGCATTTAAGGCTTGAATGTTCATATTTTCAGGGTGATCTTTGTTCTCATTCAGAAACGTTCTCTGTGAGTGTGAATATACAGCACCAGTCAAACGTTTGAACACACCTTGCCAAGAGTGTGCAAAGCTGTCATCAAAGCAAAAGGTGGCTACTTTGAAGAATCTAAAATATAAAACATATTCTGGTTTGTTTAACACTTTTTTGTTTACTACATAATTCCATATGTGTTCCTTCATAGTTTTGATGTCTTCAATATTAATCTACAATGTAGAAAATAATACAAATAAAGAAACACCATTAAATGAGAAGGTGTGTCCAAACCTTTGACTGGTATTGTAAGTTGTCATTATAATAACGGTTATCGGTAAACTCTTCACTGAGTTCTGTTATCGTCCCAACACTAATCACGTCCCAACACTAATCACAAGTTTGTGGGTCGGCAGGCTGCTGATTCTGCTGAGAGAATTGCAAGTTACTGTTGCACTTTTGCACGTACACACACACACACACACACACACACATTGACAACCAGCCACACACACACACACACACACACACACACACACACACACACACACACACACACTCGTTCAAAGCAAATGCTCACACATTCAGACACTTGCACATTTCGACATATGAACACACACATTCAACCATTCACTGAAAGAATTCACACACCTACAGACAGAGTTTCATCACAGACACTCTCTCATTTCTATTGTAGAATGACTGATATCTCCAGCATGATTTACATGTCTGTGTTTTTTTTACTGTTGGTACAGTGTGTTCAGTGTGTTAGTCTGTATGCTTTTGACCGTCTTTTCTCCCCATGCAAGACTGTCTAACTG
>NC_139659.1:1309974-1322474 GCF_951799395.1 Argentina silus
CGCACGAGGCGTCTGAAAGGGTCAACTAACAATGACTCACTCACTGGGAGGTGCACTGAGGGGCGATCAAGGACATGCGGACACACAGAACAGTCTCATTGGGGGCGTGGAGGGGAAACCTCCCCTTTCCGCAGACGTCACTCACAAAGGATCACTTTGAGAATCATCGTCACCACCAGCAGCAGTCAACCATGCAGCCCAAAGTGGCCCACTTACCCCTCCTGAAAAATAGGTGCCTTATAAGGCGGGGCTTGTGCACTAGGATAGGGACGCGGGGGCGCGTCATGTCCGTGACCTCTTGTGGAGCAACAGAGATAAGGTCATAACAGTCACTGTCACCCACAGGCTGGGGGGGGGGGGGGGGGGGGGCTGGGGGTCCATAGGGGAGGGATGTGGGGGTGTATGGTTGGTTATATGGAGTGGGGTAGTACTGTTGTTTACGTACAGTAGGATGTGGGGGTGTATGGTTGGTTATATGGAGTGGGGTAGTACTGTTGTTTACGTACAGTAGGATGTGGGGGTGTATGGTTGGTTATATGGAGTGGGGTAGTACTGTTGTTTACGTACAGTAGGATGTGGGGGTGTATGGTTGGTTATATGGAGTGGGGTAGTACTGTTGTTTACGTACAGTAGGATGTGGTGTGTGTTTACGTTGAGGGCGGTGGGGGAGACTCGAGTAAGGTGTGTGTGTGTGTGTGTGTGTGTGTGTGTGTGTGTGTGTGTGTGTGTGTGTGTAACTGTATGTGTCTGCTTGCGGTGTGTGTGTGTGTAACTGTATGTGTTTGCGTGCGGTGTGTGTGTGTGTGTGTGTGTGTGTGTGTGTGTGTGTGTGTGTGTGTGTGTGTGTGGGTGTGTGTAACTGTATGTGTCTGCGTGCGGTGTGTGTGTAACTGTATGTGTCTGCGTGTGGTGTGTGTGTGTGTGTGTGTGTGTGTGTGTGTGTGTGTGTGTGTGTGTGTGTGTGTGTGTGTGTGTGTGTGAGTGTGTGTGTGTGTGTGTGTGTAACTGTATGTGTCTGCTCTTGCTATGTGCGTGTGTGCGTGTGTGTGTGTGTGTGTGTGTGTGTGTGTGTATGTGTGTGTATGTGTGTAACTGTATGTGTGTAACTGCCTGCGTGTGTGTGTGTGTGTGTATCTTACCATTGATGACGCTGGGGGAGAGCAGGGTGGAGTCTCGGGCGGCCAGCCTGCAGGCCCCCTCCTCTAAGCCCCCCGGCCCCGGCTGGGGGGCCTGACCCTCCAGAGAACTCACGATGTCTGACCGGTCGATGCTCTTCAGAGCCCCATACAGACTCTCCACTGACACACATGGGGCAGAGAGAGGGTGCATTGTTAAACACGGGGGGGGGGGACAGAGAGAGGGGTGCATTGTTAAACACGGGGGGGGGGGACAGAGAGAGGGGTGCATTGTTAAACACGGGGGGGGGGGGGTGACAGAGAGAGGGGTGCATTTTTAAACATCAACAAAAGAACAAAAATAAATCCAGACAGTTCAGACAGTGGAATAACTCAACGAAAGAGGGAAGGAGAGAGGGACATGTTGAGGGTCAGATAGTCAGACAGATAGACTTGTAGAGAGAGAGAGAGAGAGAGAGAGAGAGAGAGAGAGAGAGAGAGAGAGAGAGAGAGAGAGATGTCATTTAGAGGGAAAAGAAAACAATATGCAGAGATGGAGAGAGAGACGGACGTCTGGAGGATGAGAGGAATGAGAGGAACAGTATATGTAGAGCAGGGGAGGCTGGTGGAGGTAGAAATCGGAGGACGGGCTCATTGTAATGCATGGAATGGAATGTGGAATGGTATCAAACATTCCTCATTCCTCATTCCGTTCCATGTATTACAATGAGCCCGTCCTCCCATGTCTACCTCCGCCAGCCTCCCCTGATGTAGAGGAACACAGACTCACTCTTGGCCCTCTTGCCCTCCCGGCCGGCCCACAGGTTGAGCAGAGCTGAACTCTGGTCCAGGAGAGAGTTCGGGTTCTCCACCCGGATCCTGTTAATGTCATCTACACCAAACTGCAGCTCCCGCGCTAACTCTGAGAGAGGGAGGGAGGGAGGGAGGGAGGGAGGGAGGGAGAGAAAAGAGAGAGAGAGACAGATCGAGAGAGAGAGAGACAGACAGACACGCAGACAGTAAAGTCACTCACTCAGTATCTGATGTATCTTCATCATCATCTTTATCATTTGGAGACTATGTTGCAACGTGTACTGTATGGAAACAAACACATCCAGGCACAGGGCCACTGACCTGCCCAGCTCAGGCCCAGCTGTTCAGAGATCAGGGAGATCTTCAGCTCAGTCCTCTCCATGGCATTCACTGTGGCTGAAAGAAACACCAGCAGGTTCAGAAACACAACGGGACACACACCCCACACACACACACACACACACACACACACACACACACACACACACACACACACGCACACGCACACACACCACACACACACACACACACCCCACACACACACACACACACACACACACACACGCACGCACGCACGCACACCACACACACACCACACACACCACACACACACACACACACACACACACACACACACACACACACACACACACACACACTGTCAGCGTGTAGCTAGTAACTACTGTCAACCCCAGCACACCAGAAACAACCACACAGCCTTACAGTCCTTATTACAGGGTCATGTCATATTGAAGGATTATGATTATGAAAGATCTCTCTTAGATTTCCCAACATTACTTCAAAACCTGAAACCAAAATGAGTCACCGTCCCGAACCCCAACCCCAACCCTGTTGCTATTAAACAGATAATAGCAATCCTACTTACCTTGACAAAAGCACTGTTCTGTTGTGCGGGAATAATCAATATCACCCACAGAGTACAACATGTTTTTGCCAATAATGCGATCATCAGTGTTAGCAGGCCGTGGGCCGGGCCGGGCCGGGCCAGGCGGGGCGGGTTAGATACGGGTAGAGTATAGGAGTAGGAGGCACCGATTCAGACACCGGTTCCGTCTAGTAGCCAAACAGAACCATAGAGGGACAGAGGTGCACGGTAGCAGCGCTGAGCTCAGCAAGACAGAGAAGGCCACGCCCACACACCTCCACCTTTTAACCTCTGAACCAATGAACAACCCCCTCCTTCGCCGCTGTTCTCATCCCCCCCAGGGCCAATCAGAGGGCTCCTCTGTCTGGCTCCGCTGCGAGGTCACGCCCATTCTCAGCGCTAAGCTAAGTGCTAACGCACGCCATGCTAACGGGACTCGCAGCGGAGCGCCCGGCGCCATGCACACCATCATCACAAGGTCAAAGGTCATTCATTACCGGAGCGGCCCGGAGAGCCGGTAACGGGCCGGGCCAGGCTACCATGGATCTGCCCGGGGCCTGGAGAGGCCGCTTATCTCTGGCACATTCACTGTGTCGCCAGCATACGGGTCCGGTTCCGTCTGGGGGGGCGTATGCTGTTCTAGAGCAGTGCATCGCATCCAATGCCCAAAGTGCCATGCGTACGCAAGAGATATAGAGATACAGAGACTGGGAAGCAGGGGGGGTGGGGGTGGGGGTCAGGGGACAGGGGTCAGGGGTCAGGGGTCAGGGGGGCAGTGCAACATTCAGGGCCCGTCTCCTCCGCAGGGAGGGGGCTGGAGGACAGGCGTGGAGGGGCTTACCTAGACCAGGCTCATTCAGGGCGCTGTAGCGCTCCCTCAGGGCCAGGGGGGTCAGAGTTCGCCTGCGCTCCTCACTGCCGACCACCTAGGACGCACACAAACACACACACACACACATGACATTGTCACACCAAACACACACACACACACACACACAAACACAACATCGTCACACAAACACACACTACTCACTCACCAGAAACAGTGTCTCTACACCACTAAACAGTTCATCATTGCTGCCTCATTATAGGTATACTATTTATCTGTTTATCAAATAAATAATAAAAAAAAAAGAATCAAATCAAATCAAAGTTGATTTATTATATACATAGAATACAGGGGATGCTATGAAATGCTCAGGGCAGGCTAGCTCCTCAACAATGCAGCAATCACAAACAAACAACAAACAATGCAATATATTTCACCCAGGGCCACACTTATTGTCAGATAGTTTGACTGTTGATTGTATATTGTGTCCTGTATTGTTGTTCTGTTCCCTCCCCTGTATTCCACTGCCCTGTTGAGAGGTTGATCCTAATAAGCGTTCTATTGTACTTTAACAGCCGTATGCTCTGCAGGTGATAAAAACTATGATTTGTCACAACAAGGTAAGAAATATTCATACAGACTGTACGATATACAGGAAATACAGGCAAACAGCACAAGGTATTCACAAGGTATTCACTATGTATTCTCTATGTATTCTCTATGTATTCTCTATGTATTCTCTATGTATTCCTATGTATTCTCTATGTATTCTCTATGTATTCTCTATGTATTCACCATGTATTCTCTGTGTATTCTCTATGTATTCTCTATGTATTCTCTATGTATTCTCTATGTATTCTCTATGTATTCTCTACAAGGTCGTTTCTTGTCCTCAGCCCCAGAGTGGTTTTGTGGCAATTTATCTGTCTTGTTGTGAGTGGAGATAAATGAAGCTAAAATAGAACGGGGATGGTGGCGCTGAAGCAGGACGGCGTGCGTTCAGTTCATGTCTGCTTTTGAGAAGCCAATCGATAAGCTGCCTCCAGTCAGACTCCTTTCAGAAACAGATATTCCCGCAGATATCCCATATCTCCACTTTCTGATCCATTCTCTGTATAATTTGGCCTCTTTATTTAGCTTTTCAAAGCTGTAGATCACAGAGCAGCTGATGAAGAGCCCGTTGAGCTCCCGAGGAGAGATTAAAATCCTGTCTAGAGGAGAGGGACTAATCTATAAGCAATTACATTAAAAAAAAACCCGACTCCATTCATAATTTCCGTGAAATGACGAATGACTTCAATCAGAACTGCTAATGGAGAAGGGAGGTCCTGCATATCCTTGCCGGAGAGGAGGGGTCAAGAGGGGTGGGGAGAGGGTGTATTGGAGTGGGTGTATTGGAGTGGGTGTATTGGAGAGGGTGTATTGGAGTAGGTTGTGGGTGTATTGGAGTAGGTTGTGGGTGTATTGGAGTGGGTGTATTGGAGTGGGTGTATTGGAGTGGGGCGTGGGTGTATTGGAGTGGGTGTATTGGAGTGGGTGTATTGGAGTGGGTGTATTGGAGTGGGTGTATTGGAGTAGGTTGTGGGTGTATTGGAGTGGGTGTATTGGAGTGGGTGTATTGGAGTGGGGCGTGGGTGTATTGGAGTGGTTTAGAGTGGTTGAGTGGGGTCCTGAGAGCGTGTGAGTGGTGGAGGGTTAGGGAGTGTGTGTGTGTGTGTGTGTGTGTGTGTGTGTGTGTGTGTGTGTGTGTACCTTGACGCAGGGGGGCATGGTGATGTTGAGGTTACACAGCACGTGTTGTGCGTCCTCGTACTTGGTGGACTTGCGTAGGAAGGACAGGAACCCAGAGGCTTCCTTATTGCTGTCTCTGACCTGATACAGAGAGAGAGGGAGGGAGGGAGGGGGGGGGGGGGGAGGGAGGGGGGAGGAGGGAGGGAGGGAGGGAGGGAGGGAGGGAGGAGGGAGAGAAACAGAGAGAACCAGAAAGAGGAAAGAAAGAGAAAGGAGGAGGCAGGAGGAGAGAGAATCGGTGGGTGAAGAAAGAGGAGTGAGAGATGGAGAGAAAGAGCAGGTAAAGAGAGAAATCCCAGAAAGGTGGAAATTAGGATGGAGTGAAAAAAGAGTGAAAGAGAAAGAGGGGGAAGAAGAAAAAGAGAGCAGAGGGAGAATTAGGCAACCTGCAATGTCGTTGGTTCTGTGGAGCAGAAACACAGGAGGGGGGGAGGGGGGGGGATGGAAGCAGTCCATAGGCAGGCGAGAGAGAGAGATTTACCTGCACATTTACCTGGACGTCTGTCAGACCAGACAGTACAGAGTGACCGTGAGAAAGAGAGAGAGAGACAGTGAGACAGACATACAGACAGGCAAGGCCGCAAGATAGGCAGGCAGGCAAGAAGGTGAAAAGAGTTGTTTCTTTTAAGGACGTCATGCATGCAGTTACAGCTACAGAGAGAGTAGGTTGTTAGGTTGGTAGAGGGGTAGGTGGGTAGGTGGGTAGGTTGGTAGAGGGGTAGGGGGGTAGGTAGGTGGGTAGGTGGGTAGGTAGGTGGGTAGGTAGTTGGGTAGGTAGGTGGGTAGGTGGGTAGATAGGTAGGTGGGTAGGGAGGTATGGAGGTAGGGAGGTAGGTAGGTAGGTAGGTGGGTAGGTGGGTAGGTAGGTAGGTAGGTAGGGAGGTAGGTATGGAGGTAGGGAGGTAGGTAGGTAGGTAGGTAGGTAGGTAGGTAGGTAGGTGGGTAGGTAGGTAGGTAGGTAAGTAGGTGGGTAGGTAGTTGGGTAGGTAGGTGGGTAGGTGGGTAGGTAGGTAGGTGGGTAGGGAGGTATGGAGGTAGGGAGGTAGGTAGGTAGGTAGGTGGGTAGGTGGGTAGGTGGGTAGGTAGGTAGGGAGGTAGGTATGGAGGTAGGGAGGTAGGTAGGTAGGTAGGTAGGTAGGTAGGTAGGTGGGTAGGTAGGTAGGTAGGTAGGGAGGTAGGTATGGAGGTAGGGAGGTAGGTAGGTAGGGAGGGAGGTAGGTAGGTAGGTAGGTAGGTAGGTAGGGAGGTAGGGAGGTAGGGAGGTAGGTAGGTAGGTAGGTAGGTGGGTATGGAGGTAGGGAGGTAGGTAGGTAGGTAGATAGGTGGGTATGGAGGTAGGGAGGTAGGTAGGTAGGTAGGTAGGTAGGTGGGTAGGTGGGTAGGTAGGTAGGTAGGTAGGGAGGTAGGGAGGTAGGTAGGTAGGGAGGTAGGTAGGTAGGGAGGTAGGGAGGTAGGTAGGGAGGTAGGGAGGTGGGTAGGCGGGTAGGGAGGTAGGGAGGTAGGGAGGTGGGTAGGTAGGGAGGTAGGTAGGGAGGTAGGGAGGTGGGTAGGCGGGTAGGGAGGTAGGGAGGTAGGGAGGTGGGTAGGCGGGTAGGGAGGTAGGGAGGTAGGGAGGTAGGTAGGTAGGGAGGTAGGTAGGTAGGGAGGTAGGGAGGTAGGTAGGGAGGTAGGGAGGTGGGTAGGCGGGTAGGGAGGTAGGGAGGTAGGGAGGTGGGTAGGCGGGTAGGGAGGTAGGGAGGTGGGTAGGCGGGTAGGGAGGTAGGGAGGTAGGGAGGTGGGTTGGTGGGTATGGAGGTAGGTGGGTAGGTAGGTAGGTAGGTAGGTGGGTAGGTAGGTAGGTAGGTAGGGAGGTAGGTAGGTGGGTAGGTAGGTAAGTAGGTAGGTAGATACGCCACGATGGAGAAGAATACTTCACACAAGCCACTCGCCTGGCTGACACGGAACGGAAAGCGCACACTACGCACAAAGCCACACACACAGACAGACAGACAGACAGACAGACAGACAGACAGACAGACAGACAGACAGACAGACAGACACAAAGATATAGAGACAGACAGACACACAGACAGACACACAGACAGACACACAGAAAGACATACAGATACACAGAGATATACACAGACAGACAGACAGACAGACAGACAGACAGACAGACAGACAGACAGACAGTCACACAGACAGACACACAGACAGACACACACACACACACACACACACACACACACACAGGCAGACAGACACCCACACACACACACACACACACACACAGACAGACAGACACCCACACACACACACACACACACACACACACACAGACAGACAGACACACACACACACACAGACAGACAGATAGACACACAGACAGACAGACAGACAGACACACAGATGGAAAGACAAGATGTCAGTGAAAGAGAGATGTTGGTTGGAACAAGGACAGAGAGAGATTCAAGATTCAGACTGAGAGTGAAACCGAGAGACAGGATGGGAGAGGACACACAAGATAGGTTGAGGAAGATACACAGAAACCAGACAGACAGATGGACAGACAGACAGATGTACAGCAGACAGACAGACACGTCTGGAAGACACAATGACAGACACACAGCCGACCGACAAATCAGGAAAAAACAGATTGTCAGAAACACAGACAAGTACAAACACACTAAACCGAAAGATTGACAGTCAGTCAGAAAGACAGGAAAACACGACAAAACAAAACATCGTGACTGACGGACAGACAGATCGACAGACAGATCGACAGACACAGAGAGAACGACCGACACATCCTGTCCTCGAACGAAACGACAGACGGACCGACAGACGAATATTTCCATTAAATGGACAGAATAACGTAAATGGAATATTCCAGGAGGACAGAAGACAGGAACAGAGCGGTAGAGAGACAGGGAGGAGGAGGGGAAGACAGACCTTGACAGACACAGGCAGCCGGTTGTCCCTGAAGGCCTGGAAGCTGAAGCTGCGTGGCTGCTGGGTGGCTTTCCTCACTGGCACCAGGTTACCAGAACACTCCAGGTGCAGGGGCATGCCCTCCATCACCTGAGGGGGGCAGCAGAGAGGAGAACCATGACGTCAATAAGAACAGAATTATCAATAACAGTCTAAGCCTTTACCAAACACTTCGGTTCACACTCAGCCATCGGACAAAATAGACCTCGACTAAAATGGAGCTGAGAAACAGTCTGCAGAGACACCTCTGTGCACAGTGTAGCTCGCCAAGTGTTTTATGTGGTATCTCCCAAGCAACAACACTTTGATTGGCTACAAAATGAAGCATCAGAACTTATGCATTCTTGGTGAATAAAATCTCCCTTGGCACTCTAGAACGTTGACCATTTGTGGCGACTTTATTCACCCTCGGCACTGAATGAGTTAAGACACCTAACACGACCCTCCAACCCTGACCCCTGCCCCCTGACCCCCTGCCCCCCGACCCCTGCCCCCTGCCCCCCGACCCCTGGGCTAACCTCTATGTCCCTGCTGCGGGCCACCTCGCTGAAGTTCTCGTGCAGCTCCAGGGTCTTGTCCATCTTGTCATCGGTCATGCAGTAGCAGCGCAGGCGGCCCTCCCGGGCCTCGTTCATCTTGGCGAAGATCACAAACTTGGCCATGTACGGCACCGCCATCAGCTCCCGGTACAGCAGGTTGGCGAAGGTCACCGCCTCGGCCGTGCGCGGGCAGTCTGCCAGCCAGAACCTGGGGAGAGGAGAGGAGAGAGGGATGAGAGGAGGAGGAGGCGGGAGGTACAGAGGGGGTGAGGGGAAAGAGAGAGTCTGTGTGTGTGTGTGTGTGTGTGTGTGTGTGTGTGTGTGCGTGTGTGTGCGTGTGTGTGTGTGTGTCTGTGTGTGTGTGTGTGTGTGTCTCACCTTGCAGACACGTTGGTGGTGAAGTTGGCACAGTTGTGGGCGTACATCAGCTTGGTGGTGCCAGTGATATCCTCCCACTGGGCCGGCGCAGTTCCACCTGGGGGGGGGGGACGGGACCGTTTCATCACCCCATTTCTACACCTCCACTTTTTCATTCTCTCCATTTCTATTTGGAGAGCAGCTCTAGTGCCGACCCCTAATCCAGAACAGTAGTGTGTTCTCTGGCTCCAGACTGCATCCTTCCTCACCTTCACACCCTCCTGTCAACAACAGCTGGCTCTGAACCAAAGTTAAGTTAAATGGAGGACATTATTACAGGGAGACTCTGCACCGTACCAATGACAATGCAGAGGGGGACATACGGACACACAGACAGACACACAGACACACAGACAGACAGACACACACACAGACACATAGACAGACACACAGACACACAGACAGACACACAGACAGACACACAGACAGACACACACACAGACACATACACAGACACACAGACAGACACACAGACAGACACACACACAGACACATAGACAGACACACAGACACACCGACAGACACACAGACACACAGACAGACACACAGACACACAGACAGACAGACAGACACACAGACATACAGACAGGACACATAGACACACAGACACACAGACAAACAGACAGACAGGTACACAGACACAGACACACAGAAAGACAGGCAAACAGACAGACACACAGACACACAGACAGACACACAGACAGACACACAGACACACAGACAGACACACAAACACACAGACAGACAGACAGACAGACAGACAGACACACAGACACACAGACAGACAGACAGACACACAGACACACAGACAGACACACAGACAGACACACAGACAGATGGTCTCTGGACCGTACCAATGACGCTGCAGAGGAGGCGCAGGCTGGTGGTGTCCCCCTCCCCAGCGTCCCGGACGCTCTCCCTCCAGGACGGGGGCAACGGGATACGCAATCCGATTGGCCGGTGGAACTTGCGTCGGCGTGGCTCCACGGTCACCACCGGGCTGAAGGTCGCCTGGTTACCGAGCTGCTGAGTCAGCAGCTCGTCCGGGATTGGCTGAGCCTGAAAGTGGGAGGGGCAGAGAGAGACAGAAGAAGGGATGAAAAGAGAACAGGATGTTCTGTACAGAGAAGTTAAGAAAGGGAAAAGAGGAGGAAAAGACATGAACAAATAGAGGACAGAGAAGACTTAGAGGACAGCGCTCAGGGAACAAAGGGATGGAAAAGAGGGCAGAAGAACTCTAGATAATCCCACACCTTAGACACACACACACACACACACACACACACACACACACACACACACACACACACACACACACACACACACACACACACACACCACTTCATCACACACTTCATCACATACACACAGAGACACACCACTTCATCACCTCTGTCAAGGAGCTGAGAGCTCAGATCAGGGCTGAAGTGGGCATGAGTGTCTGGATGAAGGAGAAACACTAAGTGAAAAGAGAAATAAAATACATGCAGGCGCTTCACATCCCTATTCATCAGAAAAAACAACCACGTGGAAAGTACTCAGAAAAAAGGATGTAATGTCAGAATTGATGAATAAAAAAACAAATCATGACCAAAGTAGAAGATAAGGGACAATGTGGAGAAGAACCAAATCCAACCAACTGAATATTATATATATACGCCATTTAGCTGACGCTTTTATCCAAAGTGACTTACATTGCAGTGAGTTCATCCATTTCAGTATATATGGTCCCAGCAGGAATCAAACCCACAACCTAAGCGTTGTTAGCGCCATGCTCTACCAACTGAGCCACAGAGGACCACAGAGGACCACAGAGGACCACTCACACTCATGGAAACAGGAGACAAATATAGTCCTGGTAAACGGAGGTGTAGCGTCAGTGTGTGTGAGAGCCAGTTCTCCGTGTGTGTTTCTGTGGAGGTGTAGCGTCAGTGTGTGTGAGAGCCAGTTCTCCGTGTGTGTTTCTGTGGAGGTGTAGCGTCAGTGTGTGTGAGAGCCAGTTCTCCGAGTGTGTTTCTGTGGAGGTGTAGCGTCAGTGTGTGTGAGAGCCAGTTCTCCGTGTGTGTTTCTGTGGAGGTGTAGCGTCAGTGTGTGTGAGAGCCAGTTCTCCGTGTGTGTTTCTGTGGCGTCTGGACGGCGGTCAGCTCCGGCCTCTGCCAGCTCCCTGTCCCTGTGCTGCCACCCTGTCTCATTTGGCAGGGCGTGGCGGTGACTGAGGAGGCTGCGTTTGGAACAGAGCCTATTCAATCAAACCCTGAATCTGGACTTTGAGGGATTTGTTGTTGAAAACAACCCTCTTCTTGAGGTGCACCAATGCACATGGATTAACATTTCCATTTCCATTTATGGCATTTAGCAGACGCCTTTATCCAAAGAGACTTACAACAAATACATTTGTTTAAGTAAGTGAATCATCTATCCATCAGTCATCATAAGATAAAGTAATCAATGCTCTGTTTCTGCCTGAAACTCGTCTGGCGTTCTCTCTGAAACACGGCAAACGAAGCTGAGTGGAAGGAGATGGAGGGCCGTGACTGTGACCCCCTCCTCCTCCCCCTCCTCCTCCTCCTCTCCCATCCTCCTCCTCCTCTTCCCCCCTCCTCCTCCCCCTCCTCCTCCTCACAAGGAGGGCCGTGACTGTGACAGGCACAGAACTGTCTCTGTGATAAGCCTCTCCCATCCTCCTCCTCCTCTCCCATCCTCCTCCTCCTCTCCCATCCTCCTCCTTCTCTTCCCCCCCTCCTCCTCCCCCTCCTCCTCCTCACAAGGAGGGCCGTGACTGTGACAGGCACAGAACTGTCTCTGTGATAAGTCTCTCCCATCCTCCTCCTCCTCTCCCATCATCCTCCTCCTCATCTTCTTCCTCACCTGCAGCCCCAGCCGTACTCTCTTGGTGACGGCGGTCTCGGGGAAGATGGCCTGGACGTGAGGCACCAGCTTGCTGCTCAGCTGACCTCCCTCTGGGCCAATGAGGTCGCTCTCCTGCTGGACGCGGGACACCACGGCGAAGTAGAGGGGGAAGTCTGTGGAGATGATACGACGGATCCTCTTCTTCTCCAGCTCCTCGTGACTCTCCAGGTCTGGGGGAGGAGGGGGGGGAGAGGAGGGAGAGGGGGGGAGAGAGAGAGGGAGAGGGGAGG
>NC_139659.1:1327474-1329974 GCF_951799395.1 Argentina silus
ACAAGATGGAGAAGGGCATCGTTAGAGTCATTTACATTCTGCCTCAGGGCTGCGCCTCCACGCGCGTCTCTCTCCAGACACAGAGCGCCTTCCGCTACCACCACCCTGACCCTCGGCTGAAAATCACAACCACAGACACACACACAGATGAACACCTAACCGGGAACGCTTTCAGACAGCGTGGAAAGGTCTGCTGAACGTTGCCGACCTACCCTCGTCCTCCGAAACATCCAGTATCTCATCCACCGTCTCGGGGAAACTCATCCGATGCTTCTCCGTGGTGATCTGAGAGAGAAACGAGAAGAGAGGAGTGAAGAAATGGGGGGAGAGAAGGAGAGAGAGGTGGGGAGGGGGAGAGCAACGAGGTCAGCTGAAACGTGGCTTCGCTGGGATTCGGGAACCTGGTCGACCAGAGAACTCCAGTCATGTTGTTGGTTCGTATCGTCACCTACTGCAAGGTCAAGTTCATGTCCAAGTTCAAGATCCGTTAATTTGTATGTACTTGCAACCAAACCTGCCTTGGGCAGAGCAGCTCTCCAACATCCGCAACAACAACAACAACAACAACAACAACAACAACAGAAGGTAATGAAGATAATAAGCTAGTGAAAACAATAATACTGATACAGATTAATCTAGCAGCAGGATTATTATTAGCAGCAGGAGAGGGAGTCAAGTACAGAGCGCCCACACACACACCACACACCACACACACACACACCACACACACACACACACACACACACACACACACACACACACACACACACACACACACACACACACACACACACACACATACACACACACACACACCACACACATAACGACGGTCAAGTGCTGCTCACCACGGAAACGGCTTCCTCTGTGACCAGCTTGAGCACGTCGATGACGGAGATGTAGCCCAGGCGCTTGGCGATGCCCAGAGGAGACGTCCCGTTCTGGAGGAGGCAAACACACACACACACACACACACACACACACACACACACACACACACACACACACACACACAGTATCAGTCCTGTTCTACCACAGGAGGCAGAATGGAGGAATACACCAGGAGAGGCTGGCGGAGGTAGAAATCGGAGGTTTAATATTCCTCAATCCTCATTCCACTGAATGAGCCCGTCCTCCAATTTCTACCTCCTCCAGCCTCCCCTGGAATACACAGGTACACACACCAGAGGTGGGCTGGAAAGTACTGAAGTGTTCAGTAGAGGACACAGAGGATGAGAGGAAGAGGAAGAGGAGAGAAGAGTGATGGAGGGCTGAAAAAGGGAGGGATGATGGAAGAAGAAGAGTGGTTACCGTGGTGATCTCGTTGGGCTGGGCTCCATGTTTCAGCAGCAGGGTGACAATGTCTGTGTGACCCTGCTGAGCTGCCTGGTGGAGGGGCGTGTAGCCCACCTGGAGAGAGGGGGGGGGGGGGGGGGGGAGAGACGGGGGAGAGAGAGAGAGAGAGAGATTGAGAGAGAGAGAGGCGGGGGAGAGAGAGAGGGGGGGGAGAGAGAGAGGCGGGGGAGAGAGAGAGGGGGGAGAAAGAGAGAGAGAGAGAGAGAGGGAGAGAGAAAGGGGGGAGAGAGAGAGAGAGGGAGGGGGAGAGAGAGAGTGAAAGAAAGAGAGAGAGAGAGAGAGACGTAGAGGGAGAGAGAGAGAGAGAGAGTTGTAGAGGGAGAGAGAGAGAGAGAGAGAGAGTTGTAGAGGGAGAGGGAGAGAGAGAGAGAGTTGTAGAGGGAGAGAGAGAGAGAGAGAGAGAGTTGTAGAGGGAGAGGGAGAGAGAGAGAGAGTTGTAGAGGGAGAGAGAGAGAGAGAGAGAGTTGTAGAGGGAGAGAGAGGGGGGGGGGAATGTTACAATCAATGAAAGATTCTGACGTGTATTTATATGGTAATAGCATCAAGGTTTTTTCTGACATCGACCCAGATTTGTTGAATAGACTCTTCATGTCTAATCTGAGACCACGGCTCTGAGCAGACAGCTGCTGAACAGTCCTGACACGAGGGCGGACCTGCCGTAATAGAGGTCATGTGTGTGTGTGAGAGGTTGTCGGGGTGTGTGTGTGTGTATGAGAGTGTGTGTGTGTGTGTGTGTGTGTGAGTGTGTGTGTATGAGTGTGTTACAGTGTGTGTGTGTGTGTGTGTGTGTGTGTGTGTGTGTGTGTGTGTGTGAGTGTGTGTGTATGAGTGTGTTACAGTGTGTGTGTGTGTGTGTGTGTGTGTGTGTGTGTGTGTGTGTGTGTGTGTGTGCGAGCATGCATGCGTGTGTGTGTGTGTGTGTGTGCGTGCGTGCGTGTGTGTGTGTGTGTGTGTGTGTGAGAGAGCTCACTCTGGTCTTGCTGTTCACATGAGCCTGCTGCTGCAGAAGAAACTTCACCATCTTAATGTTGCCATAGTGACAGGCCACATGAAGGGGTGTGTATCCCATCTGAATGAGAAAGAGAAAGAGAGGGGGGGGGGGAGAGGAGAGGGGGGAGAGGAGAGGAGGGGAGGGGGGGAGAGG
>NC_139659.1:1342474-1349308 GCF_951799395.1 Argentina silus
TACATGAGCTCACAAGGGCTTATCTGTGGACGATATGTAAGCTCGCCAATTAAAACACACCTTGCATAATCATAATCCATCATCCTTAACATAATTATAATCATTGTAATCTATAACATGGCAACATAAAGATCGACTGTAAGTCAATATTCTCTGCTATTGGATACATCACAGACAACAACAACAACAACAACATCCATCTCCTTTGTTTTTCCTGTACAGTGTATTGTATTGCAGTTGTGAATTAAATATGGCACACAAAGATTGATTTATTGATTTATTGATTGATAGACAGTCATACAACTCTGACCATGACCCAGGAAACAAAGCCATCAGACAGAGGAACCACTGAACCACAGAGAACCCTCAGAGGAACCACTGCACCACAGAGAACCCTCAGAGGAACCACTGCACCACAGAGAACCCTCAGAGGAACCACTGCACCACAGAGAACCCTCAGAGGAACCACTGCACCACAGAGAACCCTCAGAGGAACCACTGCACCACAGAGAAACCTCAGACAGAGGAACCACTGCACCACAGAGAACCCTCAGACAGAGGAACCACTGCACCACAGAGAACCCTCAGACAGAGGAACCACTGCACCACAGAGAACCCTCAGACAGAGGACTCCAGCCTTGTGACTCCAGCCTTGTGTCTCCAGCCTTGTGTCTCCAGCCTTGTGTCTCCAGCCTTGTGTCTCCGTGAGCCGCAACACAATTTGTCTCGCCTTTAATTCCACTTCTCATCACATGAGCCTCACTGCAGTAAATATACTAAAAATACCAAACAGAGACACTTAGGAAGCCGGAGTGGGTGCAGATAAAAGCAGGTTTCACTGAATCAACACCCTGAAGAGAGTGGTGCTGGGTTCTCAGAGGAAGCAGACAGGGTTGTTTAATCTGGGCTGTGTCTGGGTGGAACTGCAGACAGACAACACGGAACAGACTGTGCCTCAGACAGGGTGCAGTACCGCGACTGGCCACAGGGAGGCTCTGTAAACCACACTGGCCCCCCCCTTCCTTCCTACTGCAGTGGAACTCAGTTCTACTGGGGAACGTAGTGCCTCTGCTGAGCATGCGCGGATGGCACACACACACACGTGAACACACACACACAGGTGCGTGCACACACACACACACACACTCAAGACAGCACACACACACGCACTCAAGACAGCACACACACACGCACTCAAGACAGCACACACACACGCACGCACTCACGCACACACACACAGACACACACACACACACACACACACACACACAGACTAGGCTGTGAATCATCGGTGTGGCTGTATGAGCTGGCAGGAATCTGCAGGTTTGTAGATAGGGCAAGGGCAGGTTCTCAGACTGAACTCATACAGTAGAAAAACCTGAATCATCGTCCTTCCTTCTGCTGAACCCACAACAGCAGCAGCAGAATAAACCGGAATAGTAACAACAACATTGTTATACATGATGTCGGCATCCTGGTTTTCAATCTCAAATTCAACCAAATTCAAGATCAATCAGCTCAACCAAGTCATGGACATGACCACGGACTTGACCCTAGTTTAGACTCATCCTAACCCTGACCCTAACCCTAACCCTAACCCTAACCCTAACCCTAACCCTGACCCTGACCCTAACCTTAACCTTAACCTTAACCCTGACAAAAGACTTCATTGACAACCCTTGGCCAGTGGTCATGGCAAACATTGTTATAACAAGGGGTTATACTTTTATAGTACATACTGTTATAGTACATATAGTACATACTGTTATAGTACATACTGTTATAGTACATACTGTTATAGTACATACTGTTATAGTACATATAGTACATACTGTTATAGTACATACTGTTATAGTACATACTGTTATAGTACATATAGTACATACTGTTATAGTACATACTGTTATAGTACATACTGTTATAGTACATATAGTACATACTGTTATAGTACATACTGTTATAGTACATACTGTTATAGTACATATAGTACATACTGTTATAGTACATATAGTACATATAGTACATACTGTTATAGTACATATAGTACATACTGTTATAGTACATACTGTTATAGTACATACTGTTATAGTACATATAGTACATACTGTTATAGTACATACGTTTATAGTACATATAGTACATAGATTTATAGTACACATTTCCGGTCCTCTGGTTGTTTGTGTGAAGGCTCTGTGCTGGGTGCAGTAGTAGGCTGCAGGCGTAGAGTAGGAGGGCATTCCCCGGGGCACGGGCACACTGCCAGGCACACTGCCAGGGCTTTATGTGTTCAATCTCCCATCCATTCACCACCAACTGCTAATGGAGAATCCATCCCATACAGCCAGTGTTTGGGAGCAGTTCCACCACATGTAGTTCAACTGCTGGATCTGTTTAACGGTATTTTGCAGCAGCTCGGTGGTCGTTAAACTAACAAATCTGGGTAGTGTTTCCTGTAGTTAGCGACTTTTTTGCCATGTAGTTGTGTAGTAAGCGGCTGTCACTGCTCACTACATTTTTTCCAAAAGAAAACCATTTTATTTGGAATTTAACTTTTATTCCAGCCCCTGAACTTCAATTATCCTGCTATCGCTTCTCTTCCTGCCTCCGGTCTCCCCACTTCGCTCCACCTCAACGTTTTAATCCCCTCCCAGTGATTTCAGTCCCACGCTTTCTGTCACACCGACGGGTCCTCTTTCCGTAACTGACTGTCGTGTGTTGGATGAGGTAGTTTGGAGGTAGTGAACTACTTTTTCAAGTAGCTTTAGTTTGACAAACTGTATTTCTCTCAAGGGCAGCTTTAGTGTACTTCACCTGCTTCCCTTGTAAAGTCATTGGTGATCTAGAGAAACTATCCAACCCTGGACCCAAGATAATAAGATACATAACTAAGATAATAAGATACATAACTAAGATAATAAGATATGTATTTAGATGTTCTAAGTGTTGTGCTTCTCTCATGATGCAACAAGGTGCAACAGGAGAGACAGAGGGGGGGAGAGGGGTGGGGGGGAGGGGAGAGGGGTGGGGAGGAGGGGGAGAGGGGTGGGGAAGGGGTGGGGAAGGGGAGGAGGGGGAGAGGGGTGGGGAGGAGGGGGAGAGGGGCGGGGGGAGGAGGGGAGAGATAGAGTGGAGGAGAGGGGTTGGGGAGGGGGAGGGGAGAGATAGAGGGGAGGAGAGGGGTTGGGGGGTGGGAGGGGGAGGGGGTGGGGGTGGGGAGAGAGGAGAGGATATCGCTAATTGTGAACATTTTCTCATTAAAGGTTCTGAATGACTGACATTATTGCCACAGTAAACACAGCTGGAGTGTCAGGACACGGGAACACAGGGAGAAACACACACACACACACACACACACACACACACACACACACACACACACACACACACACACACACTTGAGTTATCGGTAAGTCTCCACGGTAACTGGACTGCCTGATGGCAATGACCCCTAGAACGACACGTTGGTTTCCGTCTCTGAATGATGTCGTCTGAAGTCTTATCTTAATAACACAACCCTCTCCTGTACAATCACCTGTACAACCTGCACAATCACTCCCAGCAGCGAGACACACACACACACACACAGACACACACAGACACACACAGACACACACAGACACACACAGACACACACAGACACAGTGTACCAGCCTGGGGGGTGGGTCACCTTGAGGTGTGTGTGAGATATCTCTTACCTGATTGGACAGGTTGATGTCGATGTGATTCTTGATGTGATCCAGGGCCTTGTCCAGATTACCTGAACGGGCGGCTCTGAGGAAGCTGGTGGCAGCATCCGCCTGGAGAGAGAAGGAGAGAGAAGGAGAGAGAAGGAGAGAGAAGGAGAGAGAGAGAGAGAGAGATGGGGGGGGGGGGGGGGTTAAGAGATTAATGTAGTCTGGTAGGACATTTACAGAGCTACTTGACCAAACAGCCTTTTTTGGTATTGTTCTGAGGGGAGGCAGACACACAGGCAGTAAGAGTAGGAGAGTCACAGATAGCTAGCCTGGTGCGGCATTTCCACAACGACTTGACTTAACAACCTTTTTATTAAATCACCAACTGCCAAATTATTCTGGAACACTCCCCACCGAAAGTGCCAACTGTTTTATGTGGTGTTTACCTAGCAACAATACTTTGATTGGCTACAAAATGAAGCATCATAATTGATGCATTTTTGGTGAATAAAGTCACCCGTGGCGTTCTAGAACGTTGACCATTTTGGTGGCTTTATTCACCCTCGGAGGTTAAATTCACTCAGTTAAAAAAATGAACATACAAAATCTAATCTGACAACCTGGTTCAGGAATCATCAGACGACTGCAAATGACTACTCAGTTTGATCAACGAGACGGATCAAACCAGGGTGTTTGACTTGTGACTTCTTCTCCCTCAGTCAAAAGACTAACACTGAAACCAGACACAGCACATTCACATCCTTCCTCACAAACCACTCACTATTCCACTCACTGTCTGTTTGAAGGGTCTAAAAATGGCTGACGGTACATTACTAACTGTTGCGCCTCCCCCTCAGTCTCTCTAGGAGGGTTGGCAGCTGTCCAGAGAGCAGGCCTCTGCGCCTCCTTCCCTGCTGTCTGCCTGACTTCAGAAGTGAAGCTCCTAGAGAGACAGAACCGAGCCGGCCCCCTCAGGTAAAATGGCCGACCTTTTTGTTATCGCCGATTATGATGCCACGTCCTCCCTGACTGTTCCGTCTCTGTGGAGAGCCCCCGGCTCTGACATCACCGCGCGGGGGCGTGCTGATATGGACGCCACACTAGTCCAGGCTGCCGTCTCCGCCCGGAGGAACTAGGGATAGACGTTTCAACAGCGGCCAGCCCAGACGCCAGTCCACACGACCAGCCCACACGACCAGTCCACACGACCAGTCCACACGACCAGCCCACACGCCAGTCCACACGACCAGCCCACACGACCAGCCCACACGACCAGCCCACACGCCAGTCTTGCGAGATGAAATACACGGTGTCTGAGGTGTATTCTCACGTGGGTGAATCATGTTGAACTGACAGGCCATAGGACAGAGCCTCTGTCTTATGTCTCGCGTGGTTTGAGTTCTAGAATTCTGTCAGTTAGCGTCTCCTCATACTGTATCATGTATTCATGTCAGTCTTCTCTGACGTTATTTCCTTCTGGTTTTATAAGCCACACATCTATTATTTGCTCCCTATCACAAGCTTCTCTCTCTCTCTCTCCCTCTCTCTCCCTCTCCCTCTCTCTCTCTCCCTCTCTCTCCCTCTCCCTCTCTCTCTCTCTGTCTCTGTCTCTCTCTCTCCCTCTCCCTCTCTCTCTCTCTCTCTGTCTCTGTCTCTCTCTCTCTGCCTCTCTCTCTCTGTCTCTCTCTCTCTCCCTCTCTCTCTCTCTCTCTCTCTCTCTCTCTCTGTCTCTCTCTCTATTTCCCCCTATCGCTCTTCTCTCTCTCCTTCTCCCAAGGTCTCTCCCTCTCCCCTTTGATCTCCTGCTGTCTGTGATCCCAGCGGGAGGCGGTGTAAGCTGCTCCTTTCTCACACTCCCCCTCTCCGTTCCTCCGTTATCTGCTCTCTCTCTCTGTCTCTCTGTCTCTCTCGTTCTCCCTCCCTCTCTCTTTCTCTCTCTGTCTCTCTCTTTTTCTTTCTCTCTCTCCCTCTATTTCTCTCCCTCTCTGCTTCTCTCTCTCTCTCACTCCCTCTCTCCCTCTCTGCTTCTCTCTGCTTCTCCCTCTCTCTCATTCCCTCTCTCCCTCTCTCCCTCTCTCTCACTCCCTCTCTCTCCGCTCCTCTCTCTGTCTCCCTCTCCCCCAGTAGTGTGTATGTCTGATGTATTCAGGCTGAGGTTCTGCTAGCAGAATGCTAACGTTACGTGGTGAGTGTGCAGTATTGAGACTCTGGCAGCGTTAGGTAGGCTGCTTTTACTGTGACAGCATCGCCCTCCTCTGTAAACCTCCTCTGTGGCTAAAATGCTATCTTGTAATGGATTTCTTTGTAGGGAATCTCTCATGTGTTTCTTTATGTTTCTCTAGCATTTTACTTAGTCACTTAGAGGTACCGTAGACCTGAGAGGGAGTGTGTAAGTGTGTAAGTGTGTAAGTGAGGTAGTGTGTAAGTGAGGTAGTGTGTAGGTGTGTAAGTGTGTAAGTGAGGTGGTGTGTAAGTGTGTAAGTGAGGTAGTGTGTAAGTGTGTAAGTGTGTAAGTGAGGTAGTGTGTAAGTGTGTAAGTGTGTCAGTGTGTAAGTGAGGTAGTGTGTAAGTGTGTAAGTGTGTGAGTGAGGTAGTGTGTAGGTGTGTAAGTGTGTGAGTGAGGTAGTGTGTAGGTGTGTAAGTGTGTGAGTGAGGTAGTGTGTAGGTGTGTAAGTGTGTGAGTGAGGTAGTGTGTATCTGTGTAAGTGTGTGAGTGAGGTAGTGTGTAAGTGTGTAAGTGTGTATCTGTGTAAGTGTGTAAGTGAGGTAGTGTGTATCTGTGTAAGTGTGTAAGTGAGGTAGTGTGTATCTGTGTAAGTGTGTAAGTGAGGTAGTGTGTAAGTGTGTAAGTGTGTAAGTGTGTAAGTGAGGTAGTGTGTAAGTGAGGTAGTGTGTAAGTGTGTAAGTGTGTAAGTGAGGTAGTGTGTAAGTGTGTAAGTGTGTAAGTGAGGTAGTGTGTAAGTGTGTAAGTGAGGTAGTGTGTAAGTGAGGTAGTGTGTAAGTGTGTAAGTGAGGTAGTGTGTAAGTGAGGTAGTGTGTAAGTGTGTAAGTGTGTAAGTGAGGTAGTGTGTAAGTGTGTAAGTGTGTAAGTGAGGTAGTGTGTAAGTGTGTAAGTGAGGTAGTGTGTAAGTGAGGTAGTGTGTAAGTGTGTAAGTGAGGT
>NC_139659.1:1352008-1482008 GCF_951799395.1 Argentina silus
TCGGCACAACAACAATTGTGGATGATCGATACTAATCAATGTATGAAGAGATCGTATCACTTGATGAGAACAACAACTCCAACAGCGCCATCTAGTGGTGGACTACGAAAGCGCCTTCAGCGATTCCTATTCCTATTGGACGAACTCACTAACGGTTTTCCCTTGGAACGTCCAGTTGGACCTATCACAATGGCCAGGAGATTCCCGCCTCTGACTGATATGCACGCGAGTCCAATCCAGCCTCGGGCCTCGCAGGTAAACTATGAAAAACCAGTGACAAAAGTCTGTATTTATTTTAGAAATTAACTTAGATGTGTATTTTATTTTTAAGTAATTCGAATTAATATGTATGTTTTGTTTAAAAAGTAACAATCAAGCAATATAAGCTGAAGGCACTGACAACACACAACTTTTTAAAACACAAGGAAAACATTCGTTTTTGTCATTGTTGTGGCAGGAGGAGGGTTAATACAGCTCATTTAAGGGGGCCCTGAAATATTTTCTTGGACACTGGGGCAAAGAGGCAAAAAGAACCACTGGCCGAGGCTACGGGGCCAGCCTACCGGTAATTTGCAATAAGAAACAAAATACATAACTAACTAGAAGTAGCTTTATTGCTCATGTACAGCATTTATGACATATATGTGTATAGACAGACAAGGTAACATACAACATTGAACATCAGTCATATTCATTGAAAAAGAACATGTAAGGTTCAAATGTTGACCGGCATCCATTTTGAAGTACGCCTACTTTCATGGTTAGTGCTTGTTGGTTGGTCAGTGTACAACTACTGCAGCGTAGTCCTGGCCTTGCTCAAACTTGACTGAATGAGATGTGGTCGCACGGCCCTCAGCATGGGACACAGTGGCATACAAGCATGCGTCCTCTTCAATGTCCTGTTGAGAGAGGAGGCCAAAGCAGAATTTAAACTTGAGCCCCGGAACATGAACATGAAAATAATGTGGTCAACTGTCAACTTGCACTTCCAATATGCCATGATACAACAGTGCCACAGTGAGGGACGGGGGTGATTGCTCATCTCAGGCAGCCGCTGATGAGAGAGGAAAAAAACAAATGTTTTCATGTCAAGATTTTGGTTTACCTCGATTTCCTCTGCTTCCTCTGTTGTCTTCTTCTGTTGTGGAGGAACGTCGCTTGCGTCACTGACTGCAGAGACACAATGACACAGACGCAGGTGAAAAATGCAGCCTACCGTGGTGTCTCTCTCACTGATGCGTGTTCACTGTGGCTGCATACGTACTGGAGACAGTGGACAGATGGTCTTGCGTCGGTTGGTCACTGAGAAATCTGTGAGACATGGTTACATACAGGGTATTACAACTATATATATATATAGTAATGACTGCACAAAGTATATATATATATAGCTATGTATGCTATGTATGCTATCTATGCTATGTATGCTATGTATAGCTATGTATAGCTGTGTATGCTATCTATGCTATCTATGCTATGTATGCTATGTATGCTATGTATAGCTGTGTATGCTATGTATATGCACTCTACCCCTCTCTACCACTCAATCAACCAACTCTACCAACTCCACTGAAGTACCCCTGGCTCATCCTATCTAGCTATCTGTCTGTCTGTCTGTCTGTCTGTCTGTCTGTCTGTCTGTCAATCTGTCTGTCCAACCAACCATTTATCCATCCATCTAACCAACCAAACTATCTTTAACTCTATCCGTTACCATAATAAGATTATCTCACTTTCTTTCAACTACCCAGCAAATATATATATATATATATATCTATTGTCCAAACCATCATTAAACCTTTTCCACTACCAAAATAAAACCTTGCGAGCCCACAAAGTTTCTCCCGGAACTTTACCTTGTGTTGGCGAGATGTCTGTTCCCTGTGGAAGTAACACAATGGAACACATTAGTGGTCTTGTCTGATTATGCATAAATCTGTTAGATGAAGCTGTATTAGACTTCAGGTTCACATACTCTTTGCTGTCAGAGAGAGCAGACAGGCCACACAGAAGATGGATGCTGCCAGTAGGGTTATGAACAGGGTCACGGCCGTCCATCCAATGATGAATATAGGCACATCTGTGATAGAGGGGGGGAGAATTGATGTAAATTGACTATGATCGCCTGGACTAAGGACAGCCAGACCTACTGTAGGCTTGGGTGCTCAACAGGATCTCCAAATGGACTTAAATCACTAACTAATGTAATAGGAGATGTAATAGGTTTGCTGAATTAAAACAGTGATAACACTGATAACATAGGCTTCGGTTGAAAAACGGATGTCAGAGATACAGGCAGAGATATTGTAGTATGATCTACTGTACGGATTGGCTCATCTTTCACCTGATACAATTCCACATCGAAGCACATGCTTCCGCCTCTCCCCTCTCTACTATGATGAGGTATTGTAGAAGATATAAACAGATAGACAGGTGCCATTTCCTCAAAACACATGAAGCAATCCATAATATTAAACAGTTATCATGTTCTCTCTGCTTTTGTGTCATTAATATGGAGCCTTGTTGACACTCAACTGGAGTTAGGCACTGTGACCAGGAGACAGATGCTTGAAAATTTAAAAAAAAAATATATATATATGTATATATATATCCAGAGGTTCTTGACATCGGTGTCCTACCAGTGTTCAACACCACCACAGTGACGTTCTGGCTTGGCGGCGAGCGTCCCCCCCCCCTCTCTTCGTAATCACAGTGGACGGAGATCGCTGACATCAGCCCCCAGCGTGGCCCCCCCAGTAGCTTCTCCCCGCTCACCGCGAGGGTGCAGCGGCCTCGGCTGCCGTTAGAGTGCAGCAGACCCCTGACTGCAGCGTCCACATAGAAAGAACACGTCTGACCCTCTGCCAGGCCTGGGTACTCACAGGTCATTTTGGCCATGTGACCCAGGGTCATGACCTTTGGGGTCACAGAGATCAGAGGCTCCTGGGTGGTGCAGGTGGGGTTCTGGCTCCCCTCGTCACCTTAACGTTCCCAGGTAGAAGGAAAACGTGGTTTATAAAAAGTCTGTCACCGAGATATTAATATCTTCTCCATCATAGAAATGTGTACTTACAATTATACAAATAATTCAGGACTACTAAACGTAAAAACAAAACTTTTGAGTGAAAAATGAAATTTACTGATAGACATTATGTTTATAGTATTATAAAGCCAGTCCAAATAATGGAAAAAGAATAGAGAAAGAAGAGAAAGAATATTATGGTACAGTACCTGCATCTGTCAATCGTAGGTCAAGGGAGACTACAAGAAATGTTGATAATCCAACCAAAATTACAATTACGGAATTAGTCACGACAGATCATTTTGAAATCATAGTTATTATGTGTCTATGATAATAATAATAATAATAATAATAATAATAATAATAATAATAATAATAATAATAATAATAATGATGATAATCATAATCATAATAATAATGATGATAATGATAATAAAAAATAAAAATAACAATAATAATATGTTAATACAACATGATAACTCACAGAGAAGGCTCCAGCAGAGGAATGGAATCATGGTCACAAGATTCTTTGAAGGTTCCAAACCTCGTATGAAAAATCACCTTGTGTGAGAAAGACTCAAGTAGAAGTGAGACAGGATGTATGGAAATGAGAGCTCTCCCCGTCACGAAAGTGAGCCATACTTTCACACACGCTTTTATTAGACCCCTGGGCCTCGGAAACACCTAGGAGGCCTTGGTGCCATGGAAAAACAACCCTGACAGACCTTTTATCTACCATTTAGCTGATGCTTTTATCCAAAGCAAATGACATTGCAGTGAGTGCATACATTTCAGTATATATGGTCCCAGCAGGAATCAAACCCACAACCTCAGGATTGTTAACACCATGCTCTACCAACTGAGCCACAGAGGACCACTAGTTGTAGTTCACGACTCATGGTAATGACTGAATAGCAACAAGCGTCAGTAAGGGTCTTAGAAAAGCGGCATATGAATCCAATGTAGTATTATTATTTCTAGCATCGGTGACATATTCAATTCATTGTGTTTCATTGTGTTTCTTTTAGAGCAAAACATAAACATAAGCTCCCAGCTCCTTGTTAGGATTATAACCTTTGACCCTCTAGTCACAACACAGGCACAGTCGATTCATTCTCAGATGCTTCATACTATCTGCCATCTCAGTGACATTACACTTTATCAAAGCTGATCAAGTCAGTGATTAGATGTTGGCGTGTTTATGGAGGTGAAGCTGAGAGGCACCTTTCTGCTCTAAGGGCTGATCTACTGATGAAAGAGGTTACAGAAAGATGGCACGACAGTACAAATGTAACTGTGCACAGTCTGCAATATCAGAAACAGAATCAAATGGTGTATTTATTGTAAGAAACAAATAATGAGTGTATCAATTTGTAGGTGTTAGAGTTAGTGAGGAATAATGATGAATACTGTGCAATTAATTATAGTCCTTACAGTAAAATGACAGAATGCACAATGTGATACAAAAAAACTGAACATATTTCATAGACAGACAACTTTTCTTGTTTTCTTGCAAATCTTTATTAATCATATTATTAATTTTGCACAAACATTAAAAACATTTTATATAGCTTTCCCGGTAGTAAATCGCTATAAAATTGATAAACAACACATTTCTTTCATCTTTCACCTTTCTTTCATCTTTACATTTCTGTTGCTCTGTTCCTCTTGTGAGACACATGAAACTTAGGTTACCATAACTATTATTGGTCACATGTTAAAGTGTCTAGGTATCTATCTGTGGCTCAGTGGAACGTGACCACAGAGGACAGATGTGTTCTGGCAACAGGATGAGGTGGGGTCTGAAGAGAGGCAGATATGTAAATTAGGAAGCCCAGAGAGGACATATTTTCCATGGTGAGAATAAAGCACACCAAGTATCACACCAAGTATCACACCAAGTATCACACCAAGTATCACACCAAGTGTCACACCAAGTATCACACCAAGTATCACACCAAGTATCACACCAAGTGTCACACCAAGCACCCTTCTTTAAGGAGATCTGTCTTTCTTATTCTATGCTCCATTTTACATTGTTTACATTTTTATTGTTGTGGGGACAAAAGTGCATAAACCCCAGTATTATCCAACTTGACGTTGCTCTTGGATCGGCCATCTTTCTTATGTGTCACTGTGGCATAGAGAAGACCAGCGTCCACTTCCTGAAAGAAAGCACACACAAAATATTTGTAGCATTTTAACACAGAGATTGTTTATGTTGCACTGTATTGTTTGGTTTACTGTTGTGCTCATCCAATACATGGTATATAGTTTACACACACAATGCTACCATTGAAAGTGGATAACCTTTAAAGATCTATTAATGCAACATGCAGTACTACAGTTGTTCAGTCCCACTCACCTCATTGTTTGGGCCAGCAGGCTTCTTTCTGATCATCGAATCTGTTTCAAAGAGAGATTGAATATAATGACTATTAGGACGGTGGCAGGGGAAGGCAGCTGCTGTACTCTTTCAGTCATCATACTCACAGACAGGTGGAGTTTGGACTTGCTGCTCTGATGAGCTTCTGTAGAAACAATAACCAGGATAACCCAAACATTTAGACAGATGATAATAATGTTGTAAATGATGAGAAATGATGCATTAGCTAATTGGATTAGCCACTCTTACCCAACACTGGCATAATAATCTTGTTGATCTTGTTGATCTTGTTGATCTTGTTGATCTTCACCTGAAAAAAAAAAAGAAGAAGTTTCTGGTAAAAGATTCAAACAGACCCTGGTTTTACATTTGAAACCAGTGCAAAAGGAAGAGAGATACTGGAGGAGTATCAGAAGTGCAGAAGGCACGCACCACGCTTACGCCTGAGGAGAAGCAGCAGAGCAGACACCCCCAGCAGAGCGAGGAACACAGCCCCAACACCAAGACCAACGTAGGGGTTAGACTCTGGAAAGGACCACGACAAGATACAGTATGAACATTTTCTGAATGATGAAACTCATCATATGCAGATTAATTCTTACAATAAGGCAATCGTTTAATAATGACAATGACCCCTATGTCATTTTTATCATGTGGCAGAAGTGACCATTAAGATTTTCAAGTAATCATTACGATACAATCTATAATTCAACATTTATGTTATGATCAGACCAGTAGTGCAAAACCATTTTGAAGCAACTCACCACCATCACCACCATCACCACCTTGACCATTTTGACTGCTAGTTGAATTAACCCCATTCGCTTTTGTGGATTTCATTGATGTTTGGTATATAAACATTATATAGATAGAAACATTATCAAGATAGAAACATTATATAGATAGAAACATTATCAAGATAGAAACATTATATAGATAGAAACATTATATAGATATAAACATTATATAGATATAAACATTATCAAGATAGAAACATTATCAAGATAGAAACATTATCAAGATAGAAACATTATCAAGACATTATCAAGATATAAAAAGAGATGAGGCTCCTATTGACATTCAAATAAAGCCTCACAATAAAGCAACATTTTAATGACAATGTCCTCTACGTTAATTTTAGGTTCATTATGATCATATACTGTAAGTGTAAAACCATCTTAATGTTACTCACCTTCATCTTGAGCAGTTACGTTTGTTGTGATTTCACCGATGTTTGGTAATTCACTGGTGGCTTCAGGAGAACTGAGGACTGAAAGACATGATTAAGGAGCAGTACAGTACATACGTTACCAATATAGAAATACAATATTAGCCATGTGGGAAGACTGTCATGTTAGATTACAAAGGAACTAATGGAATCATTATTTGTGAGTCCTCACCATCGTAGGTGATGCTGTGGGGTTCACTGTGCATTGATATAACAGGTTCTTCACCCGGTATCAGCAGCTCCACAACACAGATGATGAAGATCTCTCCAGCGCTGCTCCTCTTCCTCAGCTCCTCTCTGGCCACTTTCACCACACAGACGTTGTTTTTGTAGGGTTGTGTTTTAAAGGGGGTTACATCATTATTCAGGTAAAAGAAACACGAGGTCCCAAGCTTGGCTTCACACCGTATATTGTAGTAATCCCCTGTCTCCACGTGGATCTTCGGTATTCCAATCGGATCTGTTGGTCATTGATTTGACGGTATTTCATATCGTCAATTATCAAGATACAAGTGAAGCAACTGTTCTCTGGGCAACACAAAGTGAACAAGAGCAGATGTAGAGTGAAACTGTTACTTACCACCTATGATAAGTCTTTGAGGTTCACACCGTTGTGAGATTTGAGTGTTTCCTTCTCTCTCCTGTAGAATAGCACAGCTGAGATCTACTTCAGCCTTGTTCCACATTTTGAAATCTTTCCATAACAATTTGAACTGACAAGCACCGCCGGTAAAAGGCATTTCCTTTATTGTGTCGGGGTCCTGGTCCTTGTAGAAACGGCATGCTGTGCCTTTTGTGGACTCACACCGTACAGTAACAGGCGTAGCTGCATTGATGTACAGAGGGGATAATGATATTTTCGGGGCAGGGACATCATCTGTGTAGAGTTAAAAAGACAAGCTATTAAAATTGAAGTTGTAAATCGTAGAATAGCCTTGATTCAGAAGTTATTCAAAGCCTATTGAAATATCACTGTACTGACTCCCTTTGTGCAATGAAAGTAGACAATATTCAATAGTAATTTCAATGCAAAACGTAATCAGAAATTGCTGGTACTTTAAAGGAGTTGTAGAAAGTGCTGTATGTTTTTTTTTAACAGATTGTATCAATATTGTTGAGTAATCATGACATCAAAGCCATAATCGTAACATTTCACAGCAGTTGTTTAAACTGGTCTTATTACATACGTGCATGTCCTTCATGTATTGCCATACCAGTAAAAACTGTAAAACAAAAAGCATGGTCATTTCAGAGTGTTTCTTATATCAGGTAAATTAGATTAAAGGTACATTTGTTAAATTAAAAGACAGTTACTTACAAAAAAGCGGAAATATACTCACAAATACAGACAAATACTCACAAATAAGCAGAACATAAGATGGAGACATATTTTCCCTTTTCTGTTGTCGATGCAGAAGTGAGAGGTTTGAGGAAATTGATCCGTGCTCATGACATCGTTACAAGTGACGCCAAATACGGCGACCCAGTTTTCACTACCGCAAATGATTTGGTCACAGTGTTGGAGTGTAATATCCAGGCCAACCTGGGGGTGATGAGGGGTCTGTTTGGGGTCTGTTTTTAGATGCTGTGATGAAGTGGGTTGGTGAGGAGAGGAGGTTTCTAATTTTGACCTCATTGAAATTAGATATACAGTGGCCTCCATGAGTATTGGAAAGAGGAAGCATTTTGTCTTCTTTTAACTCTACACTCCAGCAGTTTGGATTTGAAATCAAATAATTATTATTGGGTTAAAGTTGAGATTCTCAACTTTAATTCAGTGTTGTTGTTTTTTCAGACTGTTAAAGCAAAAGAAGACAAAATGCTTCCTCTTTCCAATACTTAAGGAGGGCACTGTAAGTCCTACTCAATTAGAATGCCAAATTCCTTTCTCCTGTCATTCCTCGACACTGAATACCTTTTTAGTTTTACTTTACATGTCCTGTCTACCAATGCATTGTTTCACATTTCTTGGCTAACCACAGGTGACAGGTCAAAAGTTTAGGAATATCAGTTCCTCAAATATTTCAGTATAAAATAAATAGTACAATTATATAATAAATAGATAGTAAAAATACCATTGTGGAAAGAGACCATTTACAGAGATTTTGAACTTTCAATTTGTTTTTCCAATGCAATCAATCAATCAATCAGTTAATCAACCAATCAATCAACCAATCAACTAATGAAATCTTGTTTGTAAAGCACTTTAAACAAAAACAGTTCAGTCACAAAATGCCTAGAGAGCCGTAGACCACCCAAAACAAAGCCAGGGAAGAACACCCCTGTGGGGAGAAAATCGCACATACGTCCATGTCCATGGGGAGTACAGCCTAGCCCGAACCTAGCCCCTATAGCCTAGCCCGAACCTAGCCCCTACAGCCTAGCCCTAACCAAGCCCTAAACTAGCCCCTACAGCCTAGGCCTAACCTGTCATGTACTCAAAGCAATGTGGATCAAGCAGCATGCCCTGCACTTCTAAATACACAGTCCTAGCTTGTCATTGACATTCATTCATTGAATTATATCTTTTATTCTTGCCTTGGTGAGGGAATGTGATGGAGGTCCATCAGTTACTGTCTAACAGAGATCACCTTGACTTAGGCCTTCATGACAACAAGTAGGCTACATTCCCACGTCAAACTTTCCATTCTTGAAAAACCTTCTCTAATGTAAGTGGTAAGTGTTTTTATGAGATGTCACTTGTATTATTACATGTAGAGCATGGTACCAGAGGTGTGTTGAAGGCCTGTTGGGTTGGGTCTGCAGGGGAGAGGCTGGTGTACTGGAGGCAGAGACATGCATTCTATTTACATGACTGTTGGTGTGGTCGGCTTATAGCTACCGTGCTCCTGTCTCGTGTCCCATCTCTATTGATAGAAAAGCGTGTGTGTGTGTGTGTGTGTGCGTGTGTGTGTGTGTGTGTGTGTGTGTGTGTGTGTGTGTGTGTGTGTGTGTGTGTGTGTCTGTGTGTGTGTGTGTGTGTGTGTGTGTGTACTGTGGTTGATTCTGCGTTCTGAACAGACTCGGCAGACACAAGGCCCGGCTGCAGCCTGGTGCAGATCCACACGTCACCAAGCAGCACTAGTGTAGCTACAGTACTACGTTTCAGATCAAAACACTGAAGCCACAAACTCGTGGTTAGATCACTGGCAGTCACAATGCTAGAAGAAGATATATATTTTTTTTTTTATTAACAGGAGAGTAACTTGTACAGGGGGTTAGTGGGGGTGAAGAGGTCTTTAGGAGGGACAGTTAAGATGTAGCCTGAAGAGACGGGTCTTCAATCTACGGCAGAAGATTGGTAGTGCGTTCCCTCCATCACCTTGTCTCTCCAACTCACTGGCTCCATCTGCTGGATTTACACATGCACTGGTACCAATCATTGATTCATGACATTCACTTTGTCACTGTGTGGGTGTACAGTCACCGAACACTTTATTAGGAACACTGTACTAATACTGGGTAGGGCCTCCCTTTATTAGAACACTATACTAATACTGGGAAGGGCTTCCCTTTGCTCTCAAAACAGCCTCAATTCTTCGTGGCATTGATTCCACAAGGTGTTGGAAACATTCCTTTGAGATTCTGGTCCATGATGACATGATTGCATCACGCAATTCCTGCAGATTTGTCAGGTGCACATTCAAGCTGTGAATCTCCCGTTTAACCGCATCCCAAAGGTGTTCTATTGGATTCAGATCCGGTGACTGGGAAGGCCACTGAAGAACACTGAACTCATTGGCATGTTCATGAAACCAGTTTCAGACGACTTTTGCTTTGTGAAATGGTGCATTATCATGCTGGAAGTAGCCATTAGAAGATGGGTAAATTGCGGCCATGAAGGGATGCACATGGTCAGCAGCAATACTCAAATAGGCGATGATTGATTGGTATTAACACACCATTACACCACCTCCACCATGAGAAGGTGTACAAGTGTTCCTAATAAAGTGTTTGTGAGTGTATTTCCTAATACAATCCCCCAGAACGTAATCATTTGGAGACTGTGTTGGTATTTCCCCCATGATAGACAAGGGCTTGTGATTTCTGAAGGCAGATAGTATATCTTCAGGAACTGTAGATGATGACATGCCTAAAAGACTTCTTCAAAAAAATGTGAGAAAAAATGTTTGAGTATTTGTTGAAGTCTGATTGAACTGTTGTTGAACTGTATGTCATAATTCATTTTTTTGTTTTATTTTCATTTCTTTCTTTCTTTCTTTCTTTCTTTCTTTCTTTCTTTCTTTCTTTCTTTCCTTCTGTCTTCTTGTTCTTTTCATTACGTTTGTATTCAACATGTATCCTGCCTGACCATGTTTATTGTGTGATTATGTACCTTGGTCTGTGTCATTTCTTGTAAAACATAAAATCCATGTAAAGTCAAATAACATCTGCAGAAGCCATCAGAGAGCATGAGTTGAATATCACATTGAGCTCTTGACCAATCTAGAGATCATCTGCTGCTATGACAGGCAGCCTGGCCCTTCATCAACTGCCAACATTCTCCTTCAACTGTCTTCTATTTTCACATGAAAATTATTAAACTAATCTAAACTAAACTAAGTGCTTTATTCAGGTGTCTCCACAAAAGCTGTATTTCTAAACTGTAAGATACATTTCCCCAGAGAAACCCAACACAGAGCACACAAACATAAGAGTGCTGTTATAAACTTTAATGCAGCTGTCTTAAAAGTTACAGATTAAATTCTGCACAAAATATGTATGCTGTAAAATATACAGTACTATATGTATGCTACATACTCTACAATAAATCAAATTCAAGATAAGTTACCGTACAATATTTTCATGTGTACAATGCTTAAAATCATAGTCATAAAGCCTCTTCACATTTTGCAGATGACCAGCCTAGCAAGAGGTTCAACCTTAGAACCTTGGATGAACAGTACAATACAATACCCAACATGACTCACAGGTAATTGTGACAGGAGTCACAGTTCTGCTGAATTGATAGTTTAGCATTCATGGCCTTCATAGAAATATCCCTGTATGAATGAGAGTTTAAATAACATGCAATTCATGTGAGCGTTACAGATGTTCTCAAACACAGGAAGAAGTTGATGGAGATGTATACGTCCACCAAGGTTTGGTAGCAAAGCAAAGGTGCAGCTGATCATGAAGAACACTCCAACTATTCTTTGAGGACGACTGTCTTTCTTCTGTTGACACAGCCTTGTTGACCCCCTTCAGAGATAACAGAATGATCAATTAATAAGATCCTGGTGTTGCATGTGAACTTATACAACATGAAGAAATACGATACAAACAGGATACAACTACGAAAAGAATAGCCTTAAGATCACAGTAACAATTGGAGTAGTGATATGAGAAGACACGCACCCTGTCTGTACCAGAGACGACACAGAGCATACTCAACCAGCAGAATGATGAAGTAGGCTGCAGCACGGAGACAGATGTAGAGGGAGGACTGTGAGGAGTCTGGAAGGGAGAAGGACAATATCAAGATATAAACATTATATAGATATAAACATTATATAGATATAAACATTATCAAGATAGAAACATTATATAGATAAAAACATTATATAGATATAAACATTATCAAGAAAGAAACATTATCAAGATAGAAACATTATATAGATAAAAACATTATCAAGATATAAACATTATCAAGAAAGAAACATTATCAAGATAGAAACATAATCAAGACATTAAGATTTTCAAGTAATCATTACGATACAATCTATAATTCAACATTTATGTTATGATCAGACCAGTAGTGCAAAACCATTTTGAAGCAACTCACCACCATCACCACCTTGACTGCTAGTTGTATTGAACCCATTCTCTTTGATGTTTGGTATATAAACATTATCAAGATATAAACATTATATAGATAGAAACATTATCAAGATAGAAACATTATCAAGATATAAACATTATATAGATATAAACATTATATAGATATAAACATTATCAAGATAGAAACATTATCAAGACATTATACAGATATAAAAAGAGATGAGGCTCCTATTGACATTCAAATAAAGCCTCACAATAAAGCAACATTTTAATGACAATGTCCTCTACGTTAATTAAGGTTCATTATGATCATATACTGTAAGTGTAAAACCATCTTAATGTTACTCACCTCGTTCTTGAGCAGTTACGTTTGTTGTGATTTCACTGATGTTTGGTAATTCACTGGTGGCTTCAGTAGAACTGTGGACTGAAAGACGTGATTAAGGAGCAGTACAGTACATACGTTACCAATATAGAAATACAATATTAGCCATGTGGGAAGACTGTCATGTTAGATTACAAAGGAACTAATGGAATCATTATTTGTGAGTCCTCACCATCGTAGGTTTTCTGTGGGGTTCACTGTACAGTGACCTAACAGGTTCTACACCCGGTAACAACAGTTTCACAACACAGGTGATGAAGATCTCTCCAGCGCTGCTCCTCTTCCTCAGCTCCTCTCTGGCCACGTTCATCACACAGACGTTGTTTTTGTAGGGTTGTGTTTTAAAGGGGGTTTCACCATTATTCAGGTGAAAGAAACACAAGGTCCCAAGCTTGGCCTCACACAGTAGATTGTAGTAATTCCCTGTCTCCACCACGTGGATCTTCGGTTTTCCAATCGGATCTGTTGGTCATTGATTTGACAGTATTTCATATCGTCAATTATCAAGATACAAGTGAAGCAACTGTTCTCTGGGCAACACAAAGTGAACAAGAGCAGATGTAGAGTGAAACTGTTACTTACCACCTATGATAAGTCTTTGAGGTTCACACCGTTGTGAGATTTGCGTGTTTCCTTCTCTCTCCTGTAGAATAGCACAGCTGAGATCTACTTCAGCCTTGTTCCACATTTTGAAATCTTTCCAGAACAATTTGAACTGACAAGCACCGCTGGTAATAGGCATTTCCTTTATTGTTTCGGGGTCCTGGTCCTTGTAGAAACGGCATGCTGTGCCTTTTGTGGACTCACACCGTACAGTAACAGGCGTAGCTGTATTGATGTACCAAGGGGATAATGACATTTTCGGGGCAGGGACATCATCTGTGTAGAGTTAAAAAGACAACCTATTCAAATTGAAATTGTAAATCGTGGAATAGCCTTGATTCAGAAGTTATTCAAAGCCTATTGAAATATCACTGTACTGACTCCCTTTGTGCAATGAAAGTAGACAATATTCAATAGTAATTTAAATGAAAAACGTAATCAGAAATTGGTGGTACTTTAAAGGAGTTGTAGAAAGTGCTGTATGTTTTTTTTTTAAACAGATTGTATCAATATTGTTGAGTAATCATAACATCAAGGCCATAATCGTAACATTTCACAGCAGATGTTGTTTAAACTGGTCTTATTACATACCTGCATGTCCTTCATTTATTGAGACACCAGTAAAAACTGTAAAACAAAAAGCATGGGCATTTAGTGTTTCTTATATCAGGTAAATTAGATTAAAGGTTTCATTGTTAAATGAAAAGACAGTTACTTACAAATAAGCGGAAATATACTCACAAGTACAGACAAATACTCACAAATAAGCAGAACATAAGATGGAGACATATTTTCCCTTTTCTGTTGTCGATGCAGAAGTGAGAGGTTTGAGGAAATTGATCCGTGCTCATGACATCGTTACAAGTGACGCCAAATACGGCAACCCAGTTTTCACTACCGCAAATGATTTAGTCACAGTGTTGGAGTGTAATATCTACAGGCCAACCTGGAGGTGATGAGGGGTCTGTTTGGGGTCTGTTTTTAGATGCTGTGATGAAGTGGGATGGTGAGGAGAGGAGGTTTCTAATGTTGACCTTGTTCAAATTAGATACAGTGACCTCCATGAGTATTGGAAAGAGGAAGCATTTTGTCTTCTTTTAACTCTATACTCCAGCAGTTTGGATTTGAAATCAAATAATTATTATTGGGTCAAAGTTGAGATTCTCAGCTTTAATTCAATGTTGTTGTTTTTTCAGACTGTTTTTGAGTATTGAGCTAAATGCTTCCTCTTTCCAATACTTAAGGAGGGCACTGTAAGTCCTACTCAATTAGAATGCCAAATTCCTTTCACCTGTCATTCCTCGACACTGAATACCTTTTTAGTTTTACTTTACATGTCCTGTCTACCAATGCATTGTTTCACATTTCTTGGCTAACCACAGGTGACAGGTCAAAAGTTTAGGAATATCAGTTCCTCAAATATTTCAGTATAAAATAAATAGTACAATTATATAATAAATCAAAGGTAAAAATACCATTAATGTCAGCATGTGGAAAGAGACCATTGACAGAGATTTTGAACTTTCAATTTGGTTTTCCAATGCAATCAATCAATCAATCAGTCAATCAACCAATCAACCAATGAAATCTTGTTTGTAACGCACTTTTAACAAAAACAGTTCTGTCACAAAATGCCTAGAGAGCCGTAGACCACCCAAAAGAAAGCCAGGGAAGAACACCCCTGTGGGGAGAAAATTGCACAGTGCAAATGAACATCCATGTCCATGGGGAGTACAGCCTAGCCCGAACCTAGCCCCTATAGCCTTGCCCTAACCTAACCTGAACCTAGCCCCTACAACCTAGCCCTAACATAGTCCTAACATAGCCCCTACAGCCTAGCCGTAACCTAGCCCCTACAGCCTAGCCCTAACCTAGCCCCTATAGCCTAGCCCTAACCTAACCCTAACCTACCCCCTACTACCTAGCCCTAACCTAGCCCCTACAGCCTAGGCCTAACCTGTCATGTACTCAAAGCAATGTGGATCAAGCAGCATGCCCTGCACTTCTAAATACACAGTCCTAGCTTGTCATTGACATTCATTCATTGAATTATATCTTTTATTCTTGCCTTGGTGAGGGAATGTGATGGAGGTCCATCAGTTACTGTCTAACAGAGATCACCTTGACTTAGGCCTTCATGACAACAAGTAGGCTACATTCCCACGTCAAACTTTCCATTCTTGAAAAACCTTCTCTAATGTAAGTGGTAAGTGTTTTTATGAGATGTCACTTGTATTATTCCATGTAGAGCATGGTACCAGAGGTGTGTTGAAGGCCTGTTGGGTTGGGTCTGCAGGGGAGAGGCTGGTGTACTGGAGGCAGAGACATGCATTCTGTTTCCATGACTGTTGGTGTGGTCGGCTTATAGCTACCGTGCTCCTGTCTCGAGTCCCATCTCTATTGATAGAAAAGCGTGTGTGCGTGCGTGTGTGTGTCCGTGTGCGTGTGCGTGTGTCTGTGTGTGTGTGTGTGTGTGTGGTGTGTGTGTGTGTGTGTGTGTGTGTGTGTGTGTGTGTGTGTGTGTGTGTGTGCGCGCGCGCATGCGTGTGGTGTGTGTGTGTGTCTGCGTGTGTGTGTGTCTGTGTGTCTGTGTGTGTGTGTGTGTGTGTGTGTGTGTGTGCGTGTGTGTGTGTGTGTGTGTGTCTGTGTGTGTGTGTGTGTGTGTGTGTGTGTCTATGTGTGTGTGTGTGTGTGTGTGTGTGTGTGTCTGTGTGTGTGTGTGTGTGTGTGTGTGTGTGTGTGTGTGTGTGTGTGTGTGTGTGTGTGTGTCTACTGTGGTTGATTCTGCGTTCTGAACAGACTCGGCAGACACAAGGCCCGGCTGCAGCCTGGTGCAGATCCACACGTCACCAAGCAGCACTAGTGTAGCTACAGTACTACGTTTCAGATCAAAACACTGACGCCACAAACTCGTGGTTAGATCCCCCTCCCCTCCTCTTCCCCTCCTCTTCCCCCCATCTACATTTACATTGATGGCATTTAGCAGACGCCTTTATCCAAAGCAACTTACAACAAATACATTTGTTTAAGTAAGTGAATCATCTATCCATCGGTCATCATAAGAACCAGGGGCCACTGGCAGTCACAATGCTAGAAGAAGATTTATTTATTTATTTGTATTAACAGGAGAGTAACTTGTACAGGGGGTTAGTGGGGGTGAAGAGATCTTTAGGAGGGACAGTTAAGATGTAGCCTGAAGAGACAGGTCTTAAATCTACGGCAGAAGATTGGTAGTGCGTGCCCTCCATCACCTTGTCTCTCCAACTCACTGGCTCCATCTGCTGGATTTACACATGTACTGGTACCAATCATTGATTCATGACCTTCACTTTGTAACTGTGTGGGTGTACACTCACCGAACACTTTATTAGGAACACTGTACTAATACTGGGTAGGGCCTCCCTTTATTAAAACACTATACTAATACTGGGAAGGGCTTCCCTTTGCTCTCAAAACAGCCTCAATTCTTCGTGGCATTGATTCCACAAGGTGTTGGAAACATTCCTTTGAGATTCTGGTCCATGATGACATGATTGCATCACGCAATTCCTGCAGATTTGTCAGGTGCACATTCAAGCTGTGAATCTCCCGTTTAACCGCATCCCAAAGGTGTTCTATTGGATTCAGATCCGGTGACTGGGAAGGCCACTGAAGAACACTGAACTCATTGTCATGTTCATGAAACCAGTTTCAGACGACTTTTGCTTTGTGAAATGGTGCATTATCATGCTGGAAGTAGCCATTAGAAGATGGGTAAATTGCGGCCATGAAGGGATGCACATGGTCAGCAACAATACTCAAATAGGCGATGATTGATTGGTATTAACACACCATTACACCACCTCCACCATGAGAAGGTGTACAAGTGTTCCTAATAAAGTGTTTGTGTGTGTATTTCCTAATACGATCCCCCAGAACGTAATCATTTGGAGACTGTGTTGGTATTTCCCCCATGATAGAGCAAGGGCTTGCGATTTCTGAAGGCAGATAGTACATCTTCAGGAACTGTAGATGGTGACATCCCTAAAAGACTTCTTCAATGAAATGTGAGAAAAAATGTTTCAAGTATTTGGTGAAGTCTGATCTAATGTCAACTGTATGTCATAATTATTGTTTTTGTTTTATTTTCATTTCTTTCTTTCTTTCTTTCTTTCTGTCTTCTTGTTCTTTTCATTACGTTTGTATTCAACATGTATCCTGCCTGACCATGTTTATTGTGTGATTATGTATCTTGGTGTCTGTGTCATTTCTTGTAAAACATAAAATCCATGTAAAGTCAAATAACATCTGCAGAAGCCATCAGAGAGCATGAGTTGAATATCACATTGAGCTCTTGACCAATCTAGAGATCATCTGCTGCTATGACAGGCAGCCTGGCCCTTCATCAACTGCCAACATTCTCCTTCAACTGTCTTCTATTTTCACGTACAAATTAATAAACTAAGCTAAACTAAACTAAGTGCTTTATTCAGGTGTCTCCACAAAAGCTGTATTTCTAAACTGTAAGATACATTTCCCCAGAGAAACCCAACACAGAGCACACAAACATAAGAGTGCTGTTATAAACTTTAATGCAGCTGTCTTAAAAGTTACAGATTAAATTTTGCACAAAATATGTATGCTGTAAAATATACAGTATTATATGTATGCTACATACTCTACAATAAATCAAATTCAAGATAAGTTACCGTACAATATTTTCATGTGTACAATGCTTAAAATCATAGTCATAAAGCCTCTTCACATTTTGCAGATGACCAGCCTAGCAAGAGGTTCAACCTTAGAACCTTGGGTGAACAGTACAATACCCAACATGACTCACAGGTAATTGTGACAGGAGTCACAGTTCTGCTGAATGGATAGTTTAGCATTCATGGCCTTCATAGAAATGTCCCTGTATGAATGAGAGTTTAAATAACATGCAATTCATGTGAGCGTTACAGATGTTCTCAAACACAGGAAGAAGTTGATGGAGATGTATACGTCCACCAAGGTTTGGTAGCAAAGCAAAGGTGCAGCTGATCATAAAGAACACTCCAACTATTCTTTGAGGACGACTGTCTTTCTTCTGTTGACACGGCCTTGTTGACCCCCTTCAGAGATAACAGAATGATCAATTAATAAGATCCTGGTGTTGCATGTGAACTTATACAACATGAAGAAATACGATACAAACAGAATACAACTACGAAAAGAATAGCCTTAAGATCACAGTAACAATTGGAGTAGTGATATGAGAAGACACGCACCCTGTCTGTACCAGAGACGACACAGAGCATACTCAACCAGCAGAATGATGAAGTAGGCTGCAGCACGGAGACAGATGGAGAGGGAGGACTGTGAGGAGTCTGGAAGGGAGAAGGACAATATCAAGATATAAACATTATATAGATATAAACATTATATAGATATAAACATTATCAAGATAGAAACATTATATAGATAAAAACATTATATAGATATAAACATTATCAAGAAAGAAACATTATCAAGATAGAAACATTATATAGATAAAAACATTATCAAGATATAAACATTATCAAGAAATAAACATTATCAAGATAGAAACATAATCAAGACATTAAGATTTTCAAGTAATCATTACGATACAATCTATAATTCAACATTTATGTTATGATCAGACCAGTAGTGCAAAACCATTTTGAAGCAACTCACCACCATCACCACCTTGACTGCTAGTTGTATTGAACCCATTCTCTTTGATGTTTGGTATATAAACATTATCAAGATATAAACATTATATAGATAGAAACATTATCAAGATATAAACATTATATAGATAGAAACATTATATAGATAGAAACATTATCAAGATAGAAACATTATCAAGACATTATACAGATATAAAAAGAGATGAGGCTCCTATTGACATTCAAATAAAGCCTCACAATAAAGCAACATTTTAATGACAATGTCCTCTACGTTAATTAAGGTTCATTATGATCATATACTGTAAGTGTAAAACCATCTTAATGTTACTCACCTCGTTCTTGAGCAGTTACGTTTGTTGTGATTTCACTGATGTTTGGTAATTCACTGGTGGCTTCAGGAGAACTGGGGACTGATAGATGTGATTAAGGAGCAGTACAGTACATACGTTACCAATATAGAAATACAATATTAGCCATGTGGGAAGACTGTCATGTTAGATTACAAAGGAACTAATGGAATCATTATTTGTGAGTCCTCACCATCGTAGGTGATTCTGTGGGGTTCACTGTGCATTGATCTAACAGGTTCTTCACCCGGTATCAGCAGCTCCACAACACAGGTGATGAAGATCTCTCCAGCGCTGCTCCTCTTCCTCAGCTCCTCTCTGGCCACTCTCACCACACAGACGTTGTTTTTGTAGGGTTGTGTTTTAAAGGGGGTTTCACCATAATTCAGGTGAAAGAAACACGAGGTGCCAAGCTTGGCCTCACACCGTATATTGTAGTAATCCCCTGTCTCCACGTGGATCTTCGGTCTTCCAATCGGATCTGTTGGTCATTGATTTGACGGTATTTCATATCGTCAATTATCAAGATACAAGTGAAGCAACTGTTCTCTGGGCAACACAAAGTGAACAAGAGCAGCTGTAGAGTGAAACTGTTACTTACCACCTATGATAAGTCTTTGAGGTTCACACCGTTGTGAGATTTGAGTCTTTCCTTCTCTCTCCTGTAGAATATCACAGCTGAGATCTACTTCAGCCTTGTTCCACATTAGGAAATCTTTCCATAACAATTTGAACTGACAAGCACCGTCGGTAAAAGGCATTTCCTTTATTGTGTCGGGGTCCTGGTCCTTGTAGAAACGGCATGCTGTGCCTTTTGTGGACTCACACCGTACAGTAACAGGCGTAGCTGCATTGATGTACAGAGGGGATAATGATATTTTCGGGGTAGGGACATCATCTGTGTAGAGTTAAAAAGACAACCTATTAAAATTGAAATAGTAAATCGTAGAATAGCCTTGATTCAGAAGTTATTCAAAGCCTATTGAAATATCACTGTACTGACTCCCTTTGTGCAATGAAAGTAGACAATATTCAATAGTAATTTAAATGCAAAACGTAATCAGAAATTGGTGGTACTTTAAAGGAGTTGTAGAAAGTGCTGTATGTTTTTTTTTAAACAGATTGTATCAATATTGTTGAGTAATCATGACATCAAGGCCATAATCATAACATTTCACAGCAGATGTTTAAACTGGTCTTATTACATACCTGCATGTCCTTCATGTATTGCCATACCAGTAAAAACTGTAAAACAAAAAGCATGGGCATTTCAGAGTGTTTCTTATATCAGATAAATTAGATTAAAGGTACATTTGTTAAATTAAAAGACAGTTACTTACAAAAAAGCGGAAATATACTCACAAATACAGACAAATACTCACAAATAAGCAGAACATAAGATGGAGACATATTTTCCCTTTTCTGTTGTCGATGAAGAAGTGAGAGGTTTGAGGAAATTGATCCGTGCTCATGACATCGTTACAAGTGACGCCAAATACGGCGACCCAGTTTTCACTACCGCAAATGATTTAGTCACAGTGTTGGAGTGTAATATCTACAGGCCAACCTGGAGGTGATGAGGGGTCTGTTTGGGGTCTGTTTTTAGATGCTGTGATGAAGTGGGATGGTGAGGAGAGGAGGTTTCTAATGTTTACCTTGTTCAAATTAGATACAGTGACCTCCATGAGTATTGGAAAGAGGAAGCATTTTGTCTTCTTTTAACTCTATACTCCAGCAGTTTGGATTTGAAATCAAATAATTATTATTGGGTCAAAGTTGAGATTCTCAGCTTTAATTCAATGTTGTTGTTTTTTCAGACTGTTTTTGAGTATTGAGCTAAATGCTTCCTCTTTCCAATACTTAAGGAGGGCACTGTAAGTCCTACTCAATTAGAATGCCAAATTCCTTTCACCTGTCATTCCTAGACACTGAATACCTTTTTAGTTTTACTTTACATGTCCTGTCTACCAATGCATTGTTTCACATTTCTTGGCTAACCACAGGTGACAGGTCAAAAGTTTAGGAATATCAGTTCCTCAAATATTTCAGTATAAAATAAATAGTACAATTATATAATAAATCAAAGGTAAAAATACCATTAATGTCAGCATGTGGAAAGAGACCATTTACAGAGATTTTGAACTTTCAATTTGGTTTTCCAATGCAATCAATCAATCAATCAGTCAATCAACCAATCAACCAATGAAATCTTGTTTGTAACGCACTTTTAACAAAAACAGTTCTGTCACAAAATGCCTAGAGAGCCGTAGACCACCCAAAAGAAAGCCAGGGAAGAACACCCCTGTGGGGAGAAAATTGCACAGTGCAAATGAACATCCATGTCCATGGGGAGTACAGCCTAGCCCGAACCTAGCCCCTATAGCCTTGCCCTAACCTAACCTGAACCTAGCCCCTACAACCTAGCCCTAACATAGTCCTAACATAGCCCCTACAGCCTAGCCCTAACCTAGCCCCTACAGCCTAGCCCTAACCTAGCCCCTATAGCCTAGCCCTAACCTAGCCCCAACAGCCTAGCCCTAACCTAACCCTAACCTACCCCCTACTACCTAGCCCTAACCTAGCCCCTACAGCCTAGGCCTAACCTGTCATGTACTCAAAGCAATGTGGATCAAGCAGCATGCCCTGCACTTCTAAATACACAGTCCTAGCTTGTCATTGACATTCATTCATTGAATTATATCTTTTATTCTTGCCTTGGTGAGGGAATGTGATGGAGGTCCATCAGTTACTGTCTAACAGAGATCACCTTGACTTAGGCCTTCATGACAACAAGTAGGCTACATTCCCACGTCAAACTTTCCATTCTTGAAAAACCTTCTCTAATGTAAGTGGTAAGTGTTTTTATGAGATGTCACTTGTATTATTCCATGTAGAGCATGGTACCAGAGGTGTGTTGAAGGCCTGTTGGGTTGGGTCTGCAGGGGAGAGGCTGGTGTACTGGAGGCAGAGACATGCATTCTGTTTCCATGACTGTTGGTGTGGTCGGCTTATAGCTACCGTGCTCCTGTCTCGAGTCCCATCTCTATTGATAGAAAAGCGTGTGTGCGTGCGTGTGTGTGTCCGTGTGCGTGTGTCTGTGTGTGTGTGTGTGTGTGTGGTGTGTGTGTGTGTGTGTGTGTGTGTGTGTGTGTGTGTGTGTGTGTGTGTGCGCGCGCGTGCGTGTGGTGTGTGTGTGTGTCTGTGTGTCTGTGTGTGTGTGTGTGTGTGTGTGTGTGTGTGTGTGTGTGTGTGCGTGTGTGTGTGTGTGTGTGTCTGTGTGTGTGTGTGTGTGTGTGTGTGTGTGTCTATGTGTGTGTGTGTGTGTGTGTGTGTGTGTGTGTCTGTGTGTGTGTGTGTGTGTGTGTGTGTGTGTGTGTGTGTGTGTGTGTGTGTGTGTGTGTGTGTGTGTGTGTCTACTGTGGTTGATTCTGCGTTCTGAACAGACTCGGCTGACACAAGGCCCGGCTGCAGCCTGGTGCAGATCCACACGTCACCAAGCAGCACTAGTGTAGCTACAGTACTACGTTTCAGATCAAAACACTGACGCCACAAACTCGTGGTTAGATCCCCCTCCCCTCCTCTTCCCCTCCTCTTCCCCCCATCTACATTTACATTGATGGCATTTAGCAGACGCCTTTATCCAAAGCAACTTACAACAAATACATTTGTTTAAGTAAGTGAATCATCTATCCATCGGTCATCATAAGAACCAGGGGCCACTGGCAGTCACAATGCTAGAAGAAGATTTATTTATTTATTTGTATTAACAGGAGAGTAACTTGTACAGGGGGTTAGTGGGGGTGAAGAGATCTTTAGGAGGGACAGTTAAGATGTAGCCTGAAGAGACAGGTCTTAAATCTACGGCAGAAGATTGGTAGTGCGTGCCCTCCATCACCTTGTCTCTCCAACTCACTGGCTCCATCTGCTGGATTTACACATGCACTGGTACCAATCATTGATTCATGACCTTCACTTTGTAACTGTGTGGGTGTACACTCACCGAACACTTTATTAGGAACACTGTACTAATACTGGGTAGGGCCTCCCTTTATTAAAACACTATACTAATACTGGGAAGGGCTTCCCTTTGCTCTCAAAACAGCCTCAATTCTTCGTGGCATTGATTCCACAAGGTGTTGGAAACATTCCTTTGAGATTCTGGTCCATGATGACATGATTGCATCACGCAATTCCTGCAGATTTGTCAGGTGCACATTCAAGCTGTGAATCTCCCGTTTAACCGCATCCCAAAGGTGTTCTATTGGATTCAGATCCGGTGACTGGGAAGGCCACTGAAGAACACTGAACTCATTGTCATGTTCATGAAACCAGTTTCAGACGACTTTTGCTTTGTGAAATGGTGCATTATCATGCTGGAAGTAGCCATTAGAAGATGGGTAAATTGCGGCCATGAAGGGATGCACATGGTCAGCAACAATACTCAAATAGGCGATGATTGATTGGTATTAACACACCATTACACCACCTCCACCATGAGAAGGTGTACAAGTGTTCCTAATAAAGTGTTTGTGTGTGTATTTCCTAATACAATCCCCCAGAACGTAATCATTTGGAGACTGTGTTGGTATTTCCCCCATGATAGAGCAAGGGCTTGCGATTTCTGAAGGCAGATAGTACATCTTCAGGAACTGTAGATGGTGACATCCCTAAAAGACTTCTTCAATGAAATGTGAGAAAAAATGTTTCAAGTATTTGGTGAAGTCTGATCTAATGTCAACTGTATGTCATAATTATTGTTTTTGTTTTATTTTCATTTCTTTCTTTCTTTCTTTCTTTCTGTCTTCTTGTTCTTTTCATTACGTTTGTATTCAACATGTATCCTGCCTGACCATGTTTATTGTGTGATTATGTATCTTGGTGTCTGTGTCATTTCTTGTAAAACATAAAATCCATGTAAAGTCAAATAACATCTGCAGAAGCCATCAGAGAGCATGAGTTGAATATCACATTGAGCTCTTGACCAATCTAGAGATCATCTGCTGCTATGACAGGCAGCCTGGCCCTTCATCAACTGCCAACATTCTCCTTCAACTGTCTTCTATTTTCACGTTAATAAACTAATCTAAACTAAGTGCTTTATTCAGGTGTCTCCACAAAAGCTGTATTTCTAAACTGTAAGATACATTTCCCCAGAGAAACCCAACACAGAGCACACAAACATAAGAGTGCTGTTATAAACTTTAATGCAGCTGTCTTAAAAGTTACAGATTAAATTCTGCACAAAATATGTATGCTGTAAAATATACAGTATTATATGTATGCTACATACTCTACAATAAATCAAATTCAAGATAAGTTACCGTACAATATTTTCATGTGTACAATGCTTAAAATCATAGTCATAAAGCCTCTTCACATTTTGCAGATGACCAGCCTAGCAAGAGGTTCAACCTTAGAACCTTGGATGAACAGTACAATACAATACCCAACATGACTCACAGGTAATTGTGACAGGAGTCACAGTTCTGCTGAATGGATAGTTTAGCATTCATGGCCTTCATAGAAATGTCCCTGTATGAATGAGAGTTTAAATAACATGCAATTCATGTGAGCGTTACAGATGTTCTCAAACACAGGAAGAAGTTGATGGAGATGTATACGTCCACCAAGGTTTGGTAGCAAAGCAAAGGTGCAGCTGATCATAAAGAACACTCCAACTATTCTTTGAGGACGACTGTCTTTCTTCTGTTGACACGGCCTTGTTGACCCCCTTCAGAGATAACAGAATGATCAATTAATAAGATCCTGGTGTTGCATGTGAACTTATACAACATGAAGAAATACGATACAAACAGAATACAACTACGAAAAGAATAGCCTTAAGATCACAGTAACAATTGGAGTAGTGATATGAGAAGACACGCACCCTGTCTGTACCAGAGACGACACAGAGCATACTCAACCAGCAGAATGATGAAGTAGGCTGCAGCACGGAGACAGATGGAGAGGGAGGACTGTGAGGAGTCTGGAAGGGAGAAGGACAATATCAAGATATAAACATTATATAGATATAAACATTATATAGATATAAACATTATCAAGATAGAAACATTATATAGATAAAAACATTATATAGATATAAACATTATCAAGAAAGAAACATTATCAAGATAGAAACATTATATAGATAAAAACATTATCAAGATATAAACATTATCAAGAAATAAACATTATCAAGATAGAAACATAATCAAGACATTAAGATTTTCAAGTAATCATTACGATACAATCTATAATTCAACATTTATGTTATGATCAGACCAGTAGTGCAAAACCATTTTGAAGCAACTCACCACCATCACCACCTTGACTGCTAGTTGTATTGAACCCATTCTCTTTGATGTTTGGTATATAAACATTATCAAGATAGAAACATTATATAGATAGAAACATTATCAAGATATAAACATTATATAGATAGAAACATTATATAGATAGAAACATTATCAAGATAGAAACATTATCAAGACATTATACAGATATAAAAAGAGATGAGGCTCCTATTGACATTCAAATAAAGCCTCACAATAAAGCAACATTTTAATGACAATGTCCTCTACGTTAATTAAGGTTCATTATGATCATATACTGTAAGTGTAAAACCATCTTAATGTTACTCACCTCGTTCTTGAGCAGTTACGTTTGTTGTGATTTCACTGATGTTTGGTAATTCACTGGTGGCTTCAGGAGAACTGGGGACTGATAGATGTGATTAAGGAGCAGTACAGTACATACGTTACCAATATAGAAATACAATATTAGCCATGTGGGAAGACTGTCATGTTAGATTACAAAGGAACTAATGGAATCATTATTTGTGAGTCCTCACCATCGTAGGTGATTCTGTGGGGTTCACTGTGCATTGATCTAACAGGTTCTTCACCCGGTATCAGCAGCTCCACAACACAGGTGATGAAGATCTCTCCAGCGCTGCTCCTCTTCCTCAGCTCCTCTCTGGCCACTCTCACCACACAGACGTTGTTTTTGTAGGGTTGTGTTTTAAAGGGGGTTTCACCATAATTCAGGTGAAAGAAACACGAGGTGCCAAGCTTGGCCTCACACCGTATATTGTAGTAATCCCCTGTCTCCACGTGGATCTTCGGTCTTCCAATCGGATCTGTTGGTCATTGATTTGACGGTATTTCATATCGTCAATTATCAAGATACAAGTGAAGCAACTGTTCTCTGGGCAACACAAAGTGAACAAGAGCAGCTGTAGAGTGAAACTGTTACTTACCACCTATGATAAGTCTTTGAGGTTCACACCGTTGTGAGATTGGAGTCTTTCCTTCTCTCTCCTGTAGAATATCACAGCTGAGATCTACTTCAGCCTTGTTCCACATTAGGAAATCTTTCCATAACAATTTGAACTGACAAGCACCGTCGGTAAAAGGCATTTCCTTTATTGTGTCGGGGTCCTGGTCCTTGTAGAAACGGCATGCTGTGCCTTTTGTGGACTCACACCGTACAGTAACAGGCGTAGCTGCATTGATGTACAGAGGGGATAATGATATTTTCGGGGTAGGGACATCATCTGTGTAGAGTTAAAAAGACAACCTATTAAAATTGAAATAGTAAATCGTAGAATAGCCTTGATTCAGAAGTTATTCAAAGCCTATTGAAATATCACTGTACTGACTCCCTTTGTGCAATGAAAGTAGACAATATTCAATAGTAATTTAAATGCAAAACGTAATCAGAAATTGGTGGTACTTTAAAGGAGTTGTAGAAAGTGCTGTATGTTTTTTTTTAAACAGATTGTATCAATATTGTTGAGTAATCATGACATCAAGGCCATAATCATAACATTTCACAGCAGATGTTTAAACTGGTCTTATTACATACCTGCATGTCCTTCATGTATTGCCATACCAGTAAAAACTGTAAAACAAAAAGCATGGGCATTTCAGAGTGTTTCTTATATCAGATAAATTAGATTAAAGGTACATTTGTTAAATTAAAAGACAGTTACTTACAAAAAAGCGGAAATATACTCACAAATACAGACAAATACTCACAAATAAGCAGAACATAAGATGGAGACATATTTTCCCTTTTCTGTTGTCGATGAAGAAGTGAGAGGTTTGAGGAAATTGATCCGTGCTCATGACATCGTTACAAGTGACGCCAAATACGGCGACCCAGTTTTCACTACCGCAAATGATTTAGTCACAGTGTTGGAGTGTAATATCTACAGGCCAACCTGGAGGTGATGAGGGGTCTGTTTGGGGTCTGTTTTTAGATGCTGTGATGAAGTGGGTTGGTGAGGAGAGGAGGTTTCTAATGTTGACCTTGTTCAAATTAGATACAGTGACCTCCATGAGTATTGGAAAGAGGAAGCATTTTGTCTTCTTTTAACTCAATACTCCAGCAGTTTGGATTTGAAATCAACTAATTATTATTGGGTCAAAGTTGAGATTCTCAGCTTTAATTCAATGTTGTTGTTTTTTCAGACTGTTAAAGCATAGAGCTAAAAGAAGACAAAATGCTTCCTCTTTCCAATACTTAAGGAGGGCACTGTAAGTCCTACTGAATTAGAATGCCAAATTCCTTTCACCTGTCATTCCTAGACACTGAATACCTTTTTAGTTTTACTTTACATGTCCTGTCTACCAATGCATTGATTCACATTTCTTGGCTAACCACAGGTGACAGGTCAAACGTTTAGGAATATCAGTTCCTCAAATATTTCAGTATAAAATAAATAGTACAATTATATAATAAATAAATAGTAAAAATACCATTGTGGAAAGAGACCATTTACAGAGATTTTGATGTCCGATAGCAAAACTTTCAATTTGGTTTTCCAATGCAATCAATCAATCAATCAGTTAATCAACCAATCAATTAACCAATCAACTAATGAAATCTTTACTTGTTTGTAAAACACTTTTAACAAAAACAGTTCAGTCACAAAATGCCAAGATAGCCGTAGACCACCCAAAAGAAAGCCAGGAAAGAACTCCCCTGTGGGGAGAAAATTGCACAGTACAAATGAACGTCCATGTCCATGGGGAGTACAGCCTAGCCCGAACCTAGCCCTAACCTAGCCCCTATAGCCCAGTCCTAACCTAACCCTAACCTAGCCCCTATAGCCTATCCCTAACCTAGCCCCAACAGCCTAGCCCTAACCTGTCATGTACTCAAAGCAATGTGGATCAAGCAGCATGCCCAACACTTCTAAATACACAGTCCTAGCTTGTCATTGACATTCATTCATTGAATTATATCTTTAATTCTTGCCTTGGTGAGGGAATGTGATGGAGGTCCATCAGTTACTGTCTAACAGAGATCACCTTGACTTAGGCCTTCATGACAACAAGTAGGCTACATTCCCACGTCAAACTTTCCATTCTTGAAAAACCTTCTCTAATGTAAGTGGTAAGTGTTTTTATGAGATGTTACTTGTATTATTACATGTAGAGCATGGTACCAGAGATGTGTTGAAGGCCTGTTGGGTTGGGTCTGCAGGGGAGAGGCTGGTGTACTGGAGGCATAGACATGCATTCTGTTTCCATGACTGTTGGTGTGGTCGGCTTATAGCTACCGTGCTCCTGTCTTGAGTCTCATCTCTATTGATAGAAAAGTGTGTGTGTGCGTGCGTGCGTGTCTGTGTGTGTGTGTGTGTGTGTGTGTGTGTGTGTGTGTGTGTGTGTGTCTACTGTGGTTGATTCTGCGTTCTGAACAGACTCGGCAGACACAAGGCCCGGCTGCAGCCTGGTGCAGATCCACACGTCACCAAGCAGCACTAGTGTAGCTACAGTACTACGTTTCAGATCAAAACACTGACGCCACAAACTCGTGATGATTGTATCACGCAGATTTATCCTGCAGATTTGTCAGGTGCACATTCAATCTGTGAATCTCCCGTTCAGACTGTCATGTCATATAGAAAGTAATGGGACTGCAACTCACCATCGTAGGTGATTCTGTGGGGCTCACTGTGCATTGATATAACAGGTTCTTCACCCTGTATCAGCAGCTCCACAACACATGTGATGAAGATCTCTCCAGCGCTGCTCCTCTTCCTCAGCTCCTCTCTGGCCACTCTCACCACACAGACGTTGTTTTTGTAGGAATATTTTTTAAGGGGGGTTTCACCATTATTCAGGTGAAAGAAACAACAGCTTGGCCTCACACCGTAGATTGATGTATTTCCCTGTCGCCACGTGGATCTTCGGTTTTCCAATCGGATCTGTTGGTCATTGATTTGACGGTATTTCATACAGTCATTTATCGAGATACAAGTGAAACAACTGTTCTCTGGGCAACACAAAGTGAACAAGAATACGAATACGTGATATAAATGCTTTGATTCAAGACATATTAATTAATTTAATTGTATAACTACTTATTTGTTTCCTTTCCCTCAGATCAGTCTATTGACATGGACAAAGTGCAACGCTTTGCGTGTGTTTACCTGACCACCTTCACCTACTGATAACATTTTACCGGTTTGACATTTCATGGACAAATCATCCCAAATTCTCTGAAAAGACTCAATGGCTTAAACTACTGTTTCAGAACAATGCTAACATTAGCGGAATTTGTATAGAAAATATATAGATAAAAATGTAGGTGAAATATCTGTTTTACTGACTGCCTCTGTACAACTTAAGAAGACAATATTCATGTAATTCAACTGAAAAAAACGTATTGACAAACCGGTGGAAGTGGATATGAGTTGTGGTGTTTATGTATCATAAAACTATCAACTGTCACTTACCACTGAAACTAAGCTGTTAAGCGTCACTACGTTTTGAAAAGATCGGTTCCCCATCTTGCCCGATCTTCTGAACAATGACAGGTAAGATCCACCTCAGGCCTATTCCACTTTTTAAACTCAAGACAAAACAACGTGGTTTTACAAGGACCGTTGTTAATACCTGTCTTTATTGGGTTCCTGGTCTGTAGAACAGGCATTACAGAGAACTGTGACAGGTGTAGCTACTCTGATGTACCCAGAGATAACACTATGGTTGGAGTGGGGACAGCATCTGCGTAGTTAAAGAGTACGAATGAAAACGTAAATGTGATATTAAAGCCTTAATGTAGAAGCTATTCATAGCCTGTGAGGACTGTCATTGCAATGACGCCTTTCTTGCAACTAAAAAGACAATATTAATTAATCTGAAAAACTAAACCACGCATTGGTGATAGTGTACAGGAGTTGTAGTAAGTGCTGTATATGTATCATACAGTTGTCAACATCGTGGATGAAATATGGCAACTACAGAATAACATTATTTCATAGCTGATGTTGTTTAAACTGACATTCTCTATTCGGTACCTGTATAACCTTCTTTGATTGTGATACCAGTAAAACCTGTCAAATAAAATTACATTTCAATGACAATGAGCATTTCAAGGTCTTTCTTGTTACCAAAACATATACGATAGATCAGTTTAAGGGTCAATTGGTTAAAAGAAAAGACAATTAAATACTCAGAAATATGCAGAAAATAAGACGGAAGAAGTAGCGAACGAGTTGTGAAGTGAGGACAGTGATCTGTGCTCAGGACACTGAATGACCAGAGGAACAGAAACGCTGCTCAGGTCACAAGTGAAGCTGAAGAAAATGTATTTAGCAACATCACCTGAAGATTGATTCAGGTCAGAAGGGATAGCAGTGTGAGGCATTATGTGTTACTGTATCTCTTTATATATGGCAAAATGACAACATGGTTGCTAGTAACTCAGGATCATAACACACATGCAAGGGTTAAAATAAACTTTAATCAACTTAAATAAGCTTTAAAATGTTAAAATCACAAATTACAGATAAAAAACAGAACACAATACCACAGACTGTACCATAAATCAAGATACAAGTCCCAACCACAATATTTTCATTTACACAGTGATCAGAGGTCACATTTTACAGACTGCTCCCATTCAAGTTCAGAAAGGATGTGAAAAGAGCATCAACCAAGACGTCATAGGTACCTTTGACCTCTCTGCTTTCATAGGTACCTTTGACCTCTCTGCTTTCATAGGTACCTTTGACCTCTCTGCTTTCATAGCCGCTATAAAACATCTCCTGTCAGAGTGAGAGGTTACCATGGTTACCATGCAATGGGTTCTAGAACACATGAGGAGGAAACATGAACAATCAGGAAGTTGACAGAACTGCGGAGGACGTCCACCCAGGTGTGATGGCAGCAAACTCACAGCTGATCATGAAGAACACTCCAACTCCACTTTGAGGACGACTGTCTTTCTTCTGTTGACACGGCTTTTTTTTTTTACAAAATCACATGTTTGTTTTCTTCTGTTGACACGGCATTGTTGACCCCCTTCAGAGATAAAAGTTTGATCAATTAATAAGATCCTGGTGTTGCATGTGAAGTGAAATACTGTACAAACAACACAGAAAACTGAAACAGCCTTTAAATCACAGTAACTATTGGAGTCGTAACAATAGGAGAAGCACCTTGTTTGTACCAGAGACGACACAGAGCATACTCAACCAGCAGAATGATGAAGTAGGCTGCAGCACGGAGACAGATGGAGAGGGAGGACTGTGAGGAGAAGTCTGGAAGGGAGAAGGACAATATCAAGATATAAACATTATATAGATAGAAACATTATCAAGATATAAACATTATCAAGATATAAACATTATATAGATATAAACATTATCAAGATAGAAACATTATAAAGATATAAACATTATCAAGATAGAAACATTATATAGATATAAACATTATCAAGATATAAACAGTCTTGCTGATGCTGTGGCGTGAGTCTTCTCCTTACAGTAAATCAATATTCCAACCTTCACCTCACAATGGTCACTATCTTCACCTCACAATGGTCACTATCTTCACCTCACAATGGTCACTATCTTCATGCAAAAAAGGTTTTCACTCATGGATGCCCAACGTGTGTAATAATAATGAAACAACAACAAGAATAGTAACAATAATAATAATAATAATAATAATAATAATAATAATAATTAAAGATAATGATACTAATAAAATAAGATGGGAGTCACAAGAATGTGTGCACCTTGTTCTGAGAGTCCAGTTGGTTCAGGCACTGTGCTCTCTGGACTCTCCTCCCCGGGTGCAGTGGTGCTGAATGCTGCCACGGAACCTACAATAACAATAACAAATCAATAAAACAAATATAAAAGATGTTTCCCTCACAGTGTATCACATTATTAATGCATAGCGATGCAATACAGTAACATCCGCACAGAACATGCGAGAATTCACTGGAATGATTTGGATCTCTCCTTAATAGTTGTCACCGTCTACGGTGATTCTGCGTGGTTCGCTGTGCAACACTGTCACACTGTCTTCACCCTCCGTCAACAACTCCACTGCACAGGTGATGAAGATCTCTCCAGCGCCGCTCATCTTCCTCATTTCCTTCATCAGCTCCTCTTGGGCCAGTCTGACCACACAGACATTTTGGGCGTAGGGTTGTGTTTTAAAGGGAATGTCATTGTTGTTCAGGTAAAAGTGGCACCTGGTGCCATGCTTGGCCTCACACCGAAGGTTGAAGTAATTTCCCGCCTGATCCAAATGAATCTTGGGTTTTCCAACGGCATCTATGGGTACATTTAACCGTTTCTTAGACACAAGTCACTGAAACAAGTGTCATGCTAACTAAACAAGAGCTGTAGGGGAAAAAAACTGTCACTTACCACTGACTTGAAGCCGTATCTTGTCACTACGTTTTGAAGTGATCAATTTCCCATCGATCTCCTGTAGAATAACACAGCTAAAATCTACCTCAGTTTTGTTCCAGTGTTTAAACTCATTCCAGAACAATTTGAATTGACAGATACCGTTGTAATCCACCTCCCTGATTGGGTCTCGGTCCTGGTCTCTGTAGAAGTGGCACCCTGAGCACTTGGGTGATTCACAGCGTACTGTGGCTGCGGTCGCTACACTGATGTGCCCAGGGAACAAAAGGATGTTTGGGGTGGGGACAGAATCTGAGAATTCAATGAGAGAATTCTAGAATGTCAGAAGTCTAATTAGAAGTGAGAGTTTGGCTGGCAACTAAAAACATTGTATTCAAGGCGAAGAAAACTAAAACGTATACACTTGTGAGAATGTGTACAGTAGCTTTGTATATACTGTAAGTTGAGATAGATAGATTTTTTTTTTTGTATAACAGAACTGCTGTCTTGAAAACCGTCCATGTAAAATGCAAATGTAAACATTATTCACAACAGATGCGAGCTGAAAATAGAGTGTTAAAGTATCAAGACACATACCTGAACAACATTCTTCAACTGCAACACCAGCCATATCTAACAAAAAGCCCAAACAAATCTCTAAAGAAGACATTCCATTGGATCCCTGAATGTTAACAAGTTAAACACTTTCACAGAGATCAGATCAAATGCGTTGACGGAAAGAAAACAGAAATGCATACTCACAAATAACAAGAAAATAAGATGGGGACATATTTATGGCTTTCTAGTGGTGAAGACCTCACATGGACTCTGACTGGGGGTAGAACACGGATGTATTTTACTTTAAGAGGGAAACTGTGCAGGTCACAGGTGACGCTGAAGAATCCAACAACTTAATATAGGCATGTATGGGTCCTTATAATGTTCGTCAATCAACTTATCATACAGAACCAGTCAAAAGTTTGGACACACCTTGCCAAGAGTGTGCAAAGCTGTCATCAAAGCAAAAGGTGGCTACTTTGAAGAATCTAAAATATAAAACATATTCTGGTTTGTTTAACACTTTTTTGTTTACTACATAATTCCATAGGTGTTCCTTCATAGTTTTGATGTCTTCAGTATTAATCTACAATCCCTGGGTACATCAAAATAATAAAAAATAAAGAAAAACCATTGAATGAGAAGGTGTGTCCAAACTTTTGACTGGTACTGTATATTTGATGTCTTTTTGTAACTGCTTTCTTACGACAAGCCTTACAATGCATTATGATGCAAAGTTAATCAGTAAGCATAGATCTCTTTGAACCAAGAAGTAGACAAACAGTTATAAAATAAATACAAATCTAATATGATATACTGTGCCTCTCGGGGTCCAGTATCTGGTTGTCTGTAAACGTGGGTCTTGTTTGTGGACATTTTCTGAGGTGTGTATACAGGGTGCTGGTATCCAGTGTATACTAGTTTGGGTAGGCCTCACTCCTACCTGGAGAGCCCCCTTGCTAGGCTCTCTCAGCTACAGATGCAGAGCTGGTGAGACCCTGTGAAGCAGCACAGAACAATAAGTATGGAAATAAACAATCTGATGACAATAAAGTAAACATTTAATAAAGTAAACACTATTTGTTTTTATTTCCTTACATGTCCGCCAAGGAAAAAAATAATCTCTTATATTTCATCAAATAGGCATAATTAAAATAAATATAATATTTACAACCACTATTATTGCATTTTTTTTTCTTGAATAGTTTAATGGTCTTTCAGCATTATTACAGGTTCTTAAAAACTGTTGTCATTAAAAAATATTTATTTGCTGTTACAATATAAAACATTAATGTTGAATCATTTCAAAATGCTAGAAATATCTTTCTGCTGAAAGTTTTCAAATCCATTTTCATTTTTCATTTCATCACCTTCTTCAGACAGTGCTGTTACTTCACAGATTTCATCATGTTTGAGTCATGTTTCAAACTACAGAAAGATATCTGCCAAAAACAATAACACAATTGTTCATTCCCTTTGTGATCTATAAGCATTTGGTAAGCAGAGCATTCAATATGGTATACTACACTAAAATATTTAGTTTAATCTCTTCTTGTCATCTTTGTGAGTGTATTGAGGCCTCAGGCCAGTGTGTTTAGGGAGCCCACCTGTCACAGCCTAATGGCAGACGTACTGTACACATGTAGCCCTAGCTCGTAACCACGGTGACATTCTCATAGTCTTCATTCCACGCCTCTTCAAAAGGGCGACCATTTTGTGACAAGCTATTGACAAATATATACAGTACCCGTGCTACATAGGCTGAGATGTGCTGAAAGCCCTTGTGGTTGGCCCGTGTCTATTCTGCCTTCTTGGTTTCTCGTCTCTGTGAATAGTGAAGCGTGTGCGAGCTCTCAGGACCCCTGCTGTGGTTGCTTCAGTGTGGCCACCATACTGGAAACTACAGCAGTGTAGATACAGACGTTCCAGAGCACCATCAGATTTAGCTTCTGTAGTTTCTGATCACTGAGGCCACAAACTAGAGCTTAGAGAGGCACACGCCAAGTCAAGCCTTGTTTATGTGGCATTACATTGAATACAAGTAAACAATGCAACAAAATGCCAGAGACAGAGCAGCTCTACAACATCAACCAACGTCAACAATAGAATGGAACAAGGATAGTAGATACAACATGAACATCAACAATAGAATGGAACAAGGATAATTAAATACAGTAAAAAATAAAATATACAGAATTTTCAGCAGTAGCGGAGTACACACACCACACGCACACGCACACGCACACGCACACACACACACACACACACACACACACACACACACACACACACACACACACACACACACACACACACACACAATCTCTATGTTATTCATCAGCCATCACTCCAACACATATGGTATTTTAGCTCCACCTGCTGGGACCAGACCTGCAACGGAGCAGACATTGCTTGGCCAGGTTGTCAGAGAACCTGACAGTAAAGTGATGCCCTACGGTTGTGCCTATTTCTTCCTTCATATCTCAACGTCTCCAAGGAGTGGGCGAAAAAAAGATTAGGTGTCTCCTCATTTGCCTGAGAGTAGAAACTGTTGTTGTTGTTGACAGTAGAAACAACAGTGGAAACAGTATTATGAGCTCAACTCAACAGAGAAACAAAAAGCAAATGATAGAGGAATGTTACAGTTCAAGTTCATTTTATTTCATTCATTCAATAAACAATTACATATTAGAAATTGCACAGGATATCACAGAATTGTACGCCTTAAAACCCATATATGCAACAGTATGTACAATAAATCATATCTGCAAGTTTATTCACATTTTTAATCACCAATTTTTATTCACATCAAATATTAAGCATAATGTATCTCAAATCAAAATGCCCTGCACAGTACACACAATCACATGTTTATGGCCCAGGAAGAGCATAGAAGTCTGACAGGAACAGATGTTTTAGACTACAGGAAGTCCACAGAGTGCAGAGTATGTAAATAAAGAAGCTCGATGGGAGCAGGAAGTCCATGGTGGAAGAAGCTACTGTAAGTCAGGAGTCTTCACTCTTTTTAGCTGATCCACGAAGGCACTCTGTCTGTCCCATCACCACAGCACAGTCCAGGTACTGTATGAGAACAAAACACACATACCACAAGGCCCTTTGGATAGCGAGCAACAAGTTAAATATTACTATTGGACACAGTATTACTTGGTTTAGTTGAACACTGCTCAGGCCATACGGTACATGTACTGTACTTCAAACGTCAAACACTGTTAGAATTGCAAGTGGATGAATGGTAGTGAACAATCCAGTGCCCACTACAGTGGTCAAGTCCACCTTACCCCGTTCATGCCTCGCCTCAGGCTGCCCTGCAAGGTTGCAGTTATGGAACATTTGCGTCTGTTTCAAATGAGAAGAATGGTGTCACAAGTTCTGAGCACCAAGGGATGCTGGGAAAGTCAATCTAGTTTTAGTTAGCCGCCATACTCACATATAGGGCATTGGTCTTGCTCCTCAATTTCCTTGACAGGGTTACTGTCAAGAAGGTTGACGAGAACAGGGAATCAGGAATTCAAACAAACTATCAAAAATATGCACGGGGATGTAGGCTAAGCCAATGGTAGAACAGTAGTCCTCTCTTACCTGCTGTAGTAAGAAGGCTTGTGGTGACGACCTTAATGAAAAAAACCTTTGGATTTACATTTCAAATAGTATAGCTACAGCAAAATGAATAGCCTTTGGTACAGCACACAACGATAATTGGATAATTGGATAATTGGATAATCAGTATGTGAAAGCACGCACCACGCTTACAACGGTGGAAGAGATACAGTCCACTGGCAGATCCCAGCAGGAGAACGAGGAGCAGGACAACAACCCCCACAACAGTGGAAGTGGAGGAGGGAGACCCTAGGAGGGAGATTTGGTCAAAATGTAAATATTACAGGTTAGAGAGAGAACCATTCACTGTAACACTGACAGGTTCAAGGACCAGCCTCATTGCAAAGAGCACTTTTCTCACCAGGTGTGACTGTTGGTGAGGAACTGTTGGCTCCTGAGGGACCTATGACTGCAAACAAAAACATAAATCATGTATCAGAAACACAGTAACAGCCAGACAGATTAATGTCATGTTAGATTAGACAGGAACACAGTAACAGCCAGACAGATGAATGTCATGTTAGATTAGACAGGAACACAGTAACAGCCAGACAGATGAATGTCATGTTAGATTAGACAGGAACACAGTAACAGCCAGACAGATGAATGTCATGTTAGATTAGACAGGAACACAGTAACAGCCAGACAGATGAATGTCATGTTAGATTAGACAGTAACACAGTAACAGCCAGACAGATTAATGCCATCTTCACCGTCTGTGATTCTAAAGCAGGGGTGTCAAAGATACGGCCCGCGGGCCAGAACCGGCCTGTCAGGTGTACCACCAGATTAGGTGTCTCCTCATCTCCTCTCTTTTTAAAGGGCATGTCTTCGTGTAACCAAGTTGAGATGGTAACCAGCATAGCTGGTTAAATAAATCGTAGCCACATAAATTGTATGCTACTGAAAATTTGTCACTTACCGCTCACATTCAGTTTTTGAACGCTACTGCGATTTGAAATGATGGTTTTCCCGTATCTTTTCCGTAGAATAACACAGCTAAGATTTGCTTCAGTTCTGTTCCACTTTTTGACCTCAACCCAAAGCAATTTGAACTGACAAACATCACTGTAAGCCAATGTCCTTAGTGGCTTGGTGTCCTGGTCTCTATAGAACTGGCATGCTGATGGTGAGACTCCTGGTGACTTTGAGTTCAGTGGCTGTGAGTCACAGCGTACAGTGACAGGTGTAGCTACACTGATGGACCCCGGGTCCAATACAATGGTAGGTGTAGGGACAGCATCTGTTTATAGTAAAAGAGAGAAACTGTGAGAAGCTGAACCCAGAAAACAATGATCAGGTGTAGCTACACTGATGGACCCCGGGTCCAATACAAATCATAGGATTAGCACCAACGCTTAGTAGCACTGTGTATGAGTGGTAGAAATATTATTTAAAAAGATTACATATGTCCAAATGATGCAAAGTTATTTATGTTGTGTTGGATAAATAGATAAATGAGGCCTTATGACAGTACATACCTTCACAACATCTCTCTTTAACTGCAATACCAACCATATCTTTAGAAAGGCAAAACATTTTTAGATTAGGCATTTTACCACATACCTAAAAGATTACAGTGAATTATTTAACAGGTTGTCTGTGTCTATTGGCTGTTTCCATTATTGAATTTACCCAGAGCAAAATCAACTGAAGTAAATTAGTGAAAATAATATTGAATACTCACAAATAACAAGAAAATAAGATGGTGACATGTTGTGCGGTGTTTTGAACACCACTTCACATCGACGCTGGTGAGAGAAGTGACGTCTGCTCTACCTACAGGACCAAGGCCGCTTCTCAATTGGTAGAAAGTCGATTCCTTACGTCCTCTCCTGACTCCGCCACTTGCATCCTACTCAAAATTCATTGGAGGAGAATATCGAGGTTCCTCCCCTTAGATATTCTCCTCAAATCAAATCAAATCAAATATTAATAATTAATAATAATTAATTTACACAATATGCAGGATACAATGTAATGAAATGCTTTAGGGCAAGCATAACAATATCGATAACAATTTGCAGTGCAATGTCATAACAAAAACAATAATAACAAATAATAATAATAATAGCAAAACAATGGCAATAACATGAAGTGTAAAGTGTCACAGACAACAGCAGCAGCAAGACTCCTCCTTTTTGAGAAGAAGCAAGTAGAGGACGGAAGAATCGAGTTTCTAGCAATTGAAAAATACCTAGATTCGAATCGAGTTTGTATTGAGAAATACCTGGGCAGGTCTGAAGTCTCTGAGAAAGGCTTAGCTTAAACTAAATGATCCCGTTTAAAAAAAAAAAAAAAGAATAATCACACATACTGCACACAGACAACTCTTTTCACTCAATTTATATAAACCAGGTGAAATGAAAGCTTATTTGTCAGGTGTACTGGTAACTAACCCTAACCCTTAGACGTGTTCGTTCAGTCAGTATGGGTTCGTGCTCTCCTGCCTTAGTAGCTCATTCACGCGACACAGCGTGTTGATCTTAGCCGGCTAGCATTCTGAGAGACTATTCAATCAGCCAATGAGAACCCTAGTCTTGTTGTGAGTTAACCAATCAGAAGTGTAGACCCGCCCTACGCCACGTTGGATCGTGGAAAAATCCTGTCGCTCCGTCTTTTCCGTGTTAGCTCTCGTACTGATCAGGCGTGGATATATTATGCGCGTGTGAAGAATTGCTTTAAAAGTACATTTCCTAAGCAAGATCTGCTTTAGAACTACTCACTTCCATTTATTGAGAATATGAAAGACGAGTGTTACTTTGACAAACGTCGAGCGAACTAGAGTGTGGCGTAGCATAGCTCCGCTAGCAGATAGCCTCATAGCTAACAAAGTTATGAGGAGTTGTTCAGTTTTCAGACATACGAGCCTTCCACGAACCCACAACCTCCCAGTCACCCTTCCACAGTTCCTGTTCCAAGCAGCTGTAACCTTGGAAAGATTTCCCTTGGTGAGTCAGTATTTTCATTATATTAGCAGCGTTAGTCACAAACAAACATGATGATAACAATAGCATTCAATGGTTAGCACCACCAACATATATGCCTGGCTAATGTGAAGTTAAATGAACTAACTCCAGCTAATGATACGGTATCTCCGGTTTAAGCTAAACTAAAGCATGTGAATTAAATGAATATTCGGTTGAGTGAATACTAGGGATTCAAAGGTTGTGGGTTCGAGTCCCACCAGAGTCGCTTGATTCTGTTTACTTCTTAATACAGATGACCTCTGGCAGGGTTTATTTTGAAACAGCCTTCTCCTCTTCTTTCCTTTTGCTGCCGTTGTTCTAAAAAAATGTTTTGCCATTGAGAGGCAACTTCTGCAGGTCTCTGTGGCGCAATTGGTTAGCGCGTTCGGCTGTTAACCGGAAGGCTGGTGGTTCGAGCCCACCCAGGGACGTCCTGATTTTGATAGACTCTCCCCACTGTCATATCCTCTCTGGTTTGCCAGGATGGGCTTCCTCCATCGAATCTGATTTGGCTTTGCAAGTTTACTGACAAATGGATAGTGAAGAGTCTTTGCAGGCGCTGTGGCTTAGTTGGTCAAAGTGCCTGTCTAGTAAACAGGAGATCCTGGGTTCGAATCCCAGCGGTGCCTTATATTTCTGCTTGCACTCACAGCAAAATCCATGTTCAAGCTCTGCTTTATTATTTATTTTTTTAACAGTTTTAGACTTTTTGGTTACAGGGGAGAGATTACATTTCTACTTTCACCCAGGCTCTGTGGCGCAATGGATAGCGCATTGGACTTCTAGGCTTCTCAGTGGTAGGGATTCAAAGGTTGTGGGTTCGAGTCCCACCAGAGTCGCTTGATTCTCTTTGCTTCTTAATACAGATGACCTCTGGCAGGGTTTGTTTTTTAACAGGCGAAACACTTTTGGACCTGCACAGATACTGTCTTTTTAAAGAAACATGACATGACCACAGGTTCCACTGAGATTTGAACTCAGATCGCAGGATTCAGAGTCCTGAGTGCTAACTATTACACCATGGAAACCTTGACTGCAAGAAAGTGATCCACTGAGCTCACCTATGAAGTCAAGGTAATCCGAAAGAATCCCTTTGGTCAGTGGAGGTATTTTTTTTCTCTTTTTAATTCTCGAAACAATATCTTTTTGAAATGTGTGGAATTTCAGGGTAAACAGCTCCTCGTTAGTGCAGCGTCATGCAGTGTTGTCAGTGCGTTTTGGCGCTGAATAAACAAGTGTACGAATTGTAATCCGTTTTGGGGAGAAAATAGGGCTGTTGTATCTTTAAGAGGCTGACTCGTGAGACTCATCGAAAATGAAATGCTGTTTAAAAATCAACAAAAGTGGAGCCCATAGGCCTCAGCATTTTGAAATAGATGCAGGTGCATTTCCTAGAATAGTATCTGCATTTGTGATGAAACGAATGGCTCGATTTCTTTCTCCTTTTTTTTCTTCAGAGAAGGCCATTTTAGAGTCTTAGCGGCTGATTGTCCAGGCGCAATTCTTGTGAAATATCAAATATACCCCAAGAATTGTGCATGGACATCTGTTGCTGGAGACTCACGTTCATCGATGCCTGCCAAACCAATATATATATATAAAAAAAAAAAAAAAAAAAACCGAATAGATAATTTTTTATTTTAAAATGTCCCAAGTAAGAAATCCACTATTTTAAACAGCTTTAATGTGCTTGGTTAGACGAGAACAGAGAATTGACGTGGTGGGCCAATAAAGTGGGGGAAAACCAATCTGCCTCATGTACTGTATGTTTCTTGGTGTATGTTTTGTAGGCCCAAGTCACCAATTGGTATTTACACTTTGTCGAAGATCTAATTAAATCGGTTTGTTCTAAACGGCAAATATCGATTGAAGGCATTGATATATCGAGTGTGTTGGTCAATTTGTACAATACATTTACTTGACCAGCACTCAGGCCTGCAGAGTGCTAGGTGCATGCATGGCATCGTTCAAATTAGCCTGTTCAGATGAAGACAGACAGGGTCCTCTATGACAGACGACCCTATAAACAAGAGAACTTAAAATGAGTAAAACAATGATTAAAAACATGGAAGTCTTTCCAGAGTCATGCTCCAAAATGATTTTGGGGCCCATGGGCCTAAGGCCTGTGAATTATGACTTGATATGCCTCGAGGAAACCTCACCAATACGAGTGAGCCAGTGACCACATCTGTTTGGTGTGAATTACGAAAACTTTCTCTCGAATTTTCGATGTTCAATTGGATAGGCTTGTGTAGGATATAATAATACTTATCAAACTCGGTCAAATTTGGCCTCGGAGCATACCTCTCACATGCTTGATTTGACATGTTTGACTGTGTAGTGTAGCTATTCACACGATGGCTGAGGGACCTACACGTGTTTTGATCACACACATATCCCTTATCAAAATGGACTATCGATAGTATCGATAGTAGCAAGATAGACATGAGCACGTAGCTCACATAGCTATTGTTAGACAGATATTGTTGCATCTTCTATTACAGTAAAATCTGTATTTATATATCAATAGGTTTGATTGGCAATCATGATCATCATCTGGCTGATAATGCAGACGTGTGTCATATAGAGCCAGAAGAGGATGGATAGAGTTGGTTTTCTTTAAGACGTTGGAAAGCAAAACACTTGGCCTGAATTTAGTTACGTAACACCTGAATCACGTGAGCAAGTTCTTGGCCTACTTTAGTGGTCAAACCATTTTGGGTTATTTTTCCCCAACACGATTTTAATCATTTTCATTATTATTATTATTATTATTATTATTATTATTATTATTATTATTATTATTAGTGGTAGTAATAATTGGAGGGAAATAAATCTGTTCTTAACACTGTATAAAATATTTGCATTAATCCATAATTTGGCCCTTGAAGTCTGCTAGACATGATTTTGCTTCTATAATTATTTTTCAGTTCGCTTACTGATTTTGCATAAATCACACACACACACACACACACATTACGTCTTTTATGGGGTGTGTGTATACACATTTATTTTTTAGGGATACAACCTCACACGAATGATCAAAACCCTCCAATCAAACAGCTCCTCGTTAGTATAGTGGAGAGTATCCCCGCCTGTCACGCGGGAGACCGGGGTTCGATTCCCCGACGGGGAGAATGGCTTCTTGTTCCTAGCATCTCATGGCCTGAAGAAGGATTTCGCTTATCTGCACAACGTCTCTTGCATTCCTTTCACTTCAGAGCACAAAAACAACAAACGTGTCAAATCTCCATCTTTTTTGGCAGTGTTTTTAAGAAACAGGCTGTTGCCAGAGGTTCCACTGAGATTTGAACTCGGATCACTGGATTCAAAGTCCAAAGTGCTAACCATTACACCATGGAACCTTGCTCGCCATTACAGAAACCCTCCAATCAGGCAAAACACTTTTGGACCTGCACAGATACTGTCTTTTTAAAGAAACTAGACATGTCCACAGGTTCCACTGAGATTTGAACTCAGATCGCAGGATTCAGAGTCCTGAGTGCTAACCATTACACCATGGAACCCTTGACTGCAAGAACGTGATCCACTGAGCTCACCAATGAAGTCAAGGTAATCCGAAAGAATCCCTTCGGTCAGTCGAGGTATTTTTTTTTCTCTTTTTAATTCTCGAAACAATATCTTTTTGAAATGTGTGGAATTTCAGGGTAAACAGCTCCTCGTTAGTGTAGTGGAGAGACCCTACAGCTGTGCATTTTGGCAAGTAATTTTGCTTGAAAAATGGTCTGTAATAAACTCTCAAACACTTTTTAAAAACTTGCTGAGCTGGAAAAGGAAATGCTCCCGGATTAGGGTTAGGGTGAACCCTGACATGGGTTGTGCGTGACCCAGGTAAAAAAAAATTACTGTGAAATGAGTGATACCTCAATAAACTAATTGTGTTTCCACCCCTTTGTAGTTGCTTTCTGCAAAGGATTTCCCCAGGCTTTCCAAACAAGGAAGGCCTAGTCTCTACAAGGTTAGATGCAGTCATGATAGTCTGGTTGTCATGTCAATACCTACATCTGTCTTGTACTACAGTACATGTCCATCCTCAAAACCTAGTAGCTATACAATCTTAAGTAAGCGTCATAGCTTTTTTTAAAGCAAACTTGGACAGATGCAACCAAACATTTGTATGCTTTGAATGGATGAACAAGTCAATGAAGTGCAAATGCTTTCAGATTTATTGAAGGTTTAGACAAGGGGTTGCTGAGAACAAGTTTAAATACTGAAGATGGGATACCAGTTTAATATTGTTCTTCCTCCTCCTCCTCATCACCGCCATCCAGCCCCACCTCCTCATAGTCCTTCTCCAGGGCGGCCATGTCTTCTCTGGCCTCAGAGAACTCTCCCTCCTCCATGCCCTCACCCACATACCAGTGTACAAAGGCCCTCTTGGCGTACATCAGGTCGAACTTGTGGTCCAGTCTTGCCCAAGCCTCCGCTATGGCAGTGGTGTTGCTCAACATGCACACAGCCCTCTGCACCTTGGCCAGGTCTCCCCCTGGCACCACTGTAGGTGGCTGGTAGTTGATGCCCACCTTGAACCCAGTGGGGCACCAGTCCACAAACTGGATGGAGCGGCGGTTCTTGATGGCAGCAATGGAGGCATTGACATCCTTGGGCACGACGTCACCGCGGTAGAGCAGGCAGCACGCCATGTACTTGCCCCGCCTGGGGTCGCACTTCACCATCTGGTTGGCTGGCTCAAAGCAGGCGTTGGTGATCTCAGGGACAGACAGCTGCTCATGGTAGGCCTTCTCTGCAGAGATGATGGGAGCATAAGTGACCAAGGGGAAGTGGATGCGGGGATAAGGCACCAGGTTAGTCTGGAATTCAGTCAGGTCTACGTTCAGCGCTCCATCAAAACGCAGGGAGGCGGTGATTGAGGAGACAATCTGGGCGATGAGGCGGTTGAGGTTTGCATAAGATGGCCGGTCCACTCCAAGGTTACGCTTGCAGATGTCAAAGATGGCCTCGTTGTCCACCATGAAGGCACAGTCAGAGTGCTCCAGGGTGGTGTGGGTGGTCAGGATGGAGTTGTAGGGCTCCACCACTGCTGTGGACACCTGGGGAGCTGGATAGATTGAGAACTCCAGCTTGGACTTCTTCCCATAATCCACAGACAGGCGCTCCATCAGCAGAGAAGCAAAGCCAGAGCCTGTCCCGCCACCAAAGCTACGGAAGATGAGGAACCCTTGGAGTCCAGAGCACTGGTCAGCCTGAACACAAGAGTCACACAAATGCTCAACATCGAGACTTACTTCCCTGCAGAGAAATGGCCAAAGAACACGGATTAGGAATAATGATACATGTAGTGCATCACTTTTGTAGAGCTTTACCATTTTACGTATTCTGTCCAGCACAGGGTCCACAACTTCCTTGCCGATGGTGTAATGGCCACGGGCGTAGTTGTTGGCAGCGTCCTCCTTGCCACTGATAAGCTGTTCAGGGTGATATAGCTGACGGTAGGGTCCATTCCGGATCTCATCTAGACAAGCAGTCACATTGACATGTATGCAGAAAATAAATCAAGACAACTAGTCATTGGAGTACCACACGAGAAATTAGGATTCACATGCTACCAACACATCAAGACTATGTATGTAATGCAGTCTCATTTCAGTACTACGAACCATCTACCAGTGTAGAGCAAGCTTGCACATCCTTACCAATAACTGTAGGCTCCAGATCAATGAAAGCAGCCCTGGGAACATACTTCCCACAACCAGTCTCACTAAAGAAGGTTCCAAATGATGAGTCAGCCAGTGCAACAGCACCAGAGTCCGGCAGGATCGTCCCATTTGGCTGGATACCATGCTCCAGGCAATACAACTCCCAACATGCATTGCCCATCTGGACGCCTGCTTGGCCGATGTGCACTGAGATGCACTCCCTCTGTTAAGAAAAACCCTTAATCTTAGACTAACAAGTCAAACCATTGTCATACCGTACCAGCTACCATTTATCCAACGTGTGTACCAACAGAATGAAGTCAGTGATAGGAAAGGTGGGGCTCACCATGCCAAACTGAACTAATTGAAGACGACCCAAATACTGTGTTAGTGTGCAAGCAGAACTTGCTAGAAATGCACCTTACATTTCAAACAAAGATTAATCAGTTCAAGGAGGTATGCTTACCATAGTTCAGCAGTTGGGAATGGTCGTTCGTCTTTGAAATGAGTGCTTGATAAACAAAACCCTAAAACAGTTTCACAAATATGCCACGTAAATCACATGAGGTCAACACACATTTTTACAATAACTCAGTTGTGTTAGTGACAGCTGCATGGCCTACTTGCTTTTCTTACTCCACAACACAGACATTCTTGATTACTCACCGTGAACACAATGCCTTCTGGGTAAATCATGCTGATTATATAGGGTCCTCACCTGCCCTCAATGCTGCAGTAGGCGTGGCATTCAATTTAACTTCATTTAAAGGAATATTTTGTTTCATGATGATTTCCTGGGTTCAAATGTTCCATTACAGACGATTGTGATTCTGAGACCAGATGAGCGCTGAGCAAATTGCACATTACTTTGTATATGGTTACAATTGATTCTTGATTCTGTTTACTTCTTAATACAGATGACCTCTGGCAGGGTTTATTTTGAAACAGCCTTCTCATCTTCTTTCCTTTTGCTGCAGAGATTACATTTCTACTTTCACTCAGGCTCTGTGGCGCAATGGATAGAGCATTGGGCTTCTAGGCTTTTCAGTGGTAGGGATTCAAAGGTTGTGGGGTCGAGTCCCACCAGAGTCGCTTGATTCTGTTTGCTTCTTAATACAGATGACCTCTGGCAGGGTTTATTTTGAAACAGCCTTCTCATCTTCTTTCCTTTTGCTGCCGTTGTTCTAAAAAAATGTTTTGCCATTGAGAGGCAACTTCTGCAGGTCTCTGTGGCGCAATTGGTTAGCGCGTTCGGCTGTTAACCGGAAGGCTGGTGGTTCGAGCCCACCCAGGGACGTCCTGATTTTGATAGACTCTCCCCACTGTCATATCCTCTCTGGTTTGCCAGGATGGGCTTCCTCCATCGAATCTGATTTGGCTTTGCAAGTTTACTGACAAATGGGTAGTGAAGAGTTTTTGCAGGCGCTGTGGCTTAGTTGGTCAAAGTGCCTGTCTAGTAAACAGGAGATCCTGGGTTCGAATCCCAGCGGTGCCTTAGATTTCTGCTTGCACTCACAGCAAAATCCATGTTCAAGCTCTGCTTTATTATTTTTTTTAACAGTTTTAGACTTTTTGGTTACAGGGGAGAGATTACATTCCTACTTTCACCCAGGCTCTGTGGCGCAATGTATAGCGCATTGGACTTCTAGGCTTCTCAGTGGTAGGGATTCAAATGTTGTGGGTTCGAGTCCCACCAGAGTCGCTTGATTCTGTTTGCTTCTTAATACAGATGACCTCTGGCAGGGTTTGTTTTGAAACAGGCGAAACACTTTTGGACCTGCACAAATACTGTCTTTTTAAAGAAACATGACATGTCCACAGGTTCCACTGAGATTTGAACTCAGATCGCAGGATTCAGAGTCCTGAGTGCTAACTATTACACCATGGAAACCTTGACTGCAAGAACGTGATCCACTGGGCTCACCTATGAAGTCAAGGTAATCCGAAAGAATCCCTTCGGTCAGTCGAGGTATTTTTTTTTCTCTTTTTAATTCTAGAAACAATATCTTTTTGAAATGTGTGGAATTTCAGAGTAAACAGCTCCTCGTTAGTGCAGCGTCATGCAGTGTTGTCAGTGCGTTTTGGCGCTGAATAAACAAGTGTACGAATTGTAATCCGTTTTGGGGAGAAAATAGGGCTGTTGTATTTTTAAGAGGCTGTCCCTCGCTCGCAGCTACTGGCTTGTATGCTATAGAAGACAGTGCAGATTCATTACTTTTACAGCACAATGGACATTTATCACCCCGTGGTGTTATTCAAATTCAGTACCAAGCGAAGACCATCCCCACTCCCTCTCTCCGTCGGTCGCGGCAACACCGTATTGTTAGACGAGCTCCAGAAAAGCCACGGAGAGGAGCAGGCTAGCCAGAGCCTTTCCATGAGAAGCGTCCCATCAAGTCAAGCCTTGGCTCTGCGACCTGCTCTCTCAGCATCTCTCCACTCCTCTTTCCATCTTGCTGGGAGCATGTGAGTGAGGATACGGCACACGTCGTGGGAACGGAGAGGAGAACAGCGCAGGACTGAACGATTTTCTCTCGGTTTCCTCTCTTCTCTCTATCGCCAGGGGGAAAGAAACATTTCCAGAATCAGCGTTCTATTTTTTTTAAAATGTTTTCTTCTTTTTTTTTTTTAAAGAGAACATTTTGCATTTGACGATGGAATCAGTTTGCAGCCGTTGTGTTTTCGAGATGACCATAACAATGATGACAGGATGTGGAAACTACATGAATGTGGTCGTTACAGGTGCATCCATGGCGAAATGTTTTCTCGAATCCAGGTCGGACTTTGAAGGGAGCCTGGTTACGTTTTGAAAACTACTTTACATGACCTTGTATATGATTCATTAAGAATACACAACATGTCACCAGCAATGTTGGGCTGTACGCACTGCTGAAGAGTGGTTTTACCTTATACCTTTTTTTAATCGTTCTAGAAGTAGATTTGTGAGAAGATAATGTAGATCAAACAACCTGTAAGCACATGTTCCAGGCTTGTTTTGAATTGTGATCGACTGCAAGACTGTGTAGGCCCAACCATGTAGGCTACCACAACATATAGACGTGTGGTCTTTCGTATGGGAATTTGAAGACGTTGGAAATGAATTAAACATAAGTGATATTGTGATATCTTGTCAAGGTTATGAGAAACCCTCCAATCAGGCAAAACACTTTTGGACCTGCACAGATACTGTCTTTTTAAAGAAACATGACATGTCCACAGGTTCCACTGAGATTTGAACTCAGATCGCAGGATTCAGAGTCCTGAGTGCTAACCATTACACCATGGAACCCTTGACTGCAAGAACATGATCAACTGAGCTCACCGATGAAGTCAAGGTAATCCGAAAGAATCCCTTCGGTCAATGGAGGTAATTTTTTTTCTCTTTTTAATTCTCGAAACACTATCTTTTTGAAATGTGTGGAATTTCAGGGTAAACAGCTCCTCGTTAGTATAGTGGAGAGTATCCCCGCCTGTCACGCGGGAGACCGGGGTTCGATTCCCCGACGGGGAGAATGGCTTCTTGTTCCTAGCATCTCATGGCCTGAAGAAGGATTTTGCTTATCTGCACAACGTCTCTTGCATTCCTTTCACTTCAGAGCACAAAAACAACAAACGTGTCTTTGTCGTGTTGAATCTCCATGTTTTTTGGCAGTGTTTTTAAGAAACAGGCTGTTGCCAGAGGTTCCACCTAGATTTGAACTCGGATCACTGGATTCAAAGTCCCAAAGTGCTAACCATTAGACCATGGAACCTTGCTCACCGTTACAGAATGGAACCCTTCACTGGATGGAGTTGGTCCTGTGGCAATGGATACCTTGTCAAGGTTATGAGAAACCCTCCAATCAGGCAGAACACTTTTGGACCTGCACAGATACTTTTTAAAGAAACATGACATGTCCACAGGTTCCACTGAGATTTGAACTCAGATCGCAGGATTCAGAGTCCTGAGTGCTAACCATTACACCATGGAACCCTTGACTGCAAGAATAGTCAAGGTAATCCGAAAGAATCCCTTCGGTCAATGGAGGTAATTTTTTTTCTCTTTTAATTCTAGAAACAATATCTTTTTGAAATGTGTGGAAATGAGTAAAAAATTACTGTAGCCTGGTTAAAGCCCTGGTAAAGCTTTCATGGGCTAGAAAAACTAAATCAGATACAACTTAGTAAGATTTGTCTGGTAACTTGCATGGTGCAACTTGCAATGCTTTGTTAGAATGCATCTTTTTTAACATGGTGGTGTGTTGGACATAGTCAGGTCTTTTTGGTTTAAGTGCACAAATTGACACTCAATCATCAATAGAATTTTCACATTTCATAGATAAAGGAAAGGTTTACATTACCACACAGACTAATCACATTATCGGGGAAAAACCAATTCCAAGTAGGAATTTAAAAAGAAAAAAAGAAAAAAGAAAAGTGCCCAGTCTGCTGGGGGCTGCAGGTGAAGTACCGGGCCGAGTAGGCCGGGTTCTGGGCCACGATGGGCGGCCCGGCGGCTGTGGCCGGGTGCATCATGGTAGCTGTGGCCTGGGGGTGGTCATGCTCTGACCTCTGCTGGGGCATGTTGGGTATTGCAGGAGACGGTGGGACACAACAGCCGTTCAGAACACACACTTCTGTAAGAGGACAGAGATACAGGTGTGCTTGGCTCTGATGTGTTCAAGGTTGAATCGATCTTAACGTGTAAGGATAACCTCCTGGTCACATTTCAATCTAAATACTTTTTTTATTTAGCCTCATCTAAGATGAAAGCCTTCCTATAACGTAGTCTTATGTAGTCATACCTCCAAATCTGTTCTCACCTCTTTTGGAGGACTTCATACGAGCTATGCTGGCCTGAACTGGAGTGATGGGAGGGGAAACAAACAAAACACAGGTACGCTTCACCCAAACAAGGTGTTTGATTTGAAATGAGTGATGCCTCATTAAACTAATTGTGTTTACACCCCTTTGTAGTTGCTTTCTGCAAAGGATTTCCCCAGGCTTTCCAAACAAGGAAGGCCTAGTCTCTACAAGGTTAGATGCACCCTACTTGCAGTCATGATAGTCTGGTTGTCATGTCAATACCTACATCTGTCTTGTACTACAGTACATGTCCATCCTCAAAACCTAGTAGCTATACAATCTTAAGTAAGCGTCATAGCTTTTTTTAAAGCAAACTTGGACAGATGCAACCAAACATTTGTATGCTTTGAATGGATGAACAAGTCAATGAAGTGCAAATGCTTTCAGATTTATTGAAGGTTTAGACAAGGGGTTGCTGAGAACAAGTTTAAATACTGAAGATGGGATACCAGTTTAATATTCTTCCTCCTCCTCCTCATCACCGCCATCCAGCCCCACCTCCTCATAGTCCTTCTCCAGGGCGGCCATGTCTTCTCTGGCCTCAGAGAACTCTCCCTCCTCCATGCCCTCACCCACATACCAGTGTACAAAGGCCCTCTTGGCGTACATCAGGTCGAACTTGTGGTCCAGTCTTGCCCAAGCCTCCGCTATGGCAGTGGTGTTGCTCAACATGCACACAGCCCTCTGCACCTTGGCCAGGTCTCCCCCTGGCACCACTGTAGGTGGCTGGTAGTTGATGCCCACCTTGAACCCAGTGGGGCACCAGTCCACAAACTGGATGGAGCGGCGGTTCTTGATGGCAGCGATGGAGGCATTGACATCCTTGGGCACGACATCACCGCGGTAGAGCAGGCAGCACGCCATGTACTTGCCCCGCCTGGGGTCGCACTTCACCATCTGGTTGGCTGGCTCAAAGCAGGCGTTGGTGATCTCAGGGACAGACAGCTGCTCATGGTAGGCCTTCTCTGCAGAGATGATGGGAGCATAAGTGACCAAGGGGAAGTGGATGCGGGGATAAGGCACCAGGTTAGTCTGGAATTCAGTCAGGTCTACGTTCAGCGCTCCATCAAAACGCAGGGAGGCGGTGATTGAGGAGACAATCTGGGCGATGAGGCGGTTGAGGTTTGCATAAGATGGCCGGTCCACTCCAAGGTTACGCTTGCAGATGTCAAAGATGGCCTCGTTGTCCACCATGAAGGCACAGTCAGAGTGCTCCAGGGTGGTGTGGGTGGTCAGGATGGAGTTGTAGGGCTCCACCACTGCTGTGGACACCTGGGGAGCTGGATAGATTGAGAACTCCAGCTTGGACTTCTTCCCATAATCCACAGACAGGCGCTCCATCAGCAGAGAAGCAAAGCCAGAGCCTGTCCCGCCACCAAAGCTACGGAAGATGAGGAACCCTTGGAGTCCAGAGCACTGGTCAGCCTGAACACAAGAGTCACACAAATGCTCAACATCGAGACTTACTTCCCTGCAGAGAAATGGCCAAAGAACACGGATTAGGAATAATGATACATGTAGTGCATCACTTTTGTAGAGCTTTACCATTTTACGTATTCTGTCCAGCACAGGGTCCACAACTTCCTTGCCGATGGTGTAATGGCCACGGGCGTAGTTGTTGGCAGCGTCCTCCTTGCCACTGATAAGCTGTTCAGGGTGATATAGCTGACGGTAGGGTCCATTCCGGATCTCATCTAGACAAGCAGTCACATTGACATGTATGCAGAAAATAAATCAAGACAACTAGTCATTGGAGTACCACACGAGAAATTAGGATTCACATGCTACCAACACATCAAGACTATGTATGTAATGCAGTCTCATTTCAGTACTATGAACCATCTACCAGTGTAGAGAAAGCTTGCACATCCTTACCAACAACTGTAGGCTCCAGATCAATGAAAGCAGCCCTGGGAACATACTTCCCACAACCAGTCTCACTGAAGAAGGTTCCAAATGATGAGTCAGCCGGTGCAACAGCACCAGAGTCCGGCAGGATCGTCCCATTTGGCTGGATACCATGCTCCAGGCAATACAACTCCCAACATGCATTGCCCATCTGGACGCCTGCTTGGCCGATGTGCACTGAGATGCACTCCCTCTGTTAAGAAAAACCCTTAATCTTAGACTAACAAGTCAAACCATTGTCATACCGTACCAGCTACCATTTATCCAACGTGTGTACCAACAGAATGAAGTCAGTGATAGGAAAGGTGGGGCTCACCATGCCAAACTGAACTAATTGAAGACGACCCAAATACTGTGTTAGTGTGCAAGCAGAACTTGCTAGAAATGCACCTTACATTTCAAACAAAGATTAATCAGTTCAAGGAGGTATGCTTACCATAGTTCAGCAGTTGGGAATGGTCGTTCGTCTTTGAAATGAGTGCTTGATAAACAAAACCCTAAAACAGTTTCACAAATATGCCACGTAAATCACATGAGGTCAACACACATTTTTACAATAACTCAGTTGTGTTAGTGACAGCTGCATGGCCTACTTGCTTTTCTTACTCCACAACACAGACATTCTTGATTACTCACCGTGAACACAATGCCTTCTGGCTAAATCATGCTGATTATATAGGGTCCTCACCTGCCCTCAATGCTGCAGTAGGCGTGGCATTCAATTGAACTTCATTTAAAGGAATATTTTGTTTCATGTTGATTTCCTGGGTTCAAATGTTCCATTACAGACGATTGTGATTCTGAGACCAGATGAGCACTGAGCAAATTGCACATTACTTTGTATATGGTTACAATTGATTCTTGATTCTGTTTACTTCTTAATACAGATGACCTCTGGCAGGGTTTATTTTGAAACAGCCTTCTCATCTTCTTTCCTTTTGCTGCAGAGATTACATTTCTACTTTCACTCAGGCTCTGTGGCGCAATGGATAGAGCATTGGGCTTCTAGGCTTCTCAGTGGTAGGGATTCAAAGGTTGTGGGTTCGAGTCCCACCAGAGTCGCTTGATTCTGTTTACTTCTTAATACAGATGACCTCTGGCAGGGTTTATTTTGAAACAGCCTTCTCCTCTTCTTTCCTTTTGCTGCCGTTGTTCTAAAAAAATGTTTTGCCATTGAGAGGCAACTTCTGCAGGTCTCTGTGGCGCAATTGGTTAGCGCGTTCGGCTGTTAACCGGAAGGCTGGTGGTTCGAGCCCACCCAGGGACGTCCTGATTTTGATAGACTCTCCCCACTGTCATATCCTCTCTGGTTTGCCAGGATGGGCTTCCTCCATCGAATCTGATTTGGCTTTGCAAGTTTACTGACAAATGGATAGTGAAGAGTCTTTGCAGGCGCTGTGGCTTAGTTGGTCAAAGTGCCTGTCTAGTAAACAGGAGATCCTGGGTTCGAATCCCAGCGGTGCCTTATATTTCTGCTTGCACTCACAGCAAAATCCATGTTCAAGCTCTGCTTTATTATTTATTTTTTTAACAGTTTTAGACTTTTTGGTTACAGGGGAGAGATTACATTTCTACTTTCACCCAGGCTCTGTGGCGCAATGGATAGCGCATTGGACTTCTAGGCTTCTCAGTGGTAGGGATTCAAAGGTTGTGGGTTCGAGTCCCACCAGAGTCGCTTGATTCTGTTTGCTTCTTAATACAGATGGCCTCTGGCAGGGTTTGTTTTGAAACAGCCTTCTCGTCTAGGCAAAACACTTTTAGAGTCTTAGCGGCTGATTGTCCAAACGCAATTCTTGTGAAATATCAAACATACCCCAAGAATTGTGCATGGACATCTGTTGCTGGAGACTCACGTTCATCGATGCCTGCCAAACCAATATATATATATAAAAAAATATATATATAAACTGAATAGATAGAATTGACGTGGTGGGCCAATAAAGTGGGGGAAAACTAATCTGCCTCATGTACTGTATGTTTCTTGGTGTATGTTTTGTAGGCCCAAGTCACCAATTGGTATTTACACTTTGTCGAAGATCTAATTAAATCGGTTTGTTCTAAACGGCAAATATCGATTGAAGGCATTGATATATCGAGTGTGTTGGTCAATTTGTACAACACATTTACTTGACCAGCACTCAGGCCTGCAGAGTGCTAGGTGCATGCATGGCATCGTTCAAATTAGCCTGTTCAGATGAAGACAGACAGGGTCCTCTATGACAGACGACCCTATAAACAAGAGAACTTAAAATGAGTAAAACAATGATTAAAAACATGGAAGTCTTTCCAGAGTCATGCTCCAAAATGATTTTGGGGCCCATGGGCCTAAGGCCTGTGAATTTTGACTTGATATGCCACATCTGACCACATCTGTTTGGTGTGAATTACGAAAACTTTTTCTCGAATTTTCGATGTTCAATTGGATAGGCTTGTGTAGGATATAATAATACTTATCAAACTCGGTAAAATTTGGCCTCGGAGCATACCTCTCACATGCTTGATTTGACATGTTTGACTGTGTAGCTTAGCTATTCACACGATGGCTGAGGGACCTACACGTGTTTTGATCACACACATATCCCTTATCAAAATGGACTATCGATAGTATCGATAGTAGCAAGATAGACATGAGCACGTAGCTCACATAGCTATTGTTAGACAGATATTGTTGCATCTTCTATTACAGTAAAATCTGTATTTATATATCAATAGGTTTGATTGGCAATCATGATCATCATCTGGCTGATAATGCAGACGTGTGTCATATAGAGCCAGAAGAGATGGATAGAGTTGGTTTTCTTTAAGACGTTGGAAAGCAAAACACTTGGCCTGAATTTAGTTACGTAACACCTGAATCACGTGAGCAAGTTCTTGGCCTACTTTAGTGGTCAAACCATTTTGGGTTATTTTTCCCCAACACGATTTTAATCATTTTCATTATTATTATTATTATTATTATTATTATTATTATTATTAGTGGTAGTAATAATTGGAGGGAAATAAATCTGTTCTTAAGACTGTATAAAATATTTGCATTAATCCATAATTTGGCCCTTGATGTCTGTTAGACATGATTTTGCTTCTATAATTATTTTTCAGTTAGCTTACTGATTTTGCATAAATCACACACACACACACACACACACACATTACGTCTTTTATGGGTTGTGTGTGTGTGTGTATACACATTTATTTTTTAGGGATACAACCTCACACGAATGATCAAAACCCTCCAATCAAACAGCTCCTCGTTAGTATAGTGGAGAGTATCCCCGCCTGTCACGCGGGAGACCGGGGTTCGATTCCCCGACGGGGAGAATGGCTTCTTGTTCCTAGCATCCCATGGCCTGAAAAAGGATTTCGCTTACCTGCACAACATTCCTTTCACTTCAGAGCACAAAAACAACAAACGTGTCTTTGTCGTGTTGAATCTCCATGTTTTTTAGCAGTGTTTTTAAGAAACAGGCTGTTGCCAGAGGTGCCATTGGATGGAGTTGGTCCTGTAGCGATGGATACCTTGTCAAGGTTATGAGAAACCCTCCAATCAGGCAAAACACTTTTGGACCTGCACAGATACTGTCTTTTTAAAGAAACATGACATGTCCACAGGTTCCACTGAGATTTCAACTCAGATCGCAGTATTCAGAGTCCTGAGTGCTAACCATTACACCATGGAACCCTTGACTGCAAGAACGTGATCCACTGAGCTCACCTATGAAGTCAAGGTAATCCGAAAGAATCCCTTCGGTCAGTCAAGGTATTTTTTTTTCTCTTTTTAATTCTCGAAACAATATCTTTTTGAAATGTGTGGAATTTCAGGGTAAACAGCTCCTCGTTAGTATAGTGGAGAGTATCCCCGCCTGTCACGCGGGAGACCGGGGTTCGATTCCCCGACGGGGAGAATGGCTTCTTGTTCCTAGCATCTCATGGCCTGAAGAAGGATTTCGCTTACCTGCACAACGTCTCTTGCATTCCTTTCACTTCAGAGCACAAAAACAACAAACGTGTCAAATCTCCATGTTTTTTGGCAGTGTTTTTAAGAAACAGGCTGTTGCCAGAGGTTCCACCTAGATTTGAACTCGGATCAATGGATTCAAAGTCCAAAGTGCTAACCATTACACCATGGAACCTTGCTCACCGTTACAGAATGGAACCCTTCATTGGATGGAGTTGGTCCTGTAGCGATGGATACCTTGTCAAGGTTATGAGAAACCCTCCAATCAGGCAAAACACTTTTGGACCTGCACAGATACTGTCTTTTTAAAGAGCCATGACATGTCCACAGGTTCCACTGAGATTTGAACTCAGATCGCAGGATTCAGAGTCCTGAGTGCTAACCATTACACCATGGAACCCTTGACTGCAAGAACGTGATCCACTGAGCTCACCTATGAAGTCAAGGTAATCCGAAAGAATCCCTTCGGTCAGTCGAGGTATTTTATTTTCTCTTTTTAATTCTCGAAACAATATCTTTTTGAAATGTGTGGAATTTCAGGGTAAACAGCTCCTCGTTAGTGTAGTGGAGAGACCCTACAGCTGTGCATTTTGGCAAGTAATTTTGCTTGAAAAATGATGTCTGTAATAAACTCTCAAACACTTTTTAAAAACTTGCTGAGCTGGAAAAGGAAATGCTCCCGGATTAGGGTTAGGGTGAACCCTGACATGGGTTGTGTGTGACCCAGGTAAAAAAAATACTGTAGCCTGGTTAAAGCCCTGGTAAAGCTTTCATGGGCTAGAAAAACTAAATCAGATACAACTTAGTAAGATTTGTCTGGTAACTTGCATGGTGCAACTTGCAATGCTTTGTTAGAATGCATCTTTTTTAACATGGTGGTGTGTTGGACATAGTCAGGTCTTTTTGGTTTAAGTGCACAAATTGACACTCAATCATTGATAGAATTTTCACATTTCATAGATAAAGGAAAGGTTTACATTACCACACAGACTAATCACATTATCGGGGAAAAACCTATTCCAAGTAGGAATTAAAAAAGAAAAAAGAAAAGTGCCCAGTCTGCTGGGGGCTGCAGGTGAAGTACCGGGCCGAGTAGGCCGGGTTCTGGGCCACGATGGGCGGCCCGGCGGCTGTGGCCGGGTGCATCATGGTAGCTGTGGCCTGGGGGTGGTCATGCTCTGACCTCTGCTGGGGCATGTTGGGTATTGCAGGAGACGGTGGGACACAACAGCCATTCAGAACACACACTTCTGTAAGAGGACAGAGATACAGGTGTGCTTGGCTCTGATGTGTTTAAGGTTGAATCGATCTTAACGTGTAAGGATAACCTCCTGGTCACATTTCAATCTAAATACTTTTTTTTATTTAGCCTCATCTAAGATGAAAGCCTTCCTGTATCGTAGTCTTATGTAGTCATACCTCCAAATCTGTTCTCACCTCTTTTGGAGGACTTCATATGAGCTATGCTTGCCTGAACTGGAGTGATGGGAGGGGAAACAAACAAAACACAGGTACGCTTCACCCAAGCAAGGTGTTTGATTTGAAATAAGCGATGCCTCATTAAACTAATTGTGTTTCCACCCCTTTGTAGTTGCTTTCTGCAGAGGATTTCCCCAGGCTTTCCAAACAAGGAAGGCCTAGTGTCTACGAGGTTAGATTCACCCTACTTGCAGTCATGATAGTCTGGTTGTCATGTCAATACCTACATCTGTCTTGTACTACAGTACATGTCCATCCTCAAAACCTAATAGCTATACATTCTTAAGTAAGCGTCATAGCTTTTTTTAAAGCAAACTTGGACAGATGCAACCAAACATTTGTATGCTTTGAATGGATGAACAAGTCAATGAAGTGCAAATGCTTTCAGATTTATTTAAGGTTTAGACAAGGGGTTGCTGAGAACAAGTTTAAATACTGAAGATGGGATACCAGTTTAATATTCTTCTTCCTCCTCATCACCGCCATCCAGCCCCACCTCCTCATAGTCCTTCTCCAGGGCGGCCATGTCTTCTCTGGCCTCAGAGAACTCTCCCTCCTCCATGCCCTCACCCACATACCAGTGTACAAAGGCCCTCTTGGCGTACATCAGGTCGAACTTGTGGTCCAGTCTTGCCCAAGCCTCCGCTATGGCAGTGGTGTTGCTCAACATGCACACAGCCCTCTGCACCTTGGCCAGGTCTCCCCCTGGCACCACTGTAGGTGGCTGGTAGTTGATGCCCACCTTGAACCCAGTGGGGCACCAGTCCACAAACTGGATGGAGCGGCGGTTCTTGATGGCAGCGATGGAGGCATTGACATCCTTGGGCACGACGTCACCACGGTAGAGCAGGCAGCACGCCATGTACTTGCCCCGCCTGGGGTCGCACTTCACCATCTGGTTGACTGGCTCAAAGCAGGCGTTGGTGATCTCAGGGACAGACAGCTGCTCATGGTAGGCCTTCTCTGCAGAGATGATGGGAGCATAAGTGACCAAGGGGAAGTGGATGCGGGGATAAGGCACCAGGTTAGTCTGGAATTCAGTCAGGTCTACGTTCAGCGCTCCATCAAAACGCAGGGAGGCGGTGATTGAGGAGACAATCTGGGCGATGAGGCGGTTGAGGTTTGCATAAGATGGCCGGTCCACTCCAAGGTCACGCTTGCAGATGTCAAAGATGGCCTCGTTGTCCACCAAGAAGGCACAGTCAGAGTGCTCCAGGGTGGAGTGGGTGGTCAGGATGGAGTTGTAGGGCTCCACCACTGCTGTGGACACCTGGGGAGCTGGATAGATTGAGAACTCCAGCTTGGACTTCTTCCCATAATCCACAGACAGGCGCTCCATCAGCAGAGAAGCAAAGCCAGAGCCCGTCCCGCCACCAAAGCTACGGAAGATGAGGAACCCTTGGAGTCCAGAGCACTGGTCAGCCTGAACACAAGAGTCACACAAATGCTCAACATCGAGACTTACTTCCTTGCAGAGAAATGGCCAAAGAACACGGATTAGGAATAATGATACATGTAGTGCATGACTTTTGTAGAGCTTTACCATTTTACGTATTCTGTCCAGCACAGGGTCCACAACTTCCTTGCCGATGGTGTAATGGCCACGGGCGTAGTTGTTGGCAGCGTCCTCCTTGCCACTGATAAGCTGTTCAGGGTGATATAGCTGACGGTAGGGTCCATTCCGGATCTCATCTAGACAAGCAGTCACATTGACATGTATGCAGAAAATAAATCAAGACAACTACTCATTGGAGTACCACACGAGAAATTAGGATTCACATGCTACCAACACAGAGACTACGTATGTAATGCAGTCTCATTTCAGTACTATGAACCATCTACCAGTGTAGAGAAAGCTTGCACATCCTTACCAACAACTGTAGGCTCCAGATCAATGAAAGCAGACCTGGGAACATACTTCCCACAACCAGTCTCACTGAAGAAGGTCCCAAATGTTGAGTCAACCAGTGCAACAGCACCAGAGTCCGGCAGGATCGTCCCATTTGGCTGGATACCATGCTCCAGGCAATACAACTCCCAACATGCATTGCCCATCTGGACGCCTGCTTGGCCGATGTGCACTGAGATGCACTCCCTCTGTTAAGAAAAACCCTTAATCTTAGACTAACAAGTCAAATCATTGTCATACCGTACCAGCTACCATTTATCCAACGTGTGTACCAACAGAATGAAGTCAGTGATAGGAAAGGTGGGGCTCACCATGCCAAACTGAACTAATTGAAGACGACCCAAATACTGTGTTAGTGTGCAAGCAGAACTTCAGAAGTGCTAGAAATGCACCTTACATTTCAAACAAAGATGAATCAGTTCAAGGAAGTATGCTTACCATAGTTCAGCAGTTGGGAATGGTCGTTCGTCTTTGAAATGAGTGCTTGATAAACAAAACCCTAAAACAGTTTCACAAATATGCCACGTAAATCACATGAGGTCAACACACATTTTTACAATAACTCAGTTGTGTTAGTGACAGCTGCATGGCCTACTTGCTTTTCTTACTCCACAACACAGACATTCTTGATTACTCACCATGAACACAATGCCTTCTGGGTAAATCATGCTGATTATATAGGGTCCTCACCTGCCCTCAATGCTGCAGTAGGCGTGGCATTCAATTTAACTTCATTTAAAGGAATATTTTGTTTCATGATGATTTCCTGGGTTCAAATGTTCCATTACAGACGATTGTGATTCTGAGACCAGATGAGCGCTGAGCAAATTGCACATTACTTTGTATATGGTTACAATTGATTCTTGCTGTTACTCTTTCAATTTAAGAAATGAGTTATTCCAATTTCCAATAATCCTTTTAGTGTCTCTAACCCAATGACGCTTCACATGCGAAACATATCTCATAGAATGAATCTCATGTAATTCCATTTCATTTCATTGTACTATGAACCATTTGTGGCAGCAGACCATCACCAGTGACTCCAGATTAATAGCTCTAACCATATTCAGGGATGGAATTTTGATTCTGGCCAGTTTGTCTAATGGACAGGCGTTGCTACTAGCCCGGCTAAGATGTTACTCGCCCAGTTTACGTAGTTGTATCAGCGAGCGCATACAGCTCTATATCTGCTCTGTGAGCGCACAGCAGATATAGACCTATATTTGCATTCAAATGGGAAAGAGATTGAGAATATGTCAAGAGTCAGAGGAAGGCATCAAAAATGTATAGACAAAGCTCTCTTTCTTTGATAATTTATGAAGATACATACTCATTTATTTCACTAGTACAGAGTACAATGTTCCAGGAACATATATATATACGCCATTTTGCTGACACTTTTATCCAAAGCGACTTACATTACAGTGAGTGCATACATTTCAGTATATATGGTCCTAGCGGGAATCAAACCCAGAACCTAAGCGTTGTTAGCGCCACGCTCTACCAACTGAGCCACAGAGGACCACAACGTTTTACAATGTTTAAATTAGGTTGTAACAACACAGTATTTACAAGAAGACCACCACATCACATGTATAGCTGTTTGGCGAACTTCAGTGATTTGTACATGTATTCAAATGCTCAACGACTTCACCTTGAAAGTCAAATTTCTGCTCTGGGGTCGGGCTAGTTGTAGCTACTGGGCTGGCCTCTGGCGACAGTGTTCATGACGACGTAGCTAGCTAGTTGATTGACATGTGAGTCGACCATTAGCCCCGCTCCTGCGGCGGCCAGCAAATGCACATGAGTTTAGTTTGGTTGTCAAGGGAACGTTTTTACTCACCTCACCTCTCCTCCGGGGAGCGGGCGAGCTTAATTTCCATCCCTGACTCATTAATACAAATATTAAATAAAATGATCAAATACATCTTGACAATTATGTAGCAGTAAAAGCATCTGCATTGAAATAGACCCCCACAACAATGTTTGACACTTTTATTTACAAATTGCAAATGATCCTGTAACATTTTTAAAACATATCCACAATTTTCAAGAGATGAATATGTACACTTTAATTTCATTGATTACCACTGGCAGTCAGCAATTACGTAAGAATAGATTTACAATGCAAATACTGTCGTCGTATTCTGTCAAGGCAATTCCAGCATCAAAATAGCTTTAAAATACACATGTATGATTTTGTTCCACGTAAAATATGAATTCATTCATCACTTTCATAGTTCTCTCATAATAACCAAAGATTCTATAAAAAACATTTGCGTATTCTTGTAGATGACAAGACATAAAATCAACTGTTCTTATGTATGCATTAAAAGGGGTAGCAGCCAAAGAGGGAGACCTCAAGCGAACATAAAAACATATACATAGACTCCTGTAAGGACTTACATTCATGGAACAGAATGTTTTTAAGGCAATAATATATGAGCTGGAGCTGTGGATTTGCAAATCACAACAACCACTGCTTGCTTGTATCTTTAAAGGTGCTGTGTGAACTCTCCTCAGTATTTGTTCAGCTCTCACCAACAGGAAGGGGACTGTTGTTTCATGTGAGTTTCAGTTTGCTATCCTGAGATCTTCTCCTCCGCTTGAAGACATCTGAGCACGTATAAGATCACTTGATAGCAGAAAATGTATTGTTCCTGAGTGGGGAAAACATAGGAGAGAACATGTAATAGGCCTTAATTAACAGAGGATGGATGGGTTCTCTTTGTAGAGGATAGCAATAAAGCTGTACAGACATTGAGAATTGTATCAACTGTATTCAAATGATAAGCTTACCTCTGTTTGGACCATTCCTTGTCTCTGGAGCCTCATATTGCGTACCACATCTGAAATATCAAACTGAAATGCAAACAAATATGAAAAAAAATGGGTTAGGTGAAAGCACACTTCCTCAGAAATAAAAAAACTAGATTATACAGCATTGGATTTTCACCGTGACAAAAGCCATGTTGTTATTGCCATACGTACGTCAGAATCTTTGCTGATGAGACCCAGTACCACGTCTATGCAAATAAGGGTTCCTGATCGGCCAATGCCTGCACTGCAGTGCGTAATAATGGGTCCCGATTGGTGGATGTGCCTCATATAGGATATGAAGGTTAGCAGCTGTTCTGGCTGGGAAGGTGTTCCGTGGTCAGGCCAGCCAGTGTAGTTCAAGTGGGTGACCCACTGGATGTCATCCGTCTAGGGGAGCAAAAACAATACACAACACATCGTTACTGTCCTCAGCTGAACAGAACACGTTCCTTATAAGGACAACGCACACGGACCAACTTTACATCGTACTGTAAACGCACCAGATCTAGCCAGAAGGCTAATTTGAAATCGGTTTGTCCTTGGTAGTTAAAATTAAAACGAAAGAAAATCTCACCTGGGTGTCTTTGACCTCGATAAGGCGGATGACAAAGTTGTCCAGGTGCTGGTCCTTGACCAGGGTGATCTGTAGCCTGTCGTCCACCATCTGGGCCGTCCTGGGGGTGTCGGGCCAGTAGCGCTGACACTTGACCTTCCCTCCCTCCACCTCCTGGGTCATCATGGCTATGACGTTAGACTTCTGCTCCCACACCATCTGCCAGAAGTCGCTGAGCGTGGTGGGGAGGGGTCCTTGGCAAGCGATGTACATGAAGCTCTCATCCTTCACTGCCATGTTGATGAAGTTGGCGTTGATGTAGCCGCCGTCTTTACCCAGGACAACTCTAGTGGTATCGACTGGCGAGAGGGGAGGAAACAGAGTAGAATGCTTTATGTTGTTTGTTTACATACTGTTTGTCTGTTTACATACTGCATTGGGCTACTGTTGAAGACAGAGAAATAACTATGAATTTGAGATGAGATACAACAGTGTTCCCTCAACCCTCTACCAGTGGAGACTAGGATATCGGGGGAGGAGCTCATTGTAATGCATGGAACGGAATAAGGAATGGTATCAAACACACATTTGATTCCATTCCATGCATTACAATGAACCCTGTCCTACGATTTCTACCTTCACCAGCCTCCCCTGCATTCCACAGTATACTTACATGGGACAATGTTCTTGTAGCGATTCTTCTTCTTGTTTTCCTTCGTCTGACCAATCAAACAGTCATCCAGAGGTTGCAAATTCTGCAGATTCTGTAAAATAAGAAAGAAACGTCAGAAACCTTTACTGATGTTGTTTTCTACAATGTACACTAAATTTCATATATTACTTTTACATAATGCACGTCTCAAAATGGTCATTTGTAGCCTAACCACATGCTAGCTGATCACAATGTAGGATGTGTGCTAGCACATGGTTACAAACTTGATATGATATATGATATGATATGATAATCCAAGTTAGACAGAGAAAGTACCTCAAACTCCTGCAGAGGGATCTTCTGCTCCAGCAGTCCTCTCAGCATGCGTACCACCGTGTTGAGTTTGGGCCCGGCGTACTGGCCGTCCGGAACCACCTTCACCAGGGGCAGGGAGGTCAGCTCCTCCTCGGTGATGATGGGCCCGTCTGAAGACAGGGACAGCAGAGAAACACACAGTCTGGTCACTATACAGTACCACTCTATGGTCACAGATTAACTCATTTCGTACCAAGGGTTTGCAGCCAATCAAAGTATTGTTGCTTGGTAAATACCACATAAAACACTCTCGGTGGTGAGTGTTCCGGAATTCTTTGGCAGTTAGTGAGTTAAGTGAGTTAGGCCTGGACTATATCACACTTTGAATAGGGATCTTTTGGCCGTGGACTATCCATGGTATATCATGTTCATGGGACTTGACTAAATGCACAGTACACTGCATGTCACAGGGGAGGCTGGTGGAGGTAGAAATCGGAGGACGGGCTCATTGTAATGCACGGAACGGAACCATTCCTCATTCCGTTCCATGCATTACAACGAGCTCGTCCTCCGATTTCTACCTCCACCAGCCTCCCCTGGTATGTAATGAAATGTGTAACTCTGCCAAACTCCGGCTGCAGGCAGCTCACCGTCAGTGAACTTGGAGTTGACGTTCTCTATGGGCAAGTCATCACTGCCCCACGTGATGTCATCGTCCTCTGGCTGCTCAGCGCTCATCTGCAGATAGCTGTCAACAACAAACAAAACAAACAAACAGATTTAATGCTCATCTGGGTCTCTATTAGATTCATATGAAGCTGGAAAACATTCTGTTGCCCTTACCTTTCGTTTAGTGGGTTATCGACACTTTCCTCTTTCCATTGCGCTTTCCGGGAAGTCTGGAAGAAACCCCACACAGGACACCATACTTAGATCAACGGTACTACCAGCTTTATAACATGCACACAACCTCAGAGCAGTGGATTTGAGTGGGAGACGCCTTAAGACCCATAGTGACGGTACCTCCGGGGAGTCTTCTGGTAGAGAGGAACCGTCACAGTCTGTGTCCTCAGACAGCTCTGTGTTCTGCTCTGCCTCCCTCCTCCTCTCCATGGAACCCACATCGTAGTCTGGGTAGGAAGAGTCAAACATGGGAGATCCAGGTGCACACATGACAGTACGGGTCCGTATGAGAATACCAGACATATGAGAACTACCAAGTGTGATATGCATGTAAGATTCTGTTTGTGTTGCCATATTGGAAAACTGACGTCAAAAATATGATGCACTTGATATCTGCAGAGCGAGCGTCAATACCACTGAAAAAGTGTGTAAACATGAAGATCGATGGAAAATCTAAAATAGCCTATGTGTCCTATATAGTTAGGACCTGTTTTTATGAAAAAAATCTAAAACAAGTTAAACTTGATTAAATTAAAAAATTAAAAATAAAAACAGAGAAAGCATGAGTCAGTGCTCAACGTTTGGGATGGTTACCCTTCTCACAAGCAAGGCCATATGTCCTATACAGGGGAGGCAGAAATCGGAGGATGGGCTCAATGTAAAACGTGTTTGATACCATTCCTCATTCCATTCCATGCATTCAAATGAGCCCGTCCTTCGATTTCTACCTCCACCAACCTCCCCCTGGTCCTATAGACCACATAGTGCGAAGGCCAGACGGTGTTGCAGCCAGTTACCTATTGGTGGAATGGCGGGAGGGCTACTGGACTTGTCATCAGGAGGAGTGCCCAGTTTAGTCTTCACTCCACTGTCCTCACTGAGGTCTGAAATCACAACGGTCCTATAGGTTAGACTGGAGGAACAGCACAACACTGAAACCATACACAACATTTAGAAAATGAAGGTTCAATTATTGGCCAAAGGTCTGTCTCAATCAATCAATCAATCAATCAATCTAATGGACTTTTTACAAAAATGTTTTGTCACAAAGTACTTAACAATATAAACATTAGCCTGACCGTAGAGCCCCAGTCTGGATGCAGAATACTGACTAGGATACATCACACAAGGACAAACGGTGTCGGTGTGTTAAGGTGCTGCTCCCTGCGTACCGTACCTGTGTTGCCGTTGCATTTGTCAGCGTTGATGGGGAGATAGGCCAGGTACGTGGTGGGGCTCTGGTCAGGCGGCCGGGACACGACGAGGTGCACCAGGCCTTTGGCCTTACGAATAGTGGTGACGGCCTTGGTGTGAGATACTCCCGTCATCAGCTCCTCGTTCACCTGGACACACACACACACAGACACAGACACAGACACAGACACAGACACACAGCTGTAAATCCTCATAGCTGTGTTCCATAATAAGAATCATGGTCCAAGAGCACCGTCTAGTGGCCAACGTTTGTCATTTCAGGCTTAAACATACATAACAGTAGAGTCAGCAAGATTGATATCGTCATAAACACTGGGGCAACATCCTGCTTGCAGACGTCAAATCTGCCTTGACTTTCATTATAAGCTATTACTAAATGTTAGCCTTCCTTTGTGGCACGACCCACATTTGAAAATGGTCAACAATAGCAGTCTATGCAGATTTGAATCGTTTGTCGTTGTCGTTCGTTCACAGAAGGCTGCCTCGGTGGTTTCTGATGAAGTCATCTTGCTGAGTCTACCTTTAAAGCACCTCCTGATAACACAGTGGATCAAACTCACTTTGAGTAGTCTGTCCCCCACTTGCAGCCTCCCTGTGGCGTCCGCTACGCCCCCGGGAGTGATGGACTTGACAAAGATGCCTCTCTCTCCTCCGATGACGGAAAAGCCCAGGCCCCCAGAGACCGGCTTCTCCAGCTCCAGCTGAATGATCTCCTCCTGAATGCACGAAATAGGATTCTTTTTCAATTCCATTTAATAACCTTTATTGACCCCCAAGGAACACTTGTTTCTGGGCGTCTGTGGCTGGTGATGTTCTCTACTCTCATCCACGACTCTGAAAAGGGTCATATTCTGTTTCTGCCCAACCTGATGCATTAGTAATGTGTTGGTGAAGTACAACACTCATATAAAGGAACATAATTGAAGTACTATATATCTACAGTACCAGTACCAGTAATACATCTACAGTAGGAGGTATGTACAGCACCAGTCAAAGGTTTGAACACACCTTGCCAAGAGTGTGCAAAGCTGTCATCAAAGCAAAAGGTGGCTACTTTGAAGAATCTAAAATATAAAACATTCTGGTTTATTTAACACTTTTTTTGTTTACTACATAATTCCATATGTGTTCCTTCATAGTTTTGATGTCTTCAATATTAATCTACAACGTAGAAAATAATAAAAAATAAAATAAAATAAAAACATTGAATGAAAAGGTGTATCCAAACGTTTGACTGGTACTGTATATGTAAAGATAGTAAAGTGTTACCTCTAAAGGACATAGTGTTGCCAAAGCGTCGGTATCTCTGCGATCGCCCCCATGGATATAGCCTTCAACAACAAGAGGAGAGACACTGTAACATCACACCGACACGCCAGGTAAACAACAACTCACCGTTCAGAACAACCACAATGTTACAAAACTTGTTTCTTTACGCATAAGAGAGTCAACACTTATCACAACGCTGCAAATCCTTTCAACTAAAGGATCAAATCGATGATTTTTACACTTCTGCTTCTCAAGTGATTACATACCATTCATACTGGTGGAGACTTTTGGGCTGTTGTTGTTGTTAAGAAATGAAACGCTCTTCTGGCCTGGTAAAACAGGCTTTCCATCCCTGTAGGGAAAAGACAAGCATAGATATGTCATCAATGTAGGCCCAGGATAATTAACTGGTAATTTACCCCAGGGTTTCTGAAGAGAGGACATGGTAAAATGTCGGATTATTGAGTCATTTCTCCTCACAGGGTCAAACATACAACAACACAGTGGTTGTTTTTTCTCTCAATGACATCATGATGCTCTTCATTTGGCCACTTCTGACACTCTTCAATCGATCCCATCACTTCTGACACTCTTCAATCGATCCCATCGTGCCAAGAGTGAAATAAATATATGTACAGTAACTGAAAGAAGATCAATACTGGTGTGACCTAGTTCTGTGTGTGTGTGTGTGTGTGTGTGTGTGTGTGTGTGTGTGTTTGCTTACCTGGTGGCCTTGAGTGTGAGGTCCTGGAGGGAGAGTTCCAGCAGCCTGCAGCTCTCGTTGAGGGTTAGGTCTAACGTGGGAGCCCCGTTGATGTAGTGGATGAGGTCCAGCTGACGAAGACTCCCCTCCTCCAGCGCCGCCGAGCCAGGCAGGATGTCCTTGACGAAGAGCACCCCGTACACGCTGTCACTGCCCCCGTCCAGCACTAGACCTATGAACAGAACACATGGTCAGAACACATGGTCAAAGCCTCTTACTCAACACGGTGCTATTGAGATTATCCATCCATTCTTCGCAGGTGGTATTCACATACAGTTATTGAAGAAGTTAGCTCGTTCCCCAATCCACAATATCTTAGCTGTAAGTATGACCAACCCAGCAGATGGTATGCCTTCTGCAGTATGAGGGGCCACAGCCAGACCACGAGGACGAGAGCAACGCTGGTCTCACAAACATGCACCAACTCCCTTTTCAACTGCAATCTAACACGCTCACATCTTTCTGCTTTTTTTTTTTTTTGCCCAGAAAACATGAACCCTGCCCATGTGACGTACAGGCCTGGCTTTGTTTATGATGATGGTTATCGAGGCGGTTGATAACATGAGACTGACAGAAGTCTTGACACACAACAAAGCAGGAATGAGAGAGTCTTACAACAACACTAGAACACGCCTTACGGCTCCTTAGTGTCATTAAACCTGTGACACAGTAAAAACATTCTAAAACAAACATTTGACTAATTATGTAGACGTAGGATAATATCTAGATGTCTTGGATAGGACACTGACTAGAAGACTATAATGACTTAGACCTCATGTCTAGTTAAGTGCGTCACTTTTAGGAGTGAGATTACAGTTCCTAGTTCTGTAAAGAGTACTGAGATTTTCAAAAAGTAACTTTTTAAATAAAGTTACTTTGACGATTTAGATTTTGTTTTTTGGGACAACTGAGGGCTACTAAGTTACCCAGGTTTTCTTGGCACTGGAAGGAGATGTCGGCCAGGAGGTGGGCGTCTATGGGGGGCTTGGGGGCCTCCAGGACCCTGCCCACCACCAGGTCCACCACCCTGGGGGAGGCTCGTACCAGGTTGACCACCTCCGTGTGGCCCATGTTGGACACGTCCGTGTTGTTCACCTGCAAGACAGGAGGCTCCACACTTAGAATAAGTAAGTTAGTATCGTAAAGTTACCTTCACAGAGGAAAACATAGTATTTCAAGAGGTAACAGGGGTGTCCAATGCCTTCTAGGATTTAGCATGTGCGGTAGGATCGGACTTTTAACCGAATGTTTACTGAACACACTGCAGGGCCGACCCGAACCATACTGTACACACTACAGGGCCGACCCGAACCATACTGTGCTGGCTTGTTTATTTCCCTTTCTCGTTGTCATCTCCTGCACGGTCACAGCGACTGCGGTGGACGAGCCCTGCTGGGTTGGGCTCGGTGGTGTAATTGGGGTATAAGTGTACCATTATCATCCTATCCCCAGGCCTCAGCCTGCCGTCTCCCTTGGCCGGGTCCTGGATGATGTCATGGATGTAGCAGCCCAGGTCAGGACAGTTTCCTTTGGTCAGGGTAAACCCCAGGCTTCCTTTCTCCGACTTGACCAGGGACACTTTCAGCTCCACGTCCTGAGAGAGAGAGAGAGAGAGAGAGAGAGAGAGAGTGGGTGAGAGAGAGAGAGGTGTCACACTGACACTGTAAACACATTCAGCTATTTTATCTCATGGACAATAAAGTTTCCTTATCTCAAATGACTAAACACTATACAGGTACGCCTTTAGGGAGACATTTTCCCATGAACACTTAAGGCAGCCATCACCCGCAGTGTAATATGGATATGAGAGCAGAACAAGCGTTGTCCTTGCTTTGACTAATAACACTACAACTGGCCTGCAGGGCTGTAACTGCCTTAATAACTATCATCTGATTTGCACTGACCGCCCAGCAAAACCACTCCTTGTGGGCTAGATAAAGTGCTTTCAATGGAATTGAATGGAACAGATAGACTTGGCTCATACAGGCACAAACTCGTCCATCTCCTGCCCGTTGTCTGGGTGGGTGAGGTTGAGGGGCATCGGCAGAGGGGGTGGCAGGGGGTCCGGACTGGGCGCTCCCGGGGAGGACAGCCTGGGCTGGGGGGGACACTCCGGCTCTGAGGACAGGGGGGAGGAGGGACACCTGAGGAGACATACAGAAGGACAAGGTGACTCTCTCAGCCTGCTGGGCTTGGCATCTCCCTAGACACGCACGCACGCACACGCGCAGGCACGTACGCACGCGCACGCACACAGGCATGTACACACACACACACACACGCACGTACACACAGACAAGTACACACACACACACAGGCAAGTACACACACGCACAGGCACGTACACACACACACACACACAGGCAAGGACACACACGCACGTACACACACACACCGTACACACACAGGCAAGTACACACTCACACACACCTGCTAAATCATTCAATGGAAAAACTACATGGCTTCTCATGGGTCTGGGTAGCAATGTGGGATCAGTGCATTTGACACCGAGCAAGAGACAGCAACCTGTCTGATCCTTATCACAGACAGTAACTTCATAACATCAACACAAGAGTTCCCTGATCTGAACCCATCCAAGAGGAGCCATGAGGCTACGAGCCATCAGAGGGCGCTATTCAAACAGTTATCGCATGAGAGGCTAGGATTATCCTACACACACTGAGGCTTTATATTCTATGTGACAACACGCTGTATGCATCAAACTGTCACCATCCTGCCATCCCCCCCCATGGCACTCCTGAAATGGTACAACCCTCCCCTTACCTCTTGCCGAGGTCGGACCGGCACAAGGACTGGTTGGGGGAGTAGTAGGCTGAGCGGATGGTGTCGTCCAGCGGGCCAGAGGGGGTCTGGTACTGGCTGAGACGGCTCCCTCCTGACCCGGGGGCCAGGTTGTTACTGGGGGTCTGGTAGACGCTGCGCTCCCAGGACTGCCTGCTCTGCTCCAGCTCCAGGGAGGGGCTGAAGGCCTCCTCCACCTCCCCGTCCTCCTCCTCCCCTCCTCCCCCGTCCGTGCTGTCGCTGTAGCTGTCCCTGCGGGTTGGGGACTTGAGCAGGAGTCTCTCCAGGGCTTCCTCCACGGGACCCAGTCCCAGGCTCCTCCTGTCCTCGCTGCTGCCCGTCGGGGAGGCCGTCTGGGCCAGGCTGTGGTCCGCCTGGGGCTGGGGGGGGTGGGCCTCCTTACGAGGGGACGCCATAGGTGTCTGTGGAGACGAGGGGTCGTACCAGTATGCACTCAGTAGACATATACAGTAGTATATTTAGGGCCAAGAGTTTTTCGTAATCACGACAAACCATCATTATATCAAAGCTCACAAAAAAATACAGACAAAACATGAGGTGTTTAACTCACTAACTGGCAAAGAATTCCGGGACACTAACCACCTAGAGTGCCAAATGTTGTATGTGGTGTTTACCTAGCAACAATATTTAAATTGATTACAAAATTAAGCATATCATTTATGCATTTTTGGTGAATAAAGTCACCCTTGGCACAGAAGGAGTTAATGGAGGTTGTGGACAACAGGAGAGCCTCACCAGAGCGGAGGTGTCCATCTCAGGTAAGACCCCCAGTTCTGGTCTGCAGAGACGCAGAGTCACCTCCTGACCCGTCCCTCGCAGCGCTGAGATCACCTCCTACCAGAGGTCAAAGACAAGGCAACACACTATTCAACAACAATGGTCAGATACATTTGTGAAAATACTTGTAAGAAGATAGTATTTGAAGCAACAGCAGTGTTGGACCCATCCAGAGGACATACGTACATGCTGTGAGAGGCCTTTGAGAGGAGTCTGATTGACGCGGAGGATGACGTCACCCACGTTGATGAGGCCACTCTCAGCAGCCGGTTGCCCGGGAAACAGTTTCTTGACCCTGACCATGCTGGAGCCGAAGGGCTCGTCTGGGAGGTTCTCCTCACGGCTGAAGCTGAAGCCCAGGCCTGACGAGTTCTTCAGCAGACCAACCTCAAACACGTTGTCTGGGCAACAAAGACAGGAACACACGCACAGTAACATTCTACATCAGAGAAATATGAAACATCAATGAATAACTGTGGATGCAGATGACACCCCAGGGTTCTCCCCAGGATGCTTGTACAGCGTGACAACGGATTGCAACATCAAAACCCTTTTTCGCATTCATTCATGTCAAAATGAGCAAAAAATCCTGCGGAAATGCTGAATTCACTGAGGAACATCATGCCGCTTTCACTTTCGCTTTCTTTTTTAACAACGATGATCAAAGATGGCTACTCCATCATTACTAAAAATATAACTGAATTTGCCTTCAAATGTTTACATAGTGGCGCCGCCAAGTTCACATTCTTTGGGGAGAACCCTGCAACCTATTTAGCCGATGAGTGTGTGTTCCGTAAATGTTGCAATCAACATTCAGCCAAATGAGCCTTCTATATATATCTATATATACCATTCAGCTGACGCTTTTATCCAAAGCGACTTACATTGCAGTGAGTGCATACATTTTTCTGTATATACTAGCCTCTCTCTGTGGTATATCATTTTTTGGGACATTTCTTATTCTACATGGAAAACTATTTCCAACTTTGCGGCTTCTCCTCTGTTGTGTTGGACTGTGCAGCGCTCACCATCAGTGAGGAAGTTGTACTCTAGCTGGCCCCGGCTGGGCTCTGGACCCTGGTCCGACTGCAGCTGCTGATCCTGGTGTTGCTGCTGCTGCTGCGGTTCACTCTGCACTGGAGGGGTGCACTGGGGGGTCAGGGGCGCATGGACGCTGTCGGCAGGCAGCTGGCCCTTCTCCAGCAGCAGGTGGACCATCTGAATGAGAAGGGGGGGGACGGGGTTGGGGGACGGGGGTCTATTTGAAGCACCTTGCTTTGAGGTGCGATAGTGCAGTATAAAAAAAAGGTGTATTCATAGATCTATTCTTAGAGAGTCATAGGGCATTATGGGACATACAGACTGAGGCTTGTGAGGCCCTTTAACGGTGACATATGCCAAATGAACCACAGGCTCTTATACGTGCTGGAAGGTAAGTCTTACTAAAGATGGCCGCCACTGCTCAGAAAACGCAAGCCGTTTCAAACGGAGGAGAGACTACTGCATTGTGTCCTTCATTAGGACTCCTAGTTCTTAACTCTGCTGTCAGGACAATGAAGAGTCATCTGGTCTCACCTGCCCAGTGTCTCTCAGTGTCTCCACTGCCTGCTTGTGAGTAGCTCCTCCCAGACTCTTCCCGTTGACCGCCACCACGCGGTCACCTGGCAATCAATCAACCAATCAATCCAACTTTATTTGTGGCACATTTCATCCATAATTACAATACGACGCACTAAAGACAGCTACTATTGGTCGTCTGACTCAAACAATAAGACCCGATAAGCCTTTAGATATTGAGAACATACTACAAAAAGCCCTTATCCAAAGTCTCAGTCCAAGTCAGGGCGTGTGTTTCGTAATCAATATAAAAAAGACATTATTTCAAGTGTAAACCCAGCATGAGTGTATTCTTCTAACAGGTGCTGCTAACTGACCCTTCTGGATCCTTCCATCCAGTTCCGCAGCTCCTTTGGGGATGATGGCCTTCACATAGATGCCTCCGTGTCTGACGGTGGTGTTCAGCCCTCCCTGGGGAGCACAACAGCGCGTTAGTCAACCTTACCAACGGAGAGATCGGCCAAAATGTAGAAAGACTGCTATTCTCTACGGGGATGGATGTTTGCAACAACTGACTCTTGTTTCTAGGGTTACAGTGCAACTATCAGATGCATACTGGATCAATTGGGTGCTCATCTTTATCTGATTGTGTGCAGTGGAGTGTTAACATGAAAAGATTGCATGATTAAAATGAAAGACATTCAAATCTCACAATAAGCATAGAAAGGCCTATTGCACATTATTCAAAGTCAACATTACTCTATTGAGTTTGTCTAAGGGACTGAATCTCCCAGATCTAAGTAGCTCAGTATGGCGCCTAATATGGAACAGGGAGCTGTTGTTCCCTTTGCAAGAAAAGCATGCTTTCAAATCATGGAGATGCAGATGCAGAATCAGTCAGAGGGAAATCACACTGGTCACACTCGAGCAAATCAAAGTGGTCAAGCAGCAAGCGTCTAAGCAGGCGTTAAGTGGGAAGATCCAAATAATTCACCACAGTCGATTACTTTCTGGTCCCTTACGTAAGTTGCTTTGTAGGACAGAGGGATCATCATCAGAGCTCAAACTGCTAAGTACTTCACCTACTGTGCCATTACCTACATGTTGTGCGCCGTCCTCAATTCAAAATGTCTGAGAAAAATAAAATCAGCATGCAAAGACCTTCTATCCCCAAATGAAGCACACGAACCTTCTATCCCCAAATGAAGCACACGAACCTTCTATCCCCAAATGAAGCACACAGACCTTCTATCCCCAAATGAAGCACATGAAGCACAGAGCTTCAAAACGCAAACAGTGCAGCTACAGGGCAAACAACAAACAACAACAAACAAACAACATACACAAGAGTTATGAGATGAGAGGAGGGGGAAGAAGGAGAGAAAAAAAAACAAGAGAGAGTGAAAACCTTTCCGAACAGTACCGTGACACTTATGCCCAGGCTGCTGTCCTTTTTGGACAGCTCAACGTCAAATAGATCTCCTGGTCGGAGACTATTGACCCCTGGGGCATTACCACTTAATTTTCCCATGATGCAGTGGGGAGATAACTCCTGCAAACAGAGAACATTGCAGGGTAAATGCACTGTTAACATGCTAGAGCATGCATACAGACAGACGGAGAGAGAGAGAGAGAGAGAGAGAGGGAGAGAGAGAGAGAGAGAATAGAATTTGTTTTCTAAAGGAAAACTGCAGCTGGATGCAGTTTACTAAAAGATGACATGCAGAGTTCTACTGTCTTGCATTGGCATTCTAAAATGCAATGACAGTGGGACAGAATTTAAACAGGCAATTAGTTTAAGTCAAGAGAACGTCAAGCATTTCAGAGGCTGTTAACTGCATGTACTGTGCTGTATCTTTGTAGTCATGGTGATTTGGGGACACCAACACACATTGTATGTGAGAGACTTTCGGGACATAAGATACTGTTTAACATTACTAAGTAAATACTACATAAATAATGTTTCTCTTGAATCTGAGCTTGGAGAGACCTTCACCCAAACGTTCCCAGGCCCTACCTTTTTGAGCTTTTGCTTATCTTGACTATTCGAGTACGTCTCCTCATCCATGTCTGAGTCCCCCCTATCCGAATAATCCAGGTCTTTAGGAACGTCTGGGATCTTGGCTTTCCTGGTTTTGGGTGGCAAGGCTGGAGGTGCAGGGTCAAGGGTCATGGCGGTTGGGTCAGAGTGGTGGGCTACGGGTGCATTGGCAGCAACAGCGCCCTCTGCAGACGGGCTCCGGTGGATGCCATTGACAGGCGTCTGGGGCACGATGGCGCCGTCCGCCCTGGAGTCCTGGGAGCTGAGGCTGGCGCTGTGCCTGACTGGGGAGGTGGGGGAGGGGGTGGTGGCGCTGGGGAGAGGAGGACTAGGGCTGGCTGCCTGCTCCTCAGAGGAAGACCCATAGTCCAGCTCCTGTCTCTGGTTGGTGAAGATGGAACTGGAGGCTTTGCTTTTGTATGGGACAAATCCTGATGGAGACTCTGATGGAAAAAGAAAGACTGGTTAGAAGATCAGTCTTTTAAAGGGATAGTTCACTCAAAATATGGCATGTGAGCAATATGGTCAGAACAGAGTTGAGGGTCAATTCCATCCTTTGAAATTGAATTGAACTTTTATAGGGAATTCCCATGTAAAAGTGCAACAATTCCGATCCTCATCAGTCCCCCCCCCCCCTTACCTTCGTAGAGTCTTTCTTTGGGCTGAGACACCACCAGTGTGACATCATCCGGGGCGCTGTGGAGGACGCCGATGGCTGCCTTGTGGGGGAGGCCCTCCAGGTTCACGTCATTCACCGAGATCAGACGGTCCCCTGAGGAGGAACACTCAGACTATCAGTGACACCGCATTCTGCTGTCACCTTGGACTGTCAACCAACCAACCAACCAACACGTACATACTTCAAAACCCATCCTGCTTTTAATCTCTAACTATTTGGTATTGTCTTTACTGACTGTGCTTTTGTTTTGCTTTTTATTTATCTATCTATTCTTGTTCTCTCCATAAAATGTGGTGTCTTTGAGTACTGAGAAAAGCGCGATACAAAATAAATGCATTATTATTATTATTATTATCATTGTTACACTTGTACATCATCCCACGTAATGTCAGATGTGCCACACTACGTAGACTTCGGTCTCAGAGAGCTAGCGACTAGGTGTGTACAGTAGGCTTTTGTTTCAGTCCAGAACTAACAGACTAATACACCTTTTACAGACTAATACACCTGTTTTAATTACCCAACTAATCATAGATCTTCGGTCTGGACCTCATTAGCTGAATCAGTGATCATACATCATGTGATATTGGGACTGAAACTACACATCCCATTAAAGAAACGACACATCCCATGAACTCTCTCCAGAGCCGCAGTTGGAGACCCCTGATAATCCTCATAAGGATGTCATCAGGTTACAGTATGAGTTCAGGTGTTGCCATGGTAGTGATGTATTATGTAGTTATCAGTCACTGACCAGGCTTCAGACAACCGTTGATGTCAGCAGGCCCCCCGGGGGTTATGGAGCTGACGAAGGTGCCCAGGTCCATGCGGCCAGAGTTCTCACCTCCAACTATCTGAAACCCTGTGCAGACAACACAACATTATGACCAAGAAAGAGGAAGAATGAAATCAACAGAGGCCTGCTTATCCTGAGGAGGTATGGCCGAAAATGTAAGAGATTTGTACAAACTGGTTTAGCCTTGTACAAACTGGTTTAGCCTTGTACAAACTGGTTTAACACTCTTCTACTGTAGTGAGAAGCAACTATTACGATTTTGAATGTGCCACCATTTCATATAGGAGGTGGCGGAATGAACGCCGTTCAACCCCTCCAGACAGTGACGGACAGCCTCTCTAACCCATTAGCATAGCCACACATCCGCGGTGGAGGTTGATTGGTGGTACTGAAAACCAGGAAGTGAACACTCAAATGAAACGTTAATATAAGTGCTCTGGTAATTGTTCGTTTACGTTCAAACTAACAGCTTGATAGGCTTGAATGGCTTCCGTAACCCCTGGTTACACAATAAACACCAGCAGTAGTGAGATATCCTTTAAAGGCACAATCTGGAATTTGTTTTTATTTCAATTCACGATATATACACACTCACCGAACGCTTTAGGAACACGATACTAATACTGGGTAGGGCCTCCCTTTGCTTTCAAAACAGACTCAGTTCTTCGTGGCGTTGACTCCACAAGATGTTGGAAACATTCCTTTGAGATTCTGGTCCATGATGACATGGTTGCATCACGCAATTCCTGCAGATTTTTCAGGTGCACTTTCAAGCTGTGAATCTCCAGTTCTACCACATCCCAAAGGTGTTCTATTAGCTTCAGATCCGGTGACTGGGAAGGCCACTGAAGAACACTGAACTCATTGTCATGTTCATGAAACCAGTTTGAGACAACTTTTGCTTTGTGACACGGTGCATCATCATGCTGGAAGTAGCCATTAGAAGATGGCTAAATTGTGGTCAGCAACGATACTCAAATAGGCTGTGGCATTCAAGCGATGATTGATTGGTATTAACGGGCCCACACCATTACACCACCTCCACCATGAGAAGGTGTACAGGTGTTCCTAATAAAGTGCCCAGTGAGTGTATACACCCCTGGATTATTGAAGAATATAACGTATAAATGCCTTGTGTGACCATCTTATCCTATCATACATCAAAATAAAAGGTTTCTTTTAGCTCTTTTTTTTATTTTTTACAAACACAAGAACGTAAACAAACAGTCACTACTATCATCATACAGTGACTACGATTAACCATACGAGTAACCATGATTTCATGGACTGTACAGTAACTACTATGTGGATTTCATGGACTGTTAATCCTTGCAGTCTAGAGCACATCTATGAATTTGGGGTTACAGTTCTCCAGACGAATCCCTCAGCTGTATAACAAAACATAACAACACAGCATTTTTTCCTAAAAAACTAATCCCAGACTGTGGCGTTAAAACACTTTCCTTGATCTTTTAAAGAGCGAAAAAAGCATCTCCCTTCTATTTTTGAGATTCATTCATCACAGCTGAATGTTGTGGAGTGGCAATTGGCAGCAGTGAATGAGGTTGTTTTTGTCTGAGCTTCAGGCTTGAGTCTGATAGATGGCTGGTTTAGTCACACAGGTTATCAGTGTCTCTGTGTCAACATGGCTGCAGCTCCCAACCATCTATTGCTTCCCAATCTGTCATACGTTGTTCTGCACAACAAGATAAACACACACATACACACACACACGCACGCACAACGCCCAACGCACACACTTACCCAGGCCGTACTTCACATCTTTCTTCAGATTTACTGTGGTAATCTCCCTCTCTGGGGATGGCAAGGCATTCAGCTTCTTCTTCAGAGAATCTGGGCAAGAAGAGACGGGGGAGGTGTTTAAGAGATACTTTTATGCAAGCATGTGTGTAAAGCTACAGTGTGTGTGTGTGTGTGTGTGTGTATGTATAAACTATATTTCACATTTCAGAGTACATTTATTCCCTTCGATCAAAACAGAACAAAAAGGTCGTAAATTCAATTCATAAAAGTTTATAGGCAGTTTCCTGCAATACAACACACCAAAGAATTGGCTGCTTGTTTCTGCGGGTAAACGGGGGGGAACTCCGGTTACATAACGCCGCGCTAAGCAGCGCATCAATCAGCGAGATAAATCACTTATCAGAAAATGCGAAAGCAAATGCGAGCGGGCGGCGTTATCTCTGGCCGGCGACGGGGGCAGATGCGTCACACCGCCTCGGCTCACAACTGGAGGAACAGCCTGTATTACACGGCTGGGAGCCCAGCCAATCGGTTTCACGGGGGGATCAAACGGCTTAGACTTGAGCGTATCCATACATCACTGTCATTCAGCCCAACAGTGGCCGCTGTTCAAGGCCGGGGGGCTTTTAGCGCCAGTAGCTAATGGGGGTCTAACAGAGAGGCTAAGCTAGGATAAAAGGGAGGGGTCATGCATCTCTGTGCCAAGCATTGAGGTTGTTAAGCGGAGGAACCGAGGGCAGAATTCTGCGCACAGCTCGAGCGGCCATGAGGCACGGTGTTCCGATTTATGTAACTGTAGTTTAGGGTACGCCAGGATCTCCAAAGAGGGAGGGGGAGAACGGAGGTTTCATCTCGGTTCTCCACATGAAGGAGTTATGCATACAGGCCTACAGTCAGTTACTTCATCGGACAAGGTTTAGGTACTCTACTTAAACACGTTTCATACAAAACCAGAGATGCACCAAAGTAAACTTCTAAGGTCCTATTGCATCCCAATCTAAAGAGCAATGACTTGTAGAGAATGACAGCCCAGAGAGAGAGAGAAGAGAGAGAGGGAAGAGAGAGAGAGAGGGAAGAGAGAGAGAGAAGAGAGAGAGAGAGAGAGAAGAGAGAGAGAAGAGAGAGAGGGAAGAGAGAGAGAGAGAGAGAGAAGAGAAGAGAGAGAGAGAGGGAAGAGAGAGAGAGAAGAGAAGAGAGAGGGAAGAGAGAGACAGAGAGAGGGCGAAGAGAGAGAGAGAGAGAGAGAGAGAGAGAAGAGAAGAGAGGGCGAAGAGAGAGAGAGAGAGAGAGAGAGAGAGAGAGAAGAGAAGAGAGAGGGAAGAGAGAGACAGAGAGAGGGCGAAGAGAGAGAGAGAGAGAGAGAGAGAGGGTGTCTACTTACCATTGACAGTCAGAGAGGCAGGCGTGGAGGGCAAGCCAGAGCTGCTGTGCATGCTCACCCCTAGGAGGAGAGAGAACAAGGACAGAGCTCAACAGAAGACAGACAGCCTGCTTTCACACACACATTACCAGGAACCAATGACGAATGAGGAGGAATTGAATGTTGAATATGAGCGGATGTCCCTTCATATAAATGATAAGAGACCAGTATGTGGACAATCAAACAAACACACACAGACACACACACTAACACAAACAAACTGAATAATCATGAGACACCACAGAGATGCAGCTACAGAATAACAATTGTTATATAAGCAGTGTTTGTTTTTGGTGTTTCTCCCTTGACGAATGCGGGACAACAAAGGACAGATGTGCTGGGGGGGGGGGGGGGGGGGGGGGGGGTAGGGGGGGCTAATTCTCTCCTCTGATCTGAAAGTAGAGGAAAGACTGGAGACAGGCCTAACAGGAAAGAGGAGTAGGAGTGGATGCCAACAAAACTTTCAGCCATACAATGCCTCTGGCAATACCACGCACGCACGCACGCACGCACGCACGCACGCACGCACTTCCGGACGACAGACAACAGGAGGACAAAAACAGCGTCCCATCCACAGTGTCACAGCTGGCAGGAGGAGTCCTGACCTACGACGTAAGCGTGGCCACTCTCGTCCATGGAGGAGTCGGATTCCTTCTGGAACCTCTTGAGACTCCAGGCGGGGCTGCTGTGGGCTGCGGAGCCAAAGGCACTGGGGAGAGGAGGGAGGGGAGGGGAGGGGAGGGGCAGAGAGAGAGAGAGGAAGGGAGGGAGGAGAGGCAAATTACCACCCAGACGGAGCAGAACAAATGCAGAGTGTGTTCTTTTTTTTATCCTTCAATCTTTCTTCGGGTGTGGGAGAGGGGAGGGGTGTCTCTCCTGTTAATAATAAAAAATAAAATAAAAATTCTTCTAGTATTATGACTGCCAATGGCCCCTGGTCTGAGCATTGATTACTTAGTCTTATGATGACTGATGGATAGATGATTCACTTACTTAAACAAATGTATTTGTTGTAAGTCGCTTTGGATAAAGGCGTCTGCTACATGCCATAAATGTAAATGTATTGTAAATGGGGGTGTGGGAGGGGGTATGGGGGGTGTGGGAGTGGGAGGAGGGAGAGGGTATGCTGGGTGTGGGAGGAGGGAGAGGGTATGGGGGGTGTGGGAAGGGGGAGGGGGTACTGCAGCAGCCTTGAAAAGAACAGAAATTTTCAACATGACTGTATCTGAATCCCATTACTAATTAAGAGGTTTTAAAAAGTCTGATTGTTCCCTCTGAAGTTATGGGGGTGTGAAGCTTTTTCTGCATGCAGAAACGTCTCCCAAAAACACCCCACCCAAATGAGATGAAGGAAGAACTGGCACAAAAACAAGTCAGCACAGTGTCAGCAGCAGCAGCGCGCACACACACAGACACACACAGACACACACAGACACACACAGACACACACACGCACACACACGCACACACACGCACACACACGCACACACACTCTCTCTCTCTAGAGGGCTAATTAAAACCTGGAGATAGAGAGAGAGAGAGAGAGAGATCTGGCAGGCAGACTGAAGAGTTCCACAGTAATGAGTCTCTTGTAGGTAACCCCCTGGCCTAAGGTGAGCTCACTGAGCGCTGCAAAAGCACTGTTTTTATTGAACAGCTTGGTGTTTCTACAGAGCAGTAAAACTGTGACGTGGCAGAGTTAGGTACTGAGGTACTGATAGATATAGGGAAAGACAGCAGCAGATCTGCTATAAAGACTGTCTGCATTTTACTACATTTGTTCTAACCTGACCAAACTCGGCATACATATTCTAAAACTTCTTGTTAATGTATATTTTTAATTGGAGAATAATGTGGGGACAAAACATGTTACATTACCCCCCCCCCCCACCATCTAACTCAGTTTCAGAGTTTGTTTTCTATCAGTGGATAGTTCCCTATAGTTTCCTATATCAGTGGATATCCACATCTTCTAGTAAAGCGGATATACCAACATCCTGTACGCTGTCTGAGGTGAGCAGTGTCCACTTACGTGTCCTGCTGGTGAGGAACAGAGATGGAGTCTGTGTCAGAGCTGGCTCTGTGGTGGGAGGCCAGCAGCTGTGCCCGCGTGTTCAGCCCCCCGCTCTGGGACTGGCTGTAGGGCACCACGGCCACCGCTGCCCTGTGCTCCGGGGACTCTGGTACCTGGCCCAGGTTGTGGTGGGACCGGCTCATCATCCGGGGGTTAGAGTGGTGGGTACCCACGGCCGTGCCCATGGCGAAGCCCGGGTAGAGGACCTCGTCTGGGGCGTGGAGGCGGCCTGACGGGGCCTTGTTCAGGGCTACTTCCGAGTAGGAGATCCTCTTGAGGAGGTCCGTGTCGGAGCGGGCCGAGGAGCTGGGGGCTAGGCTGACGGAGCTGATGGCACGGCCCATGCCTTCCACCCCTCCTGGGCTTAGGGAGTACTGCAAGCTGCTGAGGGGGGAGTTCTCTGTGGGGGAAAAAGGGAAAGTTGATAGGGAGTTGTTCTGTAGTAGAGGCTATTTGCTAAATGTAAAAAAAAAAGTGCCACGCTGTTCCAAAATCCTGGGGAGAACCCTGCTTATGTCTCCTTACCTAGGTCCTGCTCATGTCTCCTTACCTAGGTCCTGCTTATGTCTCCTTACCTAGGTCCTGCAGCTCCTGGTTGTTCTGGCGGGCCTTCATCTGCAGGTGGAATTTGTGCTGGGCTGAGCAGAGGTGCAACAGGTACTGACACGTCTTGTTGCTGTCTGTCTGGAACAGGTGTTTGATGCCGTCTGACGTGTTCTGGAGGCAGATCTTCTTTTTCTAAAGAGAGAAGCAAAGCAGAGTCGAGTCAGAGAAATACTCCAGAGGCTTTCCTTCTGATCCATTGACTTGAAATGTGGATACATTGAAAGGGACTCAGACCAGGGACACCACTGTTGTACTCTTATATTCAGACACACTTTCCAAGGAACTTTTTTGAGATTCTTCACTCCTCTCCTTGCTCGCTTCTTTCACAAAGCGCAAAGATCTGAGGTTCCTCTGCTGAGAACTTTCTCCTCCAATGCGCTTTGAGAAAGAGGCGAGGAGCGAAGTGAAGAATCGAGGAAAGTTCAGGAATCGAAAAAATTCACTCCCTAAGTTTACTTCGTGTTTCTGAATATGTTAGATTATTTGAGTACAATTCGAGTGAATGGAGGAGAAGATCTAGGCAGAGGAACCTCAGAACTTCTCCTCCGGTTCTTTTTGAGAAACTGGTGAGGAGAGAAGATCTGAGAAGAACAGACTTCAGATCATCAGATTCACCCATACTCACTGTGAAGGAGATCTTCTTGGTCTCCCTCCAGGGGAACCTAAGGACTGGGGTGCGGTTTCCATTCAGGACCTCAAAGATGTGCACACCTTTAGAGTAGACCCCCAGCATGATGCCTGTCTGGGACCTCTTTTCAGGGAGGACCCGGTGGAAGTGGACCCCGTACTCTGTCAGCCTCTGGCTCACCTTCAAGGACAAACACAGTATCTAAGACTATGGCTCAAGACAGGGATTAGCTTTAGCATACACAAACATCAGACAATAAGACACCATCATGGCAGTCATCCACAAGCATTGCCAATGGAAACAGACAGTGCAACTGGGTTTTTTTCTACACTGCCGTAGGCCTACAGCAGAGGCCGGTGAAGGGAGAAATCAGGAGGACAGGCCCACTGTATCGCATAGTATGGAATGAGGAATGGTCATCAAACACGTTCTAACCACTGGCCTACACATGACTATGTGGCCAACAGATAATCACAAACTAAACAAGCGTCTGAACAAACAAAGTTAATGTGGAGCGAACCGATCGTTTCATCTTCATGTTATTTGGGATTGACAGAGAGGCAGAGGTATTGTCTTGGGCTTCGGTCTTGGCCCGTACCTTGAGGAACTCAAACTCTGTCTCCGTCTCCGTGGCACCGTAGTATGTGCTGTGCAGTTTGGGCAGTTCTTCCTTGATGGATGTCTGGTCAATCTTATCCAGCACAGAGACGGGGAGATAGTGCTCCAGTCTGAAGTAGGTCTTTCCATGGAGCTAAAAGAGACAGAGAGGACAAGATGGCTTCTACACACCTATAAAATAACATCGTAGGTAACAAGAGTGTAGGAGAAAGATGAGAAGAGAAATGGGACTGTGTCCACTTTCAAAACAAATATTTATCAAAAAGTGCAATGTGTCATTCATATAGACCTGCCACATTTCTTCCCTCATATTGAATGTCTCTGTGGTTCACGTGACTGAAGTGGTACGGTGGAGGAGGGATACCTTAGCTTGGTAGTCACCGAACTCTGCCTGCAGCGCCAGGGACGCCAACAGCATGGCATTCTCCATGTCACAGCGCATCCTCTCCTCCAGGATGTCCTTCCTCAGCTGCAAGTAGTACTGGTGTTTTGTCATTGTGTGCCTGTGTGGAATGGAGAAATGATTAACAATATCTATCGATCACTTATGTCATCACAATCACTTCTCTGTTCCTCTCTCTATCTCTCCATCTCCCCATACATCTTTTCCTATCCATCCATCCACCCCTCCCTCCATCCATTAATGGAGTAGGTAGTTCTACTTCAGCATGTGAGTGAATCTCTTACTGTATGAAGTTGACGTCGTCCAGGAAGAACTTGATGCGTAGGAACAGGTTGAAGCTGACGTCTGGCTTCTTCTTCTTGGGCTCCTCCTTCCAGCCCTCCGGAGCCACCTTAGAGAGCTTGGCGTCGGGTTCAACGAAGAAGAACTCGTTATCTGCAGGAAGACAACAGAGAGAGCCGTCATATCTGCAGGAAGACAACAGAGAGAGCCGTCATATCTGCAGGAAGACAACAGAGAGAGCCGTCATATCTGCAGCGGAATGATAGAACAGGTGACTCATCACCTTCAATGAACCGTCAGGAGATGCAAATAAACAGCCTCGTTAAAAACCAAAACATCAAGTCAGTCACAGTACTTAAAGGGTCATGAGTGGGAGGCAGACTGATTTAAGTGGGCTGCAGTCATTCATTACATATCACTATGAGAATAGATTTAATACGCCTACCACGTCCCCCAGAGACCCCCTAGGCACTGGAAATAACAAGTAACAACTCAATCTTGAGGAAACTGTTGTAGACATGGTGTTTATTTCTTAGTTGAGCAGAGGTGGGTAGGTGGTGGAGTACAGTCTGACATTCAGATATCAGGGGAAATGTGAACAGGGAGTTAACTCAGTGTGTGTGTGTGTGTGTTAACTAGTGTCTGGACTTTTCTGCATGGGTTTGTATGGGACATCATCTGGGAGACAGCTGCTAACAACTGCACAGACACACACACGGGCATGAGCAGAGGCGCGCGCACACACACACACACACACACACACACACAGACACACACACACGGACACAGAGACACACACACACACACACACACACACACACACACACACAAACACACAGTACCTTTAAGGCAGGCCAGGCCAAAGAGGTGGTGCTCCACCAGGCCCACGTGTGCCACCACCATGTCCAGTACGTCCTTACACACGGCCTTGAGGTCCGAGCTCAGCTCCAGCCTCTGGCCATTCAACAGAACCACGCCCACCTTCCGCTGGACCTCCTCCAGCTTCCCCCGCTTGTTCTGGAGGGAGGGGGACAGAGAGAGAGAGAGAGAAAGAGAGAGAGGAGAGGGTAGGAGAAGGAGAGAAGAAATAGGGGAGAAGGAGGGGGAAAGGAGGGGAAGAGGAGAGAAGGAGGGGAGAGAGAGAGAAAGAAAGAAAGAAAGAAAGAGAGAGATCCATTCCATTACTCTAACCACACGGCACCACAGTACAGGCCCTGACCACCCTGCTCCACTGGCCTGGGAGGACAGCTCTCTGATCAAATTAAAAGAACAGTTCCCTCTACAATCACATTAAACAGAACCATGTAAAGCCATGGAGCCTCACCATTATTGAAGAGGGGACATTAAACAGAACCATGTAAAGCCATGGAGCCTCACCATTATTGAAGAGGGGACACTTAACGGAACACAGGGCTCGCTCGTCATCTTCACAAATTCAGGCCCAAAGAAATTCTGCAGCACGGGAAACAGAAAAACCATGGTACGTTTCAACATGCTTGCTTAACAATCACACTCGTACGATCATTTTCCAGTCTACACAGCGTCTTCAATGAAGCACTCATACAGTCGGTATTGAACAGAGGCAGTGGAATTATGAGAGACATGAACTCACTGCTGTTCTATAGCTCCAGACCTGAGAGAGAGCTAGCGCAGAGTTCTCCCCAACCAAACCTTTATTAAACTATATATTTAGTAATGATTAGAGTAACTATCTTTATTAAACTATATATTTAGTAATGATTAGAGTAACTATCTTTTGCGAAAGTGAAAGCGTTATGATGTTCCTCAGTGAATTCAGCGTTTTTAGCTGCATTTCGTTTTTCGCATTTTGACATGAAAAAACCGCGAGTCGGGTTTTGATCCTGCAATCCAGCGCCTCTCCTGGGGGGAGAAGCCTCATGGCGGTACCTTGGGTTTCCGGTGCGGTAGTGTGAGTGTGCCGTCCAGGGACTCCCTCAGGTCCAGCATGGAGGCGCGGGGGAGCTCGTTGTCGCCGGGCCCGGGGTAGAGGTTGGAGCGGGACAGGCGGTTGGCCAGGTGGGCCTGGAGCCTCTGGACCTCCTCCTCCTGCCTCTGCAGCATCAGCTCTGCCCCCACCAGCCCCTCGTCTGCTGCCCCCTCATACAGCCTGCGGGTGACAACCATAATAAACACACACACAATAAACACACACACACACAATAAACACACACACAATACAAACACACTGTAAAGCATGTACATGTAACCGAGTGATAAACCCTGAAATACCGTGTACAGCCTGCAGATGACATACAACACACACACGCACACACACACACACTGAGGTTGCAGTTTCGAGACTCGTGTGATCAACTCTGAGTGCTCACACAGGGACTGTTTGCACCAACTTGATGTCGGTCACATCCGCATGCACACACACACACACACACACACACATAACTGAGTTGAAAAGGTGACAGTCACCCCTCGAGTTGAAGCACCCCTACCCACGCCATCGAATTGCAAGCTTTTCAGTGGCGTAGCTGGTTTACATTGGGAAATTTGGACGGGGGTCACATCAATTCAGAGGTTACAGGTTCGAGGCTTGTGTGAGTAACACGACGGAGAGGTGACCGACTACGGTTGCGGTTGAGGTTGAGGTTGAGGCTGAGGTTGAGGCTGAGGTTGGCCCTGGAGGCGCCAGATCTAGAAATACTAAAAAAAAAAAAAGAACCGCAACCAAACTGACCCAGAGAGACTGTCACATGAAGGGGACTCTCATGAAGGGGACTCTCATGAAGGGGACTCTCATGAAGGGGACTCTCATGAAGGGGACTCTCATGTGATACCAAATCTTAATCTCAACGGCTTTAAAAGTCATGGTTCAACTTAAAAAATCTGAAAAGACTTAGAGAGGATCATTTCTTTGCAATGCTTTTAACTTCAGTGTCAAAGCCGATTTGGGCTAGTACTGCTATCAACACCAACTGGAGAGAAGGGATTGAACGGGCTACTGAAACCAGGCTGTGCTCTCTCACTCTCACACACACCACACACACACCACACACACCGCCCCTGCGATGACAACAGAGATTAGCATTTTAGCATTGAATGGAGTTTTCACATGAGAATGATCTCAGAGGACAGGCATGAGATGTGAGCAGGCAGACCCAGCTGTGGAGAGTGGTGTTGGACAGTCTGCTTCATGACCCTGTGCCCTCAACACACACACACGTTACCATACACACACGTTACCATGACAGCCCCATGCTCCACACAGCCCACAGGCTGAGGTTACAGGTCACATACCAACCAGCAGGGGGCGCCGGAGAGCCACATATAAAATAGCACATACCTCACAGGTAAAGGCTGCTTTGGGAAGTAAAACACGACCTTTAGTTGGTGTGAATGTTTGGAAATGGCAATTTCCAAACATCTCTATCTCTAGCTTAGCATAAACCTTGGACCTCCAAGAAGACGTTACTCCATGGTCGGCCTCCCGTCCTGGTCGGCCTCCCGACCAGCCTCCGAGAGGCTGAGTTGTGTGCAATGTGATTGGCGTGAGAATGAGCTCACCCCAAGATACCTTGTAGCTGAACATTAACAGGTGCTTAACCAGGGTCAGGGGTATAACGCGCTGTCGGAGGGGGGACCCTGAGAGGTCTGTGTTGGGGGGGGGGGGGTCTTCTACGACCCGCATGAGCAGACAGGAATGTGTGTGTGTGTGTGTGTGTGTGTGTGGTGGGGTGCTCAGGCAGGTGAAGCTAGCTAGCGTAGCGACATACCTGTGCCTCTGTGTGGTGTTGTGGCTGGTGAGGGACATGGCGTCGTGCTCGGAGAGAGCCACCTGGGAGCCGTACCTTCTCACCTCCTCCGCTTTCTTAACTGGTGGGATAAGAGATAAGACCAGAGAGTTCTGTTGGTTCTAGATTACAGTACACGCAGACACGCACGCAGACACGCACGCAGACACGCACGCAGACACACACGCAGACACACACACACACACACACACACACACACACACACACACACACACCTCAATGACTGGGGATCACACGGCTAGAGAGAAACTGAAACCAAGAAATGACTCAGAGAAAAGCCACTCCCACTGATGGAACAATCCTGATAAGAGATACATCTAGATGATATTCAGTATCTGTGTGTGTGTGTGTGTGTGTGTATGTGACATGTACTTATGTATTGTGTGTGTGTGTGTGTGTGTGTCTGTAATATGTACTTCTGTATTATGAATGCCCAGTGGTAACTGAGGACGTGCATTTCTCCGGTACCTTGTCTGTAGTCTGGGTCTGAGGAGGTGACAGAAGGACTTTCGCTGGAGGAGCTGTAGTCACTGTGGTACCTCCGGTGGGTGTGGAGAGGGTCTAGGACACACACACAGTCAAACATTTACTCCCACAGCCAAGGAGTGAGGGTGTACGTGACTGACATACACTTTCATGGTCAATATTTGAAGCAAATAGACCCCGTCTTGAGTTTGTTTTTGCGTTGTGTGGTATGGGAAAGACTATTATTTTTCTTTAGTCACAGTTCAATGTAAGGTAAAACGCATAAATCACGTTTTTCATTTCTGTATTAAGGAACATGTTTTGACCGATTTAATCTTTTACGGTCCAACAGAAAAACAAACGAAACAAAAACAGCATTTCTACATTTCTCAAGGATTTCAATCTAATGGAAAATGGTCCAGACGCGGGCAGTCTCTTTCCAACTGCAGGAATTTGAGTCTCCAAATACTTCCTGGACTGAACATAACCCAACGCCTGGAGACCAAAGACATACAAATATCTCCTGCCACGGCGGATAAACAAACATGTGAAGATGGCATGAAAAATCCCTATAATCAGACTGAAAGCAGCATAAATACCAGGTCAAGCCAAGCGGCTTATAGATTGCCAAGTGTTGTGAATTGCCCTGCCCTTGGGGCTTGTGAGAGTTGCCTGGTTGGAAGCAAACGCATTGGAAACTCTACAGGCCAAGTTTCACTCTGACTGTTTGACCTCTGCTTCTAACAGCACGTCTGATGACAAGACACACAAGACGTCTCTTTGTGCCAAAACTCACCTACTGGACTAGTAGTGGAAATGGTGGCAGAACAACATCCCACTTCTGTTTGTCACGTTGGATTGATACGTAGGAAAGACAAACAAACCACAACAACACAACACATGAAGATACCACAACCCACCACAAGCTGTTTCATCCTCCGTACAGCTGACAGAACCAGATCGTCCTGCTGCTGGAAGTATCAGTTTGCGCTGCATAGCTCAAGTACACGACATTCTTCAGCGACCTGCTCAGACACTTGGTTTCAAAGATACATCTTCGCACCCCCCCCTTCCCCCTTCCCCCTCCCCCTCCAAGATCTCTTAAGAGAGCTGATTTAAAGTCAGCAACAGTAATAATGCTAGGTAGGCAGATAGACTGGTTCACCTGTCACCTAAAATAGCTCTTGACTTCAGGCACTTCCTGTCGTGGTGACTCACAATCTCTGAGAGAATAGTGCCACACAACGGGCTCTTGTGACCTGTGAGGCAATATTTCCTCCATTTACTACATTTACTTTGGTGAGGGAGGGAGGGAGGGAGGGAGGGAGGGAGCCAGGCTCGACTTCATGACTTCACCTTGACTTCATTCTCATAGAAGAGCTGTTGTCATCTGTAGTGTCAGCTGCAATGGATGTTTGCCCTGAGTGCATTGCATTTGTGGCCCTTCTGAAGAGCATCTACCTAGGAGAAGTATTGAACTGCACCCAGTGAAGTCGGGGGCTGATTCATCCCGATATCGACTCTGATTTCTGAGCACTATCAAGATGCTATGGACATGGTGTCCTTGTTTGATGGGATAAACAGCACATCGAAAACACAGAAATCACCTCTACTTCGTGGAACACTAGTGTAATACGTTTTCAGAATTTCCGGTGAGGGAGTGGGTTGTTTCTGACGTGACTATAATCAGGGTAATGGATATAAAAGGACTGCTGGGGGGGCGGGGGGCGGGGGGGGGGAGAGAGGGTTAGAATGGTATCAAACACATGCTATTCCTCATACCGTTCCATGCATTACAATGAGCTTGTCCTCCGATTTCTACCTCTACTGATTCAGACTGTCATTACACTGATCTACCTCCGTATAACCTGCCACCTCCACCAGCCTCCACTGGTCTGAATGTACATTTCCACCAGCATTTCAAATGGACCAAATACTTCACTTCGCCCACCAGTCGAGTCTCGGGCCATTGTTAAGAGTGACGCACTGAGCCAGATGACTCACGGACGGTGGAAACGCACTACAGATCCCGACTAACGGCAGGCTGAGCTGCTGCTGGTAGGACCGTCATTGTGCCCTGTAGTAACCCAGCATGTAGGAGTCGGTACACGCCTGCCAATGTACCGGCAAGTCTGGAACCGTCTTGACGTTTTACATGGGGTGTCTCTGTCTCTCTCTCTCTCTCTCTGGCTTGCTTCCTTCCTTCCTTCCGCAAAACCACGTCAGGGTTGAAGGGTGTGTGACCCAGAAGGATAATTAATAGTCTTCACCACAGTGATGGAGAGATTTACGGCCCACCTCACACCGAGTAGAACAGGTTGAGGGGGGTGCTGAACACACGTGGTCCCAGCTCCCTGGCAGATCTGATCCATGGCAGATAAAACACTGAGAGAGAGATATATCTACATGTTATATTGGGTCTACAGCAGGTTGACAAGGGGCCATCTTTATGAGTACACCAGCCGGCTCTCTGATGTCAGTTCTGTGGTCCATCTAACCAACAGGGGGTGACTCATGACCATGACCTCTTATAAAACCACTTCGAACAGCTGTTCTATTACTTTTTAACCACCATATAACCTTTTAACTCAATTCAGACAAATTAAATTAAAGTCAATCTGTTTATGTTGAGTGAACTTCTGGCAATGACTCCCCTAACAGCTCCGCGGAGGTGCAACAAGGAGTTAAAGCAGACGGGGTGTGTTTGGGCTGCGGGGGCCGGTCCCTCAGGAGGACACTTCCATTTGCAGTCCACACAGGTGCTTCCTGACTGCCTCTCCTCTCACACCGTCTGCTGTCAAGAGAGTCAAGTGGAGTAGAGACGCGCCTCCTTTCCTAGGGAGAGCAACGGGATCTGGCCCTGGTTTAGCCATCAGTGGGTTCGGTCTGTGGTGGTGTGGGAGGGTGGCAGGCACGGCCAGGAGAGAGGCCGTGGAGGGAGGAGGCGTCAGTGGGGTCGGAACGCGCCCCAAACTAATCTGGAATGAACATTTCAGCATGAGCTCACTTCACTCTCTCCCCACGCCAAAGCACTCAGAGAGACAGACAGAGGGGGGGGGGGGGGGGGGGGGAGAGAGAGGAGGAGGGGGGGGGTGAAACAGGGACAGAGAGAGAGAGAGAGAGAGAGAGAGAGAGAGAGAGAGAGAATGACTCAGGTACAAGTGGGGAGGCACTTTCTCTCCCTCTTCTCCCTCTCTGCTGTGTGTTGATGATCATTATTGCCTGGGAAGCAGAAAATGCAAATAGTTTGAAAATGGAGACAAAAGATTAATGAAGCAATTACGAATGGATTCACACAGGTGGATTAAGAGTGCCTCCATTCTGTGTAAACTATTAATCATCCAAATTAACCTGTACGAGCAGTACCAGGAGGTATACAGACACAGGTAGGGAGGCTTGAGCTACAGAGAGAGAGAGTGTGAGGGGAGGGGGGTGAGGGGAGGGGGGTGAGGGAGAGAATGATTTTTGCTCATTATCAGCAGTTGTTTTTCATCTGAGCTTAAATGAGTGTGCATACTGAGGCTTTTTATCAACAGCGGGACACCATCCATAATTTACACTCCAATTGGCTTTCGATCAATCAACGCCACTTCGAGTGTGGCTCTGTCTGTTGAAGATCCTAGACCAGCTAAAAAAAGAAAAAAAGCTCTCTGAAAAAAAAAGAAAAAAAAGAAGAAAAAAAAAAGAATGAAAAAAAGTCCAGACTGAAGCTTTTTAAACACATTAACCTTCTGCTTGTGTTGTACTGTCTCCTGGTTCCCCCTCTTCCTCTGAAAACAGCATAGAAGCTTCTACCACAGGCTTCAGGGGTGTTTCAAGCTGAGAGGGGACACAACTCTAGACACAAAGATTATTTACAGTCTGGTGGCCCCGGGGAGAAGGAGAAGAAACTCCCACCAGAACATATGCTAAGTGGATAATCATAGCGTGCTTTAACTCAGCATTTCCACAAACTTTGCTTTACGCAGCAAAAGCACGATACAAAGACGCTTTGTGACAACCAAAATGTGTTTAACTCACCAACTGCCAAATAATTCCGGAACACTCTCCACCTAGAGTGCCAAGTGTTCTATGTGGTATCTACCTAGCAACAACACTTTGATTGGCTACAAAATGAAGCATCATAATTTATGCATTTTTGGTGAATAAAGTCACCCTTGGATCTCTAGAATGTTGACAATTTGGACCACTTTAGTTACCCTTGGCACAAAATGAGTTTAACACACACACACACACACACAATGTTATTTGGTGCAATGTATTATTATGCCCTTTTGATAACTTCAGTGTAATTAACCAAAACTAGAACATTAGATTAAGCTCGTGTCTGCCTCCAGTCTTAACCAAGATGACTCAAACAGAACAACACTGCATCAGAAGAGAAGCCTTACTGCAGGGATCAGGACATTCAATGGCCTTAACTGTAGCATGTCATGCATTACGTCATCCAGAGAGTCAGCTGTGGCCCGTCTCTTCCCTAGAAAGGCATGCAAGGGAAGCTCACTAGCCCAGGTTCCTCTGTGGCACGCATAGGAAGTCCACTGAGGCTCTGGGGTCACTCACATGCCTAGGGGCCGTAAACCTAACAAGCGTTTGCCGAACTGCCAGGTAGGAACTGCTGAGGGCAGAATGAGAAGGCACTGTTTCAGGTTGACTAGGCCTGAATCTGGACGGAGCTTGAGCTCGGACCTTTGATCTCTTGGTGACAAAACACTCTAGAACTTTGCTTGCGACAGCTTTTCTTTTTTTTTTTTTAAGTCAACAAGCACTTTTTTTCCTTTTTTCTTTTTTTTACGATTTGGAAATCTTTATGCCCCTCCCCAACCATAAGACTTCCCTATCCCGGCCCCGGCCCCGGCCATAACACTTCCCCAACCCCAGCCCGGCCCCGGGCCTCAGCCTATCCCAGCCCGGAGTCACATGACCCACTGCCAAGCACCGGAAAGTCCAATAACATTTGGAATTCCCTCATCCGCTACACATGACTCCAATTACAGGGACCTCAGAGCCGGTAGGAAACTTTGTACTGATTGAAGCACCTTGGCCCTAAAAGAGGGAGGAGTGTGTGTGTGTGTGTAGTGTGTGTATATGTGTGTGTGTGAGAAGGAGAGTGTGTGTGTGTGTGTGTGTGAAGGAGAGTGTGTGTGTGTGTGTGTGTGTGTGAGAAGGAGGGTGTGTGTGTGTGTGTGTGTGTGTGTGTGAAGGAGAGTGAGTGTGTGTGTGTGTGTGTGTGAAGGAGAGTGAGTGTGTGTGTGTGTGTGTGTGTGTGTGTGAAGGAGAGTGTGTGTGTGTGTGTGTGTGTGAAGGAGAGTGTGTGTGTGTGAAGGAGAGTGTGTGTGTGTGTGTGTGTGTGAAGGAGAGTGTGTGTGGAGCGAGCCAGAGCTTAGGCTGCCATGTAAACAGGAGGAAACCGTAGAGCATTAACCACTGCTGTGCCATCACTTTCAGAAGGAAGAAAAAAAAAGACCAAAAAAGAAAAGAAGAGAGGAAACGCAGCCAAGTAACACATCTATGAGGTTTGCGACAAAACGCTCTGTGCTCAATTACCCCCATTCATAGCGGAGTAGGGTTGGAATAGGGCTGGGGTTGGAATAGGGCTGGGGTTGGAATAGGGCTGGGGTTGGAGTAGGGCTGGAATAGGGCTGGGGTTGGAATAGGGCTGGGGTTGGAATAGGGTTGGAATAGGGCTGGGGTTGGAATAGGGCTGGGGTTGGAATAGGGCTGGGGTTGGAGTAGGGTTGGAATAGGGCTGGGGTTGGAATAGGGCTGGGGTTGGAGTAGGGTTGGAATAGGGCTGGGGTTGGAGTAGGGCTGGGGTTGGAATAGGGCTGGGGTTGGAATAGGGCTGGGGTTGGAATAGGGCTGGGGCTGGAATAGGGCTGGGGCTGGAGTAGGGCTGGGGTTGGAATACAACAATATTTTGGTTCCAGCCATCGCGCACTCCCAGCCGGTTTAATGGCCGCCGACATTCCTTTGTGTCAGCATTGGTCTCTAATATCATCCATTATTTTCTTATCAGGGGTTGAGAGCAGTGAGGAATGAACAGAGGGTTCCTGCACATTCACACAGGCAGCTAGGCAGGCGGGCGGGCGGGCGGGCAGGCAGGTAGGCAGCACAATACACTGGGCTCATTCACCATTCTCACTGCTCTGGTGCACTGGAAGGAACCTCTCCTCTCCTCTCCTCTCCTCTCCTCTCCTCTCCTCTCCTCACACCCCCATATTAAATAAAAGAAGAAACAGCCTCAGATATAATGAGTAGATGGAGAAGGGGCAGAGAGAAGGGAGGGGATGGAACAGGGGGCAGAGCCAGGGAAAAGCCACACTGTCAAGGAAAAGAATGCCTTTTGGTTGGTGGCTCAGTCAACGTTAAAAATAGCTGCCAAAAAGCTGGGAGTTGTTGGAGGAGGAGGAGAAGGTGGTGGAGGAGGAGGAGGCCGGATAGGAAGGCCCGAGGTCGGTTGGTTTATTATACTGGGGCTGTGCTTCGCTCCTCTGTAGGGGGGGGGGGGGGGGGCTGGCTGGCTGGCTGGCTGGCTGGCTCCAGATGGCCACCAGACACAGACGAATTAGGAGAGGATGTAAACATTAACGCGCCACATGTGACTCCGGGAATATAAGTAGAACTTCTCAGAATTCAATAAGCAGAATAACCAGAGTAGCTTATGGCTCTCGTGGCTATGCTACTGCTGCTGCTGCTGCTGTGTCCATGCACCATTGTGTCTGTGTGTGGTAAGTGTACAGTGTGTGTGTGTGTGTGTGTGTGTGTGTGTGAGTGTGAGTGAGAGTGTGAGTGAGAGTGTGAGTGAGAGTGAGAGTGAGAGTGAGAGTGAGAGTGAGAGTGAGAGTGAGAGTGAGAGTGAGAGAAAGTGTTTGTGTGTGTGTATGTGTGTGTGTGTGTATATATATATATATATATATATATATATATATATATATATATATATATATATATATATATATGAGTGTGTGTGTGTGAGTTTTTGTGTGTATGAGAGGGTGTGTGTGTGTGTGTATATATATATGAGTGTGTGTGTGTGTATATATGAGTATGTGTGTATGAGAGAGAGAGAGAGAGAGAGAGAGAGAGACTTGGCTTGTGTCTGTGTGGTAAGTGTACAGTGTGTGTGTGTGTGAGTGTGAGTGAGAGTGAGAGAAAGTGTTTGTGTGTGTGTGTGTGTGTGTGTGTGTGAGAGTTTTTGTGTGTATGAGAGGGTGTGTGTGTGTGTGTGTGTGTGTGTGTAGTGTATATATATATATATATATATATATATATATATATATATATATATGAGTGTGTGTGTGTGTATATATGAGTATGTGTGTATGAGAGAGAGAGAGAGAGACAGAGAGAGAGAGAGAGAGAGAGAGACTTGGCTATATGTGTGAGAGAGAGAGAGAGAGAGAGAGAGAGAGAGAGAGAAAGAGGGAGAGACTTGGCTATATGTGTGAGAGAGAGAGAGAGAGAGAGAGAGAGAGAGAGAGAGAGAGAGACAGAGAGAGAGAGAGAGAGAGAGAGAGAGAGAGACTTGTCTATATGTGTGAGAGTTAAAGGGCTAGAATTATCCACGTCTCTAATTAGAAGCAGGCATTTGGAAACCACGGTAACACTGACTCATGCGCTCTGGCAAAACAGGGCCGCACCACAGTATTCACTTGAAAACCAGCTTCCCACATAGTATTTACTGATGGACAGCCAGAAACCTCCCTCTCCAGACGAGCCAGTCTTCTCTGTCAGCGTTCACGTCATCTCTCACACATCCTCACCTTTCCAAAAACATCGCAGCAGCGGCCCAATTCCCTCTGGAGGCCTCATGAGTCTAGGCCTAGCTCGCTATATCCCTCGTCACATACAGACCCACAAGACCAAGACTTCTGACACTGTTAAATCCAAACGAGGGAGGTCGGGACCTCCACATGTTTGACGTTTAGCGAAGGGGCTCGAGCGGGGGTGGGGGGTGGGGTGGGGTTGGGGGGGGGGACTCACCGTCCATGGCTTGCCGGAGTACCTCCAGCTTCCTCTGCCTCTCCTTGATGCGGTCGTAGGCGCTGGTGAGCGCCGAGCTCACCGACAGAGCCGAGTGGTGGTGGGCTGCCTTCCTGCCGCTCTCCAGCCCCCCAAAGTCCGAGTAGCGGTGGGTGGCATCCCTGCTGGCCCGCGAGGCCGACTTGTGTCTGCTCGCCGAGCGGGTGCTGAGCGCGCTGCTGCCCCGTCTGGCGTCCTCCAGCGCCCCGAAGCGGAGCATGTCCGGGTCGATGCAGGCCAGGTCCACTGACGAGGCCCAGTTCTTCCTGGCTTGGCCGAAGGGGTCTCCCCCCCGGTGGGGCAGGGACCTCCGGTCCAACTCCACTGGTCTGCCTCTCTGCTGCTGCTGGAGATGCTGTAAGTGCTGGTGGTGGGGGTGGGGGTGGGGGTAGAGTTCGGCGGAGGACTCAGACCCAGGGTGGTAGTCCGAGGGAGAGTACTGCAGGGCGGTGCCCCCCACCTCCTCCCCTCCTCCTCCTCCTCCTCCTCCTCCTCTCAGCAGGTCCTGGATGGGGAGGGAGCCCATGGAACGACTAAGCCCACGGTTCAGAGACGCCTGCTCCTGGCTGCGGGCGCGGTACCGTTCCAGCACCCGCGGGGCTGCGCTCCTCCCTGGAAAAGAGGGACAAAACAGGAACTTCCATCAGAAAACACGTCAGTGACTCAGCGGCTTAGAATAAAATACTGAAAAGTAACTTTACAAATCAAGTTATGACAAGCATCGTCATTAAAAAAAGGAGTGACTAATCACAGAATAGACCACAGCTGTTCCAGATATATTCCAGTATTCCAGGAAATACTGTTACCACACAGACTGTTGATATATTTCATACTGTAGCATATCGACTCCTTTCAATGGTGCACAGGGGGGAGGATCATCACAAAACATAAAATATAATTCCTTAATAACTACTTGAAAATTGCCGACAAAATCTGAGAGATAATATATCAGTTGGGATTAATTTCACCAGGGTGGTGGGGAATTAGAATTGTTTTTTAATTGGTTAAATGAGGAGTGCAGCACAATGGGGGCCTTCTTGTGGCTAAATGCTTCTCCAAACTCCCTCTTAGTTCTGCTGCTGCCCCACCATGACATGTCTATTAGACACGGCAATTGTAGCGCTGTCAGTCACAGCGAGTGGGAGGGACGCTAGGCTAGGCTAACGGATGGTTTTCCCTTACCCAGACTACTGACTCAGCGCTGGGGAGAGCCTCTACACAGGGCCGTTATTCTGGGCCTCGAGAACACTGCAGTACTGTAGAGGCCAAACTCAAAATGTCAGCTACTTCAATCATTGGCAATAAGAGCCATGGTAAACGCATTACGATCGATGACCCAGACAGTTAGGGAACGTCTCATGATCTTGGTACAGCACCAGCGCCGCGGGCCACATACTTGTTGTGTCGGTATCCAGAATAAATGTTCAAAGGAGGAGGAGGAGGAGTCGGGGAAAACTAGAATGGGAGGAAGGTCTTACAATCGGCCATTGATGAGACTTAATCAAATCAATTTGCTGAATCTTTCACGGTGCACGAAGAAGCAGAGAAGAATCAGAGACGCACTTGTCAGCTCCGGACATTGACATGGTACTGGAAGATCATCCAACTCGGGTGAGGTTCTGGTTTGGTGAATAGTTTCAGATCAAAATGAGCTTTTGTATAGATGCTTGTGGCATTGCAACATGTTACTTCAAAACAGATTGTAACAAACACGCCTCCAGAAGGTTCCTCCCAGGCTACTTGTCTACACAGTGCTTTTGCTCTTGTGACTTAGAACTTTGGTATCGTCTTTCCAGACCATCTCTACAGACAAACAACAAGACCTTCTGTTTTAGACAGAGAGAGCGGATAGTGTGTGTGTGTGTGTGTGTGTGTTAGAGAGAGAGAGAGATGAGAGAAAGACGATTGAGAGGAGCGAGATAGAGAAAGAGAGAGAGACAGAGAGAGAGAAGGGAGGGAGGGTAGGCCTATAAAACACTGCATGTGGTGCTTTAATCTACAAAGCATATGCTCCCCCTCTTTCCAGAGAAAAAGAGAACATCAAAGAGAGAATCTCTTCCAGGAACACAGCAGAGGCAGACAAGGACAAGATTGATGGCAAGAAAATTTAAAATCGAAACAAGCATTGTTTTGAGACTCCCTCTCCATCTTGCAACATGAGAGAAATGTTGCTACAAGTTTATCTATCATTAGCGGTGGGTAAACTTTCCCTCAGACGACTGCAGTTACGCAGAAATGACGACAAACATCAAACAACCCCAGCATGAAAACAACAGTCGTTTCCTACAATCAAAACTCCTACCAACGAAAAAAATTTACTCCTTGGAAAAATGACGAGAGCTTAAGACAAGTGACTAAGGCTCTTTGCATGTACTTTCCCTCTGGCTGGCCATGACCCCAAAGAAACAAAGCACCCGATACAAGCACCCAGACCAGCTTAGCCACTCCGAAAAATGTATCTCTAATCAATACCATGCGCCCCAGTTACATAACCAGGATCTCTCTCTCTCTCTCTCTCTCTCTCTCTCTCTCTCTCTCTCTCTCTCTCTCTCTCTCTCTCTCTCTCTCTCTCTCTCTCTCTCTCTCTCTCTCTCTCTCTCTCTCTCTCTCTCTCTCTCTCTCTCTCTCTCTCTCTCTCTCTCTCTCTCTCTCTCTCTCTCTCTCTCTCTCTCTCTCTCTCTCTCTCTCTCTCTCTCTCTCTCTCTCTCTCTCTCTCTCTCTCTCTCTCTCTCTCTCTCTCTCTCTCTCTCTCTCTCTCTCTCTCTCTCTCTCTCTCTCTCTCTCTCTCTCTCTCTCTCTCTCTCTCTCTCTCTCTCTCTCTCTCTCTCTCTCTCTCGTCATATTTTCCAAAAGTAAACCCTGTTCTGGTTTTGCGGTGTTGTGCTCCTCGTCGAGTTTCACTTTTTACTCAGACTGTCCAGAACGGGGGTGTTTTTATTCCCCCTCTCAGGGAGAGTTGGCAGGAGGAGACGTCAGGGTTGGTTTTCCTCCTGTGTAAAGCATCTCAGTAAGTGAGCAGGGCCTCAGAGAGGACGAAGAGGCTTCGTCTTAAAGTAACACGCAGAAAGATCCTCGATGTTCATGCCCAGAGGTGCACTTAAAACCTCATTTTACACCACATCTGAAGATGTTTTCCATCTTTAGGTGGGACAATAAAGGACTTAAAGCACCCAGACCTTCAGTCAGTTCCCTCAGCTAGACTTCGCATACAGTACACCACACACCGGGGGAGGCTGGTGGAGGCAGAAATCGGAGGACGGGCTCATACCATACCATTTCTTATTCCATTCCATGCCATTACAATGAGTCTATCCTCTGATTTCTACCTCCACCAGCCTCCCCTGATACACGACACTTCCAGCTCCACCTTTCATTGCCTACTACAGTTCTTCTCACACGAAACCTCTTTTTGACAGCCAGTCAATCATGATCTCAGCCTTGGCCACAGTTCAGAACACTGGGAACAGTCAGCATTAACGATAAACATATACAACCCGTTGGAAAGCAAGCATCATCAACTAAACAAAAACTCCAGTACGCCGTCCAGACTTGTCGAGGCCAGCATGCCTCCATATGAGACGTCTCTGCACTTGCCTACTTACTGAGTGCTGAACAGTGGAGGCAGAATTCGGAGGACGGGCTTTACATGCATTACAATGAGCCCGTCCTCCGCTTTCTGCCCCCACCGGCCCCCTTGGTACACTCCCTTACACGGTTGTGGCTGTTGAGGCCTGTCACAACCAAGTCTGTTTACATGCTGAATCACTTCCTGTCCCAGCACCAGTCACATGACTAAGCTACAGTAGATCCAATCAGATCAACTCCTCAGGTTCATCCACCATGACTGGGACTCCACTATGAATGACTCAAATGATACAAATGTTCAACACAACAATACTCCAAATTTAGCATTTAAATACATTTCTGCCCACATCCAGTTATGGGTGGTGCTGGGAAACGTAGGCAAAACAAGTGGTAATTCCAGGGAAATACTGTGAGGAAAACTGCTTTGATGTAACTCTGTTTGGGAAACAGGAAAACCTCACAGTTCCCCAAGGACATCCACTCTTGTGCAGCTGATTGGTTAGGAGTCTGACACAGTGGTTGGCCTGAAAGTGGCTAAGTGACAGAGACAGACAGACAGACAGACATGCCTGACAGACAGACAGACAGACAGAAAGACAGAGGTTTATCTACTGTCACTTGTAGCCTCTAGGCAGAAGGTTAACACAGAGGAGCTCGTGTTACCGTACCTGAGGGAAGGTTTTTGCCCCGCAGCCTCTCCCGAATCTCCTTGCTCCGTTCCGGAATGGACTCCCTCTCACTCTGGGAGAGCAGACCATCCAGCTGAGAGAGAGAGAGAGAGAGAGAGGGGGTTAGAGAGGAGAGAGAGAGGAGAGGGGGTTAGAGAAGAGAGAGAGGGGAGGTTAGAGAAGAGAGGGGGTTAGAGAGGAGAGAGAGAGGAGAGGGGGTTAGAGAGGAGAGAGAGAGGAGAGAGAGAGAGAAGAGAGAGAGGAGAGGGGGTTAGAGAGGAGAGAGAGAGGAGAGGAGAGAGAGAGGAGAGAGAGAGGAGAGGGGGTTAGAGAGGAGAGAGAGAGGAGAGAGAGAGGAGAGGGGGTTAGAGAGGAGAGGGGGTTAGAGAGGAGAGAGAGAGGAGAGGGGGTTAGAGAGGAGAGGGGGTTAGAGAGGAGAGAGAGAGGAGAGGGGGTTAGAGAGGAGAGGAGAGAGAGAGGAGAGGGGGTTAGAGAGGAGAGAGAGAGGAGAGGGGGTTAGAGAGGAGAGGGGGTTAGAGAGGAGAGAGAGAGGAGAGGGGGTTAGAGAGGAGAGAGAGAGGAGAGGGGGTTAGAGAGAAGAGAGAGAGAGAAGAGGGGGGGTAGAGAAGAGGGGGGGATTAGAGAAGGGGGGGGTAGAGAAGAGGGGGTAGAGAGGGGGGGTTAGAGAAGAGAGAGAGAGAGGGGGGGGGGGGTTAGAGAAGAGAGAGATAATCATGTTGACACAATGAGCTTTCTCTTTTAGCTGTAGGCGACAGCAGGTCTACAACGCCCTGTCTGAAGTATCAGAAGATGGGCTTTGTTGTTGACATTCTTCATTCATCAGAAAACACCACATTGTGCTGAGAATTATCAGATAATGACCTATTATCATCAGGTAGCTTCACCTCGATGGCAGCACTTAGCCAACACAATGCAAGGCCGTGTGACACAGATAGAGTACACCGGTTCACATCATACCACTCAAACTCTTTACACTGGCTTCAAGGTGTGTGTTTACGTGTGTGTGCATATGTGCATGCTCGTGCCTGTGTATGTGTGTGTGTGTGTGTGTGTAAGCACGCACTTGTGTGCCTGTGTTTCTAAGCACACGTGTATGCCTGTGTGTGTGTGTGTGTGTCTGTCTGTGAACATGTACTCGCATGCCTGTGTGTAAGCACACATGCGCGTCACTGTGTGTGTGTGTAGTAAGGGAGCTACTACACCTGTGAGAGGCTGCCCAGCACCAGGCGGACCAGCTTCCTGATGTAGGTGAAGGAGGGCTCACAGCTGGAGCTGCGGATGTGAGCGCTGCAGGCGTCCAGCACGGTGCGCACGGACATGCGGCTGAGCGTGGTGTCGTCACACATGTTGAGCAGCATGCTGTTCAGGTGCTCTCCCAGTTTCATGGGCTAACACACACACACAGGCACACGGACACACACACGGGGGGTCAATGACATAACATCACTTTCAAGAGCTTCTATTAGTGGTAACAACTAATACATGGTTGTTGTATCAACTTTAAAATGACATTTGTAGGACCTATTATCATTATTTGCATACAGATTTTCAGATGGCAATCAGGAAAAATGTAGCATTGGTTGAAGTTGTACCTGACTTTGAGGGATCTCATAGTCTGCTCCCCAAAAGAGGGTCATCCCAAGCGAGTACATGTGCATCTGTAAATAATGGATACCAATAAGGATGTTATTACAGGAGGTTATCGAAGAACAGCATCAAAGAATTTCCAATAGTTCAACACTATTTTGTTGAGTGGTGTGAGCAGAACCACCTGCTACTCAACATCAGCAAGACAAAGGAGATGGTGGTGGACCTTAGGAGGACTATTGTCCCCCTGTCTCCTGTTTCCATCCAGGGAGAGGACGTGGAGGTGGTCCAGAGCTATAAGTACCTGGGTGGTGCACCTGGACAATAAACTGGACTGGACTGGTGACACAGATGTCCTGTTCAAGAGGGGCCAGAGCCGGCTTTATTTCCTGAGGAGGCTCAGGTCCTTTGGTGTGTGCAGGACTCTGCTGAACATGTTCTACCAGTCAGTGGTGGCCAGAGCAGTGCTGTACGCGGTGGTATGCTGGGGGGGCAGCATCAAGGAAGGTGACACCAAGAGGCTGAACAAGCTTATTAGGGAAGCTGGTTCTGTCCTCAGTGTCACCCTGGACACTGTGGAGGAGGTGGCCAATAGGAGGATGAGGACCAAACTCCTGGCCATCATGGACAATCCCTCCCATCCCCTACATGTCACTGTGGCAGAGCAGAGAAGCCCCTTTAGCAACAGATTATTATTACAACCACGTTGCACTAAGGAGCGCTATAGGAGATCTTTTCTGCCTGCCACAATAAGACCGTAAACTCCTCCTCTGGCTGGCTCCATCAGGGTGATCAGAGTCAGGCTGGGAGATGTTAAATCATACTGGACTGTTGTTACTGTATATAATGTTTCAGATTACTATTTTAATTCTATTGTATTATTCTATTGTCACTTTATTTTGTTGTTGTTGTTTGTGATGTGAGCTGCTGTAGTGCCTTAATTTCCCCTCGGGGATCAATAAAGTACCTATCTATCTATCTAAAGAATGAGAGACCTCTACGCACACATACAGGAATATAGGTGGGCGAGGGCCCGTCGTATTTAAGTATGACTCAGATGAATCGAAAGTGTAATCTCATTTAGAAACTGCCAAGTCTCATTTAAATCAAGTAGCATACTTAGTTAGGTACTACTGTTGAGTGGAAACGGAGGAGGAGAAAATAGAACCTCTGACTAATAAAACAACACGGTGACCCTTTGTTCTGTTCTGAAACGGAGCTAAAAGTAGCTAATGTGGTAAAGTAGCTGTATGTATCATCTCAAATGTTCTGAGAAAAACACGCTGTCATTTTAATAACCACTCGGACCATGTGGGCTAAATTCGGTCTGCGTAGGTCCTTCATGCCTAGATCCGAACATTTTTCCATCTTCCTGTCCTAACAGTTCTTCGCAGGCTCCAGAGGAGAAATCACTTCCCCTTGAAAGTTGGGCTTGGTAAAGGAAAGAATAACTTTGGAGATTGCCAAAGAATGCAACACACACACACACACACACACACACACACACACACACACACACACACACACACACTTCAATGTCTTTCAGGAACGACACAACCTTAAAGAGATATGCTAGCATTTAGAACGTTAAGAATGTGAAGTTCACAACCTCCCCGTACCGCAGTTCTATGCTCCTAGTTGTCATTACAGAGCAGGCATAACGTAGCAAATAAAAACAGAATATCATACGAAGCATTGTCATCCAATAAGTCATAGACACACACAGTTGACCGCATTCTGAAGAGAAGGATACAAAGCTCATTGTGTCCTGAACAAACCCAGCTGGAGGGAGACGGCAGTGACTGTGAACTGACTGAACATGGACTGTGCACCACACTGTGTGTTGAGGTATGAGATTCCTTGCCAGAGACAAAGAGGCCAGTCTTAAGACACAGGGCTCTTACCCTTGGATACCCTTGGTTGGATTTAAATGGCCAGAAGGACAGGGAAATGATGCATTCCATGATCTGGGGTGTGTCATACAGTCTTATTTTGTATGTTTTTGCATAGGCAGGCTGCATGCACACACGCACACACGCACACACACACACACACACGGACAGGCAGACACACACACACACACGGACAGGCAGACACACACACACACGGACAGGCAGACACACACACACACACGGACAGGCAGACACACACACACACACGGACAGGCAGACACACACACACGGACAGGCAGACACACACACACGGACAGGCAGACACACACACACGGACAGGCAGACACACACAGACAGGCAGGCAGAAACACACACACAGACACAGACAGGCGCGCACACACACACACACACAGCTACCATACCTTCTCTATATCAGAGAGTGAGGCCAGACCGAGGCCGTCCAGGACCTCCGGGGCTGTGAAGGCCCTGAGGTCCTGCTGCGTGACGTTCTCGTCTGTGAAGGAGATGCTGCCGGAGGGCATGAGCAGCAGGGACCACGGGGAGATGATGAAGCCCAGGGCCGAGGGATCTGAGGACACACACAGCACACGGCAATGTTGGAGCAGGACTACAATCACCAAAATGCAACATTGAAAACACTCAATGCAGTCTGTCGAATGGATTAGCATCACAGATCACCAGTGCATTAAGCCTGAAAGTGACGGATCTGAGGGGACACACTGTCAACAGGAGAGCAGGACTAGGCTATATTACAACAATCTTCATCTATATGAGTCCGTCATACTATATTAGAAAAACCACTAAATAAAACCATAAGGCATAGACATACATCACCATGTCACATTAACAGTATATCTACCATAGTGATAATCCCAAAGCTGATTGAAGGCTAACAGTTGATTGTAATAACAACATAGTCGCCAATCCATGGTGCGCAGTAGAAATATCACGAAGGTTACATTTCTTGCTTTGCCTGTTGGCCTTATCAGTCATTCACGATGACTAAGTAAAAGAAAAGGACGCGTTCCTTTCTTAACCGGGCGAGAACGGTTGAAGACCAACAGAAACTGAAAGGAATGGCTCCACGCAAATCAAGTAATTCTCTTTTCCTACAAAGCCACACTCCGAGGTTTGGGTTACAGTGAGCGCTTTAAAAAATATACAAAGGAATGTTTGAGCAGCACTGCAACATTCCTTTCTTGCGCTGATATTTCACTCCGTGGGGAATATAAGAAGGGCTTATGATGTGCGGCACAAAATATACGTTTTCTCGCGGGGTGGAATTCGCAAAGTAAATAAATGTTTCCTGTTGAACACTTGCGAGCATCTCGCCAAGATCTCACTGGAAAAGTGACCGTTTGATGTAATTTACTCCATCTATACCATTACTCAAGCCACAATCATATCAAATGTCCACAGTTGGTAACACCCATACTGGATGGTTTTAAATCCAATTCTGAACAAACTGTCCAAAAGGCAATTCAACTCCAAAATACAGTACACAATGGCCTTGAAGGAGAGACCCTACTGGAGCATTGTTAGTGTGCCCCAGGCAGATTAGCCGCTGTCTGTATCATTAGGAGTTGGGACTTAGACAAATTATCAGGCAGAGGGCCAGGGAGTTGTCCTCTAAAAATAGCAGCACAAACTGTAGCATGCTACCACGTTTTATCTCCCAAAATCCACCAACAGGCTGTGGGCACTGGACATCACAAGACCTTGTCGTCTAGAAGTGCAATGATCGGCAGAAACTGCTGCTGGCCTGGCCCCTTAGTACTCAAAACATTACTTAGTTAAACAAATCACATCATACTAACATGGCAGCAAACCGCTACTATTTACACATGAAATATGAGCGCCCCGGGGGTGGTGGAGTGTTTGGACAGCAGGGCTCTTTCACAGCTACAGAGTGGTATCCTGGGGGGTGTCTTCTTTGCAGTTTCTCAGAGGCCTTTCCTGGCTGAGAATCCTATGGGGCCTGCTTGTAAACGGCCCTTTCTTGAACTTTCTTAAAGTCGTAACACCTGGTTTATCGCCACTGCGACTCTTTCTTGGAAGCAAGAGCACAAGACGCTCACATGTACAGCAAATGAAACAGCTGAGTCCTATCAGACCGAACTGTGTGATTCATAGTTTTGAGCAAATAATATCACATTATTGAACTGATAATAATGACATTCCGTTTCACTAACTAAGGAGGCACAGACCAACTGTCATTCTGTCATTTGAATTTCTGAAGATGGTAGGTAAAAGTCCTCCTCTCAATACCAAGGTCTGGAAATCCGGAAGAACTGGTTTTGACATCTGGTTCTCATCGCAAATGCTTCACTCAGCATTCCCAAACCGTGCACACAAGTATTACGCCACGATTTATTAATCATGGCTGTAACTATATATGGGGAGCAGTAGCTGACAACGCCAGTCTAGCTGACAACGCCAGTCTAGCTGACAACGCCAGTCTTTGCTGCTCCCAGTCGTCTCTTCCGATGGCCCCCATTTCAGTTATTGCCATTGTACAAATTGCATTAGTCAGCTGTTCAAGATCACAATACCTTGGGGTCTTGAGGTCAAATTCAAATGTCTGAATGTGACAAGTTCGCAAGGAATTTAAACATTGTATTAGAATGCAGAGGACATCAGAATTACAGACATATTTGTATGTTGCATAGATAAAAGCTCTTAAAAATCAAGGACGTCTGTTGTTAAAACTTGAAAGAAACCTAAAGCTCCTCGAGGACTGCAGCTTGGGGGGGTGGGGGGGGGGGCAAGGCTAAACTTTACGTCACCGGACAGTAGCGCTCCTGAATCCTGAGATTGATGCCGAACAGGCTGCATCACACCCTAGGGTCAGATAGAGGGCCAATTATACAGAAGCCACACTGACTATTATAGTCAGAGAGAGAGGCCGTTTGGATGTCTGGTGTGAAAGAAGCTGAGGATTGTCTACTGACCCCTCTGACTCAGAACCGTCTATTGAAGAGAAGAAGACATCAAGGGGTCTGATGCATAGTTGTGACCAATCAGTGTTCAAGGAGACTGGCATCCGCTCAGAGAAGAGGAACTGAAGTCAGGCCTTTTGAACCCCATCCATGTGAATAAAGGCAGGCAAGCGTCAATAAAGCAGCCTTTGTTTCAGAGCTAGCCTGCAAGCTAGCTAGTTAGCTAGAAAGCACAACCCCCATATCCTTATGTCAAACAATATGGACACTGGGTTGTCCACCAGCAGCTTGGGAAAAATTAACAGGAAATATAAAAGAAAACCTAGGCTAAGGACACATTTATTCAATTAATTCTGCAATAGAGCACCTCAATGACAGATTTCATTAAAAATGAGAGGAATCCTAAAAATCTATCACAGATTTGTTTTAATTGCCAATGCCAAGCCATCATATGGAAGTGCTCACTGACACAGACTTAGCATGCAAGATTCAAATATTTCCACATTAAGTGAGGTAACTATTGGCTGTTGAGCAGGATTACCATGGTTAGTAGGAAAGTGCTTGTTTACATTTCAACTGGGCATCGGGGCGATGACATCTGCTCTCATTTGTCTCACACAGAAGACAGCAACTTTTGACAGTGGCTTACACTCACAAATACGATATTGAAACAAACACTGTCAGTCCATACGTGAAATATGAGAGAAGATTGGAAAGTCCTGTCAGTCAGTCCAAGTACTTTGAATACAAAACCATGATTACATATCTTTAGTTCTTGTCCTGAAACATGATGTCCTGAATGACGGTGCTTCTTCCACTGTTGAAGTAGATGACAGTTTACACAACTAAGCAGAGCGACAAAAAATACTTCCAGCAGATGATAGTCATGAGGTAGGAGCAGGGAAAGCAGGAATCAAGTGGTCATTGGAGGGTGGGGGACAGCAGAGAAGTGAGGGAAGGTCAGAGAGGTGAGGGACAGCAAAGAGGTGGGGGACAGCAGAGAAGTGAGGGAAGGTCAGAGAGGTGAGGGACAGCAAAGAGGTGGGGGACAGCAGAGAAGTGAGGGAAGGTCAGAGAGGTGGGGGACAGCAGAGAGGTGGGGGACAGCAAAGAGGTGGGGGACAGCAGAGAAGTGAGGGAAGGTCAGAGAGGTCAGGGACAGCAGAGAGGTGAGGGGTCAGAGAGAGACAGAATCTGAGGGTTGTGTGGAATCTAAGCATGCAACAGAGAAGATACAGAACTGGAGACAAGGGCTCCTTTCCATATCAAAATAAATGTTTGCTTCAGTGCATTCCCTTCACTTCACTCAAGGGGGGGGGGATCCCCGTTTTACCCAGATGTAAGATGGCGGTGAACTGCAGGGCGATTCCATTCCGTTGTTAGACTTGTGTCCACTAATATCCCCTTCACCAAGTCAACAAAAACCATCCCTTCAGCATGAAGGGTATCCCACAATTCATTGCAATTCATTCAACACAGCCGAACAGCCGTTAAAGTACCCAGAGAGGTATGAAACAGCGACCACTAACGGTTGTTCAGGCTTTCCCTCACTCAATCCCCTTCACTCAGGTAGAGCTCACTCACAGAAATGTCATCAAAACATCACTGAAGGGCGCATGCACTCGATAAGAGGGAGCAAGGGTCAATTTGGAATGGAGCCCTGGTCTTCACAAATCATGGAGTGAGTTTGAGGTAGAGGTTGACAGTCGCTTAAAAAAAAAAAGAAAAAAAAAAGAAGAAATCTTGTCAATTATCTGTACTTATCCCTTTAAAAAGGTACAAGGATGACACATGCAGTGTGTGGGTGGTTAAGGAGTGTTTAGGGTCAGAAGGAAAACAAATCAGGCAGCCGAGATAGTGAGAAAAACACAGCTCCAATTCACAACAGTCAGCAGTGACATTCATCGTGCTGTAGATGAAAAGAAAAGAAGGAACGCCAGGAAGGAGGGGTGTCTCAGGCAGGTTTTAACTCCACTCTTTTCTGACAGGACCTGAGGAACTGGGGAAACAGGATAGAACAGAAAGCACAAGGGAAGAAAAGTAAATCACAAGATTCATCATGTTTTCAATGACGGGTGCTTGTTAAAACACATGGCCAGAGTGTAGAAGCCTGTGCGACAGTCCACCTCGCAGTTAAACTGCAACCCATAATGCTCGGTAACCACGGTTGACTTTGACCTTAGGGGGGGTGACGGCTTTGTGATGTCTTGTTGCTTGGTTGTCCGGCCACTATCTTCCCTAACGACACAACAGAGGGGCTGATTTCCAATTCCCCGCTGATTCTTGACCCTTCTCCCTGAAGAACCAAAAATCCCCCTCTATCCCCCTCTGTAGTCTAGCCCATGCTTACACCAATCCAATTCTTTTAAATCCATGAGGGGGAGTGAACTTGTAACCACTTCATGGAAGAGGGTAGGGAATCAGAACGCAAGCAGACAGTTAATCTCAAAAGCCTTTCCTCGATCTCTCGCATCGTCTACCCTCAGCTCCTTCTCAAAAAAGCATCGGAGGAGAACATCAGAGGTTCTTCAACCTCCATGTGTGTCTGAGAGGGAGGCTAGAGAGGACACAAAGAAGAATTTTTCGTCCCGGAGAGTGAATTCTTCCAGCAAAGCCGTCCGCATAGAAACATGTTTTTCATCAGTAGTACTACTGCAAGGGAGGCTGGTGCAGGCGGAAATCGGAGGACGGCTCATTGTAATGCGTGGAACAGAATGAGGAATGGTATTAAATGACATGTTCCATTCTCTTCATTACACTGAGCCCGTCCTCCGATTTCTACCGATTTTCTATCATCCTCCACCAGCCTCCCCTGCAGTAGTGTCAGATAGGTTGGTGGGCTCGTGCCTTTCTGCCGTGCCTTTCTGGTAGGTCAGGTTACCTCTGCGGAAGAGTTCCTGGAGACTCTCAGCACTCTGGCTGAGCACGGCCCAGACCTCCTCCTCCTGCAGCGGCCCTCCTCGTACCTCCAGAGCTTCTGCCAGAGACACATGCATCGTCCCTGTGGTGAAAAAACAACCAATTACAGACGTTTAAAAACACACATTAACAACGTCAAGCATCGTTTCAGTCAATGCAGGTTACTTCCTGGTTCTGTTCTGTTCTGTGGACCCATGAGGACCGAAATGTGAAATTCATCAGAGCATATCAAATTAGGTGTCAAATAAAAGCTAAGAGTCTATATTTTTAGGAAATGCGGTCAGAAATACATTTGTCAACCATCTTCCATCATAAAAATAGAGATTAGCAAAGGCTTTTGACTTCTGGCCAAACATATGGAAAAGCGTCTAGGAAAACATTTTCCAGAAAAAGTATTTAAAAGGTGTTTAGAAAGACATCAAACCTCATTTATGTTCAAGTACAGACCCCGGTCAATTGTTAGAAGTAGTCCTTGTGCATATAGCTCTATGGTATAAACTTTGCCATCAAGGGTTTTTGTTTGGAATACGTTTGAAAGTTAAAAATCGAGTCCCGGCATCATTCTGTTACCGTGTAATTGCAATTTCACTATCTAGGGATTACAAAAAAAACTATAATGAAATGACAGGAAATCAGAGGAATGCATGACAGCATAACTCAAATTATCTTCCTAGGAAGCACACATGAATCAGCCTCTGATTATCGAACATTCCACAGACAATCCTCTGTCTTATGAAAGACTTCTTGAATCTGTCCTGAAATGAATAACCAATTCAAAAAACCTCCAGGAAATTCCAAATGGACTCATACCATCATTGACCTGGGTACAAGGCCTACCTTCTGAATCCTAATGAGGCAGTTACACTGGAATAGTTTCATAATGGACACATTCTACGTGGTTCTCCACGGCCATTTCCACCTCCCTTGCCCTCGCGCTGTTTGATTACAGAGTAATCTCAGCCAATGAGTCCAATATCGCAGCCCTTTTCTCTGATTAATCCTATTAGGAGAGAAGCAGTGGCCCATCAGAAGCTTGTTCAGTCGTTTCTGAGAAAGAGTCCTGTTGCGTCAGCTCCACTCCCACCTCCAGCGCTGTGCCACCACCACGTCACGTCAGGCTCTCGGGCTGAGGAGGGACGATCACAAGAGAGCAGCTAACAGCGCCTACCACCACTAGCCTCTGTTTACTGAGGCAGTGGCAGCTCACTTCTGTACTAGCCTCTAGAGAAAGGTTGGGGATTTTTTACTTTCTACTTTCTACTGATTTTTACACTTAAAACTTGTGTGATAACTCCAGTAATAGACAACTCCCCAGTCCTCCCCCTAGAACATCACACGGAAAGGCAGAGCACTGCATGGTTGTGGAAATTATGCAACTGTCACAGACACACCACTTTCCAGTACTGTTGCTACAGTAGCCTAGCCTAAATGGTGTCAGTGTGTGAACTAGATGAAAGCTTCTCCTTAGCCTTCATCAATACCTAATGAATTACCATGAGCCATTAGTACTACTGTCCTGGAGGGCATGTTCAATGACTTCTCCTCATGTCCGATAGCTAGAATAGCATGCAGGTGTCACAAGCCAATGGTTGCTTGACACAAATGGATTCACTACCACAGAGCAGGCACGGCCTCACTGACATTTACTGTACAGTATCACGTTCACATGCATCGGTCTACAGACGAGTCTAAACAAGCTTTGCTTGGGAGCTAGAGCTGTCTGAATCCATTTATTGAGCCCACTGAGCAGGCTGCTTCGTAACATTTTCATACAGTGAGTAGAGAATGATGATTTTAGAGCCTTTTGGACTATATTCAAACACATTTCTGAAAGTGTCCTGAAAGATATGTTCAGATATCCAGATATATAGTAGTTTTGCTCATGTATGTTTGTTTTTTTTAGCTAAAGGTTACAGCCAGTTGCATGCCCAAAATAACTGGTCAATGAAAACCTCTCGAATGAAAGAGAAAAGAGGGGTTTGCCTTGCAACGAGACATGTTCATCTTTCTGTCACAAAACCCCTGTGATGAAACCCAGCTGCTGCTCTGCGTTGACAAAGACGTTTAAATCCTCAAAATCCCATTGCGACATGATGCAAGTGTGGTATAGGAAGCTCAGGGTTTAAAGGATTAAATTTGACTAAGCAAAAACCATCACCACCTAAATAGTTGTGTGTCACATATTTCAATTGAAATGTGGAGTCAGACACTCTGGGTGGCTCTGCAGGGAGACACAACACGGCATGTATCAGTTACGGCAGAGGTTTGTTCTAATGCCAGTGTTGTGAGTTGCCAATACCATAAAAATCAGAGTTATCAAGACAAATAGCCTAATACATGTGGTGCGTAAATAAGTTTGGATTAGCACTGAAATCGTAAAGCACAGATTGTTGCAAATATTCCATCCAGCTCACTATGGGCCAGTTTAGCACAACTCCAGACATTTCCTATCGAAATGCCAGTCAATGCAGAATATAAAAGATAATCAGTGTCACAATCTATAACGCTTATCAGCTTTGTGGGTGCAAATAGAGACAATGATTCCGATGGGTCACGATTAGGGAAAGTTAATGAATATGCATGCTATACATATTTATGCAGGAATGCAGGTTAAATACTGTGATCAATGGGGAGGCAAGAAGACCAATGGAAAGTGGGTTACTACCCCATCCGGCTCATTAAACATCCCAATGGGTGAATGAGTAGTGTGGGGAAGACCTTCACCCGATTGTTTTGCGCCCCTTGTTATTTCAACAGAGACCTACAGTGGAATGTTTTTATCCCCTGCTGAAGCTGCTATGGAGGCCAGGGCCGGCTCCCATTGGTGCATTGTCCTGCTCATTATTGAGGGGCTTAGGGGCAGTGGCCCAAAGCAGACAGCCTCCAGCCAGAGAGTCATTTTCTTTTCAAACAGGAGGGACGTTTGTTCCGAGGTATTCCCACACTACGTCGAGAGGCAGAAACATAAACAAAGACTATGGTCCGGTCTTGGACACAGTCACAAGGAGTTTTAAGAGAATAATCCCTGAAACGTGATAGTTCTCCTCTACTCTGAGCCTGTGTTTTTCCCTTTCCCTCTTTTTCTCTCCATGATTTGAAAACAACTCTCTGTGAAATGATATTAGCATGAGTGTTTTCAAGAGACCAAGTTAGAAATTACTGAGAGTTACTGATCTTTATGCATTGGTCAATGATAAGACACTGCAAGCACATATTTTTATTCCTTTCCACTCCCTTGCCAAAATGTAAATCTCTCAAACTCAGAGTAACCACAGCTCTCGAAGGAGGCCTAATCAAAACGCTACCGGCTATAGTTCCCAATGGCATAATTCAAAGATTTGAAATCAAGCTGGTTGATTTCCCCCATACATTTACACTAAGCTGAGGTTGGAGCTGGTAAAACCATTTGAATAAGAGGGCGGGGCAGCAAGATAAAAAAGCAACTGTGTATGCCAAGTTGAGGTGAAAATCTTTCGGAGGACACTCATGCCAGGAAAACTCAGCAACAAACTCGAGGTGAACCTTATTTTCCCAGAATCCTCCGATGCAAGCAATATCTCTCCAAATTCAAAACATACACAGTTTAGCATCCCAGTCAGTCGAGCTGGAACACTCCAAAAACCTTTTGAAGACGGATCATTACTCCACATTTCAGCGTACAGAGAGTGACTGTACTGAAATGCCAAACCCTTTCAAAAATGGAAGAGTAAATCAACTCCTATTTAACCTTTTAGTATTAACTCTTAACTTGCATTGAAACAGCACTTAACTTTAACCCAAGATGCACGATGATCAAAGTAGTCCTATATTAGTCCAACTATATTGTGACAGGCCTACTTCTATGAACAGGCCTACTTCTGATGAACAGGCCTACTTCTATGAACAGGCCTACTTCTGATGAACAGGCCTACTTCTGATGAACAGGCCTACTTCTATGAACAGGCCTACTTCTGATGAACAGGCCTACTTCTGATGAACAGGCCTACTTCTATGAACAGGCCTACTTCTATGAACAGGCCTACTTCTGATGAACAGGCCTACTTCTGATGAACAGGCCTACTTCTATGAACAGGCCTACTTCTATGAACAGGCCTACTTCCAGCTATCAAAACATGACACCATAACCATGTTTGGGTGATAGATGCATGGAAACTTGTGTACTAGTATTGCCATCCACATATTCTCTTTTATTCCTACAAATCCACTTCTACAGAGGGTAGACGTTTGTGGCTACAGTCCCGAAAACATATATAGCTTTGAAATAAAGTGTGGTGAGAAGAGAGAAAAAAAGGTTTCACTTTCCGTCAGTGACTGAGATGTCGGGGGAGACACAGCGAAGGGCTGGCTTTCTGCTGTTGTTGATGTGTTCAGGCCAGGGGCAGGTCCATCATTAAGCCCTGGGACTCTAGACTGGAGGCTTCAACACTCATTGGTCTTAACCTCATCCGCCCATTGCTGCTAATCACAGGGTTGCCATGGGGACCGTGACATGTAGAGCATGGTTTTAATAAACCACAGTATTTACGCCACTGATTTAGCCCCCCCCCCCCCCCCACACACACACACACACTCTCTCTCTCTCTCCCTATCTTTATCTCAGACACAGAACTCCTACCAAGTCCAAGACGCAATTGTTTTTCCCAAAAAAATAGTTGGGACTTCTCTGGTGCAGCAAAATGTAACTTTTTCTCAACTGAGAGGGCAAGTCGATCTACAGGCTTATGTCTTCGGTTGTGTGGATTTGAGGCCTAAATAAAGAGGTGTAGAAGTGGTTATTCTAATCCATAGTTATGATCTATTGGATCATATTCATTCATGCAAGTTTCTTTAGAATGTTATATTCAAAATACTATATTCAAAACCTGACACCAACCATTCTTATCATAAGTGTGTGTGTGTGTGTGTGTGTGTGTGTTGTAGCTTTACTTGAGGAATCTACAGTTGGGATAAACGTCAAATCTGAAAAATGTATAAAAAAAAAAAATATTAAAAAAAGGGAAGATCTCAATTATAGTTTACTAATGAATATGCAATCATAATTATTATTATTTTTAAATTAAAAAAAGAATGCTCACGCACGATTGGAGTGGTTGCAATAGAAATAGAAAACAGAATAGAATCATTTCAACATTGTTGTAATACCGTCCGAGCTGGAAACAGTCTGAGTCTAAAGAGTTGTTTAGTTCTTTAGTTGTTTAGTTATTTAGTTGTTTAGTTCTTTAGTTATTTAGTTATTTAGTTATTTAGTTATTTAGTTGCGTCCTTTGGCATCTTTCCTCGAGCGAAACCTTCAGAACGTCGCCGCAGCACATTCCACGCTACCTCCGCCACCGCTGCCGTGTACGCACCAATAAGCACTTCTCAAAACATAACTATCCAAGTGTTATGCGAAATTAATATACATATGTATGTATGTAGTGTTTCCGCAGATTCCCGTCTTCCACAGAAACATAGTTTGGCTTCAGCCCCACGATAACAAAGCTACACGGCACCGTTCCGTCCCTCGCTGCTAGGCTGGGTTAGCTGCTCCTTCGTCCGGCAACTTTTAAGCCAAACCCAGCCGACACAACCATTCCGTTTCAGAGTTTCTTAGAAAGAGGAGGCAAAATTAAAGTCAACTTACCGGGCAATTAAAAATGCGACTAAAGAGCTTGAAGGAAAAAACGCTTCGCAAACCCCCCGGACTAGACTACAGAAGCGAAAAACAAACGAGACCGAACGAGCCCGTCATCCCGTCCACAATAGAACATCTTGGAGTGGACCGACAGGCAGCTCGACGGGCAACAGGTTTACCTCCACGACATGCGCCCCCAAAAGAAGGAAAATCCTCTCTCAAAAACAATCACTCACAAGTGCTTCCGCTAATCCTTGCAATGTAACCATGTGGGTATACAAGTCATCCTTTATCTGTTTAGAAAATACTTTTGAAACAGCCAGTGAATTGTCAGTGTGTTCCTCGGCAGCCTAGTAACCATTCTCCTTCCCCCTCCCTGCGCGTCTAGTTGAGGCTGACTGGGAGTAACCAGACACCTTACTCCCGCTGTTCATTGGCTCCTCGCAGGGGGACCGTCACATAAGCAACTTGGAGGCGTCTCTATAGAAACCCACAACTGGGAGGAAAAAAACAGTCCTGTAGGTCTGTGATATACCTAGATATAGGCCTACTGTCGTCCTGTGTGGTACAGCTGCTGTGGTGATGATCTAAGCTATTGGATTGTACTTCTTTGAGCGTCCAGCTTTTGTAGATACTTGGCATTTCTTTTTCAAATGGGTTCCAGAATATTTCAACGACCAGGACTCACTTGTTTTCTCACTCAGTACGGGAGACATGTGGACAGACGATTGCATGACTCAAACTCTGTCTGTTGCCACAGAGGCAACGAGGAACAGTCACGCTCATACACACAGACACACACAGGCACACACACACACAGGCACAGGCACACACACACACACACACTTTTAAAAACATTCCTTTTAACTTTCTTCCACCCCTATTCCTAGCAAACACCTAATCATGGTGGTCCTAATTATCTTGATACTAGTCCTTTGCCTTTCGGTCTGTAGTTACTGGTGAAGGCATCAGCCCACTGTTGACATCTCACCACTTTCATGACTAACAGAAGAAAAATGAAGTCTCACACCACAAATGGTGGGGTTTGGAAGGAAGAAATGGCACATTGGCCCTGTTGTTTTTCTTAAGCCTCGACATTTTTCTCTCAGAAACATAATCCAGAGAAGCAGAGTGTTGGATATTTTCAAGTAAACCATGACATGTTTTCGTTTCAAGGTCCCCACGATATATTCAAAACAGAGGGTGCAACCATTGCCTTGAGGAAGAGCCCAATGGATGGTCAAGGTAACAAGGATAGAGTCTTGATATTGTACTACAATTTATTATACAATAATTGAAATACATAATGTATTTAGACCTCCTTTTTTGTCCAACTGTGTTTCTGTAATCCAATAATGTGTTACGTATTAGTTTTTTAATGCATTTTGTTATATTTGTTGAAATTACAAAATAAATACAACAAAGAGCCACATTGCAGCAGAATAATCGTTCTCCTTTATTGCAAAATATATCCTAACCACAAGGAATTGAAACAGACTGACTCAACATACTGGAAGCTGGATTAGTGGTCTGCCCATCGACCAAGCTCATTATAATAGCCTATAGATCAGGGGAGGCTGGTACATGTAGAGGTAGAAATTGGAGGTCGAGCTCATTGTAATGCATGGAGCGGAGTCAGGAATGGTGTCAAACACACATGTTTGATACCATTCCTGATTCCATTCCGTGCATTACAATAAGCCTGTCCTCCGATTTCTACCTCCACCAGCCTCCCCTGTTATAGATGTCCAGGAAGGGGAGTTGGCTGTGTTGGTCATTTGTCATCTTGGCTTCGTAAATCATCACATCCTGGTCAGTTTTCAAAGAAACTCATGATACATTCACAAACCAAACCCTTATATTTTCAATATAACATTTATGTTTTGAACATTAACCCAGGAAACCTGGGAAATAAAATGCAGTCAAATCTATAGGGTGCTATGTCCCTTGAAGAGAGGTTGGATGAGGTTGAATTGATGAACACACTGACGGCAGGCCTATACTCTGTGATGTGCCTCTCCCCCTGCCCAATCTGTCCATCAAAAAAGGAAATGACATTATCAACAGACTTGTTTTCACACAGCTTCTAAAAATAGCATGTGCAGTGTGCCACATCAACTCTTCTGTTGTTTGGGAGTGAGATCCCATCCAGTCAGGAAGTAATTCACCACTGAGTATTTCCTTCCTCAAGGTTTGCACCACCACTCGTTTCTAGCTCACTATTTGCCCTCTAGTGGTTTTTAAATGTCATTGCACACAGATTGTGCATGTTCTGTACAACACAAGTAAAAGTTTCTCCGACAAGAACGTGTGATGTTCTCTCATCTGTCCAATAATTGATACAATAAATTATTAGGTTAGTGTGGTAAATGATGCTGTGTTGAATAGGTGTGTGTGTGTGTGTGTGTGTGTGTGTGTGTGTGTGTGTGTGTGTGTGTGTGTGTGTGTGTGGTCAAATGGTCTGTGGTGCTGAAGTCCTGCTGAGCAGTCATGCTCATCATCTGGGTTTCCATAAACCATCCCAGGGCAGCCAGCTGTAGGAAGGCTTGACACACCCCGGAAATCACAATGACCACGTTCCAAGAAGCACCGAGGCTCATCCCAAGAGCGGTTTAATGTTCAGGGGTGTGCATCATGTAACGTGATGCATGATTCTACCTGTTATCCTTTTGCGACAATGAGACACCATCACCGTCTACGGTCTGCATAAGTGGGCCTATAGATCTTTGTTATTGTTTTCTAAATGTGAGCTGTGGAAGTGTAGTCATTCATGAAATTATGTTCCACATCCTCTGGGTTGCTCTTACTTGTGTGTGCATGGATCCTTTGTTGCTCATCAATTAGAAAGAAAAGCTGTGTGTCTGTGTGCGTGTGTGTGCGCGTGTGTACCAGAGTGAGGCCTACTTACATGGCTAGAGGCTGGACTCGGCAATCCCTCTGCCCGCCTCTCCCACATATCCAGCGGTCATGTGCTCACTGGAGGAGGACGGTGCAGGAGGATCAGAGAGAGGCTCCTCCACACACCCCTCCCTTCCAGCGCCTACGAGCTTCGGGCCTTGACGTCACATGTGCTCCTTTCGGTTGCTATAGCAACCCATTTCCCTAACCCCCCTTCTCTTTTTTTCTTTTTTTCCTCCCTCTCCTCTGGTAGGTCCACAATGGTACAGCCAGCATCTTGCAGCACAATGGTTGCAAGACGGTGAGCAGGGAGTGATTCAGCATCGCGATCTCGATTAAAGCCCTCTTATTTTTCCATCGCTGTTTTTTCTGTTCTCTCCATCGTCCCGTGTGTATTCTGCCCGTGCAAGGTCATTAAATGTCTCCCGTCGGAATGTTTTGAACAGGACTGTCACCGGACTAGGATTGTCGTCAGCTGGCACGGAATGGTAAGTCGGTGGGTGATGTTGATGCGGGAACCTGCTGAAGGGTGGGGTGATGAATATTGATTGCAACGAAGGTTAATGAAGTCGACCGATATGGCGATGCCACCATGGGACAGCGGCATTAACAAACCCGTTTTGATAGCCTACTTTGCTTTTTATGTGGTATATGTGGTCAGACTGTGGAAACCAGTTATGTCGTTGATTTGATTGTCTTGACGGGACAATGTTGTTGTCCACCCAGTGCATGGATGTTTTTGTTTCCCTTTCCCGTCGATGCATGGAATGCCAACCTATGGCCTTGCACCGAAATGTCATAACACCTATTTATCTTGTGATATTAGGCCATTCAGATTAACGGTACCACACATATCGGCCATAGACAGCAAGTGTTGTCTATTATTTAGAGTTTATTTGGCAATTTAATTTATTTCAAATTTGACCTCAATATCCCTTCAATAGTCTATAGGCTAGTAATAAACATATTATATGTGTCATTGTTATGTTTGATATAAACTTGATTTATAAACCTAGGCTACCTTAATGCATTATCCCGATAAACTGGCCTTTCTATAGAGCGGAGCGCACTTTCCTGCGCACCGACGCCTTGTAAAATGGATGTACTGTAACTTGGCGATAATGGCCTGAAACAAAAACATGCTCCATCGTGTTGATCCAGGCCTGCCATTAAGAAGTAGTTCCAGGCCTGGATCCTAGCCTATCCATTTTAACGGTAGCCCACTGGATTTGCCTCTACCTGTTTACCAGTTTTACCCCCCCCCCCCCTTTCAGAATGTCAAGCGCGCAACTTGTGCATTAGGGACTCTCCACCTCTGAAACCAGATTCCAATAGGCCTATATGGAAGACTGATACACACATTCAATGAATGGACAACAGACTTATGCAACATTCACAATTTCCCCGTTGATGACGATATTGAATGACTGAATGAGAAGAGGATCGGTTTAATTTCTTGATAGCAAATGCTGTCCACGTTGCATTCTGTCTCATCCTTGGTTTAATTGCTCGACAGCTTATGTCCACGTTGCGTTATGTCTCATTCATCAAAAGCAAACTGGAATTGAAAGAATGGGATTGAGTTTGAGAAAAAAAAAACTGCCTCTATTTGGAAGAGGAGCACTTGTAGTCATCGTAATGCAGCAAAGCGATTGAATACATTATGCATGATATGACAGGTTACAGAGGGCAGGCCTATTTAAATACCACAACACACGCTGATCGTTTTGGAGTTGTCAGCGCATGGGAACTTCTTGCTGTGTTGTGTAACATCTTGGGAAAGACATACTCATCAGGTTTAGCAAGGCCTCGTCAATATGGCTGTTAAGTCGTTGGAGTGATTGTAGTACAAAGAGAAGCAGGAAAGAGAGAACTCACACTGCGCTATATTATGCCAGGGAGCTAGCGTAGGCCAAAAGGTGTGTTACAGCCTTTCCATTCAAGGCAGAGGAGAGAAAAGGGCTTTTAAAGACTGTGACCTTGTGAGCTGAATTATTGAACACATGCCAGCCAGCCAGTGAGTGCTGCAGGGAGAAACTCTACAATTAAACAATGCATTTGTTGGTGCTCTGCTCTGCATCTGTTGTCCTAAGAGATAGCCAATTACCAGCAGTCACTGTCTTTAAATAAACATGTTAACACTACAAAATCAGAATAATTTAAACAATCTCTTAAGACATAATGTGGGTTTAGATAACATATCTGTAAATCATTGGCATTGATTTTGACGTTGACTGTGGAGTTGCCCATCCTCAATGGCCATTTTCAGCCTCTGATTCGATTCAGCATTAGGCTTCTTTTGGTGACTTTGTTTGTTTGTATCGTGGCCTTTGGCATATGGGATAGCAGTGACTTTCCTAATCCGATGTTATGTAACAAATGCCAGTGGGTGTGTTAAAAACAAGAGATGATGCTGATGGAACTGTAGTCAATCCTGATTAGCAATGAAATGTTGCAATGTGGTCACTGGGGACAATAAGAAACATTGCAGCAACATTCTCTTCAATGTCTCTTTTATTTTCTCTTAATTTTCTGTTAAGAGAAAAAATAAGACAAGTCAACTCCAGATGCACCAAAAGTTCTTAACCATCCAAATCTGCTCTTACCAGGTGCGCTGAAGGATGAATCCCACTTGATCATACATTGGAGGCGTGGCCGATTGTTTATTATTAGCATAGGTGACGCCCCCTAAACCCTATATAAGGGCAGCTGTCGTGCCGTGTGCAAATACCCTGGCACATGCCCAAGGATTGGAGAGATGCCACCAAAAAAAGGCTGTAAGAAGAAGCAGAAGAACTTCAGCAGTAGCGAAATCGACGTACTGTTAAATAAACTTAATAAACAAAATAAACATGTGATTTTCCAGAGCGTCAGTCCTGGCGTTACAGGAAAATCAAAAACCCAGCAAGGGCACAATATTGGTGATGCTGTAAATGCCGTGTCAGCAGAGGGACGCACAGGAACTGACATTAAAAGAAAATGGTTTAGATCTGTGCGATCTCTAAAAACGCGTTCTCTGTGTCAGGCCTGAACGGCCAAAGCATCTAAGAGCAGTATGGAAGCCATTCAGAAGCTGAACGCACGCAATATCATCCAAGGGTATTATAGTCTTAATTGGGATCAATGGACCAATAGTATTTCTTGAGCCCACGAATTTAATAATCCAATCATTATAATTACTCTAAAACATATGATCATCTAAATTTGATTATATGATATTCATGCGGTTTTTTTATGTTCCTCAAATTTAAAACTTATGAGTCTTTGCGTTGGACAAACAATTTGTGGACTGTGAAAACGAGATGTTTTTTTCTTATCTTGGTAAGAGTGCCCTCGACCACTCGTAAAATGTTCTCTTACCTAAGAGAAGAGCAAAAAAAAGAAAACATTGATGAATCCCATAAATCAACGGGTAACAAAATAAGAACAAATTGTGGATACGAACAAAAATAAGAGGACATTTGTTCGTATATCGCTTCCTGCATGAGGCCCAATGTTCTATTATTGCAGGGTGTTGCGTTATGTATTTAACACCCAGAGAAGACAGAAAAGCAACTATCTCTTTAAAATGTTGTGAAATTGTTTGGAAAAAATAATCAATGGACTGGGCTATAAAAAAGGAATTCAGGTGAAGGTCATCTCGTGTGGTTTAGGGATGTAATACCAGAGCTTCCTGTTTTGGATGTCTATGGTATCTCCGTGGTTGGTTCTGGGCATCAGAAGAGGCTGGTGGAGGTAGAAATCTGAGGACGGGCTCATTGTAATGCATGGAATGGAACATGTTTGATACCATTCCTCATTTCATTCCATGCATTACAATGAGCCCGTCCTCTGATTTCTACTTCCACCAGCCTCCCCTGAGTCTCATGATTACTATTCCCAACAGCCTAACAGTTACATATTTTTGGTATTAGCTGGATATAAATAAGCTCCTTAAATATATTGATGTATGACTGACTGGAATACACAAGTCAGCTACAGTATTTGTAGAAAATTGGGTTGTGGGCATATTAGGTAAGCCAATACTTTTATTATGCAATTATTGTCACAGGCCTCAACTACAACATATTATTGAGATGGAGATGAAATACAACATAATAAAAAATAAGAAAGAATGAAGACCATTACTCAAAAACAAAGTGATTCAAATTTCACTTCACACGTATTACAACTGTACTGCCGTACCATATTTAATATTTTATGGGATATCAGAAATGAAAGAGAGAACCAAAAAATCTGTTGTATTCAAGATATACAATTATTCATGGTATTCCTTCGGTTGAGCATAATATTACTCTGGCAAAAACAGAAGTGTATGATATCTATCCCAACGCCTCATCCTTCTCATCGTCCCTGAGAAACCTCTCTGTGAATTTCGCAAACATTTCTTTTTACCATTCGCCTCATCACCAATCTATTATTCATAAGTCCCAGTTTTTAGGTGATACTGTCGGCAGCTGTCCTGCCATATGATAGATGATGTCATTTGTCGTTCGCTATGAGGAGGAGCAACGACTAGGTGCTCGTTACCAGGGGATAATTATGCAGCCTGAGAGTAATGAAGCCTGAGGCCCTTCGCCCAAACGCCCCAACCAAGTATGGCTCCCCCCCCCCCCGAGAGTAATGAAGCCTGAGGCCCTTCGCCCAAACGCCCCAACCAAGTATGGCTCCCCCCCCCCCCCCCTGAGAGTAATGAAGCCTGAGGCCCTTCGCCCAAACGCCCCAACCAAGTATGGCTCCCCCCCCCCCCTGAGAGTAATGAAGCCTGAGGCCCTTCGCCCAAACGCCCCAACCAAGTATGGTTTCCCCCCCCCTGAGAGTAATGAAGCCTGAGGCCCTTCGCCCAATCGCCCCAACCAAGTATGGCTTCCCCCCCCCACACACACACACACCTCTCTCTCTCCACTGGCTTACTAGTATCCACTGTCACCTCCGTGTCATCAGAAAAGGGAGGGCAAATTCTCCAGCCCAAACAAGCCCAAATCCAACTCCAACCGAAGAGAAGGTTTTTATGCTGAGTGACATTGTTCGTAGAATTGATTATGGTCAGGCATGTTTTGTAGTTGGTAGGTAGGCCTCATCATCCACACTTACATATCAGATCATAGCACGTAGAAGGGCGGTGATGTCGATTACAGGAAGGAGCGCCGTTATCTGAATGTTACTAGGATTCAAATGAGTGGAACATCTGAGTGTCTCAGCATTGAGAAGCAGAGCCACCGTAAGGAGGTCGTCACAAGACCTGCAGTTCACAGGTCATTATGAAACAGGCCAGGGAGACACCCCATTGGTGACATCCAAAACTGTGCATCAGGGGAGGCTGGTGGAAGTAGAAATTGGAGGACGGGCTCATTGTAATGCGTGGAATGGAATCAAACAAGTGTGTTGATATGCGTGCCATGATACTGTAGACTTTATTGAAAAGATTGAAATATTGGTCATAAAGAACTTCGCTGTGTTATAGGGGAAACATTTAAACGCCACAGAGAGACGTTTGATTGAGTCTTTAATGTAGGCACTGGGCGGCTCTGAAGCTCTCAGCTAAGGAGCTTTCCAAAGTGTTATTTTAGAGCAGAATAATTAGCAGCAGAGAGATATTGGTAGACCATCCATGCATTACAATGAGCCCATCCTCAGATTTCTACCTCCACCAGCCTCCCCTGCTGTGCGTGTATAACTAAGCCTGTAGCTCCAGCTGGCTCCACGGTAACACTTCACAAGTTGCTTTTATTGCTGTATTGTAGTAATTACTCCAGTAACTGTGACTCCAGATAGTTGTTATCAAGAAAGAAAGAAAGAAAGAGAGAAAGAAAGAAACAAACTCCAGTAACAACATCGCACCAATAGGTTGTTATTGAGTACTTTATAATTGCTACGTGCTGCTTGCATTGGAATGACGTTTAGTTAAAAAGTGGGCAAAAGTAGAGCAACGACCTTTGAGGCTTATTAAGTATTCTCAGCTCCATTACTATTCATGTCCTGAATTTACCATGTTTGTCCTTTTTTGATCTTATGCTCGATAGTATTGAACAACCTTTCAGTACGCGATACACGGTACATCCAACCAAACACACATCCATACATGGTATGTGTTTAGAACGAGACAGATTGAGCCATGCAAGTTTGTCCTATTTACAGTTCTGTTTGCCCCTGTTGACAAGCCCAGCAGTGTGCCACAGCCCTTTAGGTTACATAAATGGATTTGGGGTCTGATGTTATGTATGTGGTTTTTCATTTGTCCCAGCAACCATCTGACTAAAGTTTAAGCCCATGATCGCTCTGTGGATCCTGCCCAGTCTCCTGGATGGTACAGCACATCTGCAAACTCGTTAAGAGTCAAATAGCAACACAGAGGCCATGAAAGGATTTGAAATAGAGCATTAATCCGAACCGAAAGCTCACATAACAGACCCTGTGCAACCACATACACAACACCTTTGTGTTTGTCGAAAAATGAGCTGCAAATGAAGTTTGGAGAGGTTTTGTGCCAGAGCAATCTTCACCTTTCTGAGTCCAGGAAACAAACCTGGTAATTGCTTTGTTGCATTCAATGATAGATGTAATCTGTTGTTGTCCTGTGAGCTCATATGTAAACATACTCAGATGAGAGACCCAAGCTGTTTACTGTTTGCCCTCTTTTGAGATGCATAATTACCCAGACTTCAGTTTTGCCACAACAGACACAAATACAATATCATTTTGAGCTCAATTTGCATACTGGTTATATTCAAACCAATGATCAATGGTGGAATTAGGTAGCCTGTAGCCATGATAATGTAGGCTGTATATGAAAATATTGGAAATATTGGCTATGGAGAACATTATTGATAAAAACTGGCCATTTCTCCACATTCATGAGAAACATTGAAACACCATCAGCTCACACTGATTGAGGCGTTTGTGTGTCTAAGGAGCTGTTCACAGAGTGTGTTCTTTTCGAGCAGAATGAGTAGCAGCAGATGTTAGTAGAGCATTGCAGAGGGTTTTTATTGGTTCTGAGACCATGTCCAGTCAGAGACTCTGTTGCTACCAGGGGAGACTGGTAGAGGTAGAAATCGGAGGATGGCCTCATTGTAATGCATGGAATGGTATCACACACACACTGAGCCCGTCCTCCAATTTCTACCTCCACCAGCCTCCACTAGTCCAGATCAGTAGAGGGGTTCGGCGGGGGTGCATCAGGCCTGGGCATCGGGCTGATGGAGATTGAGCAGAATACTCCAGATGAATGAGTCTCCGTATCCATCCATGTTCCGGCTCGCAGAAACTGCACTGTCAGCAGGTCTCCATTCCGACATTGCCTTCGTTCACAGTGAGTGAGAAAGATGGAAGACAGCTGAAAGAGAGAGAGATAGACGGGGGAGAGAGAGAGAGATAGACGGGGGAGAGAGAGAGAGATGGGGGGGGGGGGAGTGAGAGGGAGGGAGGGAGGGAGGGAGGGAGGCGGAGAACTGTTGCTAGGTGTTGAGCTGAGTTCTAAGGTACTCTCTGATTGCTGTGTTCAGATTGGTTGTTGCATCATTATGCAGCACTGATGCCTTCTCTTCATTGGACCCATTCAGAGTAATCATGATCAATTGAGACCAAATTAATCAAGGCCTTCATCTCATCTGACGTTAATGCTCTGGAATTTCTGCATTCAAAATGGTGTCATGCCTTTTTGTGTTTCATAAATAATTGAGGGTCATTTATGTGCCTGTGTGATCTACAGAGGCAGTGTGATTGGTCCCAGTTGGCTCTGTATGCATCTTTTTGTGCAGCCAGTGTAACCAGCTCAACCCTTAAAGGCACTGTCCGTCATTTTAAGTAATTCCAAATAATGTAGAAACATATTCCTTGATCATGACAAATATAACTCCTAAATACCTTTATGAGAGTAGAACAACTATCTAACCTATTATGCCATTGTTTATGTTTTTGTTTTTGTAAAAAAAAAAGATATCTAGCTTCAAATCATGACTTTAAAATTTGATTGTACTGTTTCTTTGCATTTGCTCCATTATTTACATTTGGTTGGTGGCCATGATGTAGAAACCACTGACAGTGCCTTTAAAAGCCAGGGGGATTTTGCAGATATAAACCCTGACATTAACTCCATTCGCTCCAGGTAGCATATTTACAGTATATTGCACCAATATATAATGATATACTATTCAGTACCGCAAATATACTGATTGGTCAGTTGAACAATCCCATATTATGGCATGTCAATCGATACAACATGGAGCTTTTAGGAGTTATATTATTGCCAACATAGAGAATGGGTATGAATGGAGCGTCGAACCTGCCTGCACCATGCAGCAAATCATCCACACTCACCAACAGTGTGTGCGTGATGTACAGTACAGTAGGCTGGGTACCGGAGTGCTTTTTCTGGCCGGCAGGCCTGGAGCCTTGTCCCCTGAGCCCCAGATGGAGGCTAGGTCTGCGTTGGCCGGGGCTACACAGGGATGGGTTAGTGCAGAAGGAGCCAGGAGGAGGGCTGCTGAACCAAGCAATCGCAATGGAACACGGCGGGAGGGGGAGGGGAAAGACAGGGAGGGAGGGAGGAGGGAGGGGGAGGGAGGGAGAGGGGGAGGGGGAGGGGGAGGGGGAGGGAGGGAGGGAGGGAGGAGGGAGGGAGAGGGGGAGGGGGAGGGAGGGACAAAGGAGAGGCAGAAATGAGGAATTACAGGCTGCAGTATGGTGGATGGAGGGAGAGAGGGAGCAGGGAGGGAATCACTGACATATTCATGTGATGCTTGGAAGCTGTCTTCTAGCCTGTCTCCGGTGTGGAGCAGAGAGATAGGAGAGAAGCCGGGTGAGGACAGGAAAGGAAAGAGGAGAGGAGAGGAGAGGAGAGGAGAGGAGAGGAGAGGAGAGGAGAGGAGAGGAGAGGAGAGGAGAGGAGAGGAGAGGAGAGGAAAGGAAAGAGGAGAGGAGAGGAGAGGAGAGGAGAGGAGAGGAGAGGAGAGGAGAGGAGAGGAGAGGAGACATGCACGATACAGCTCAAGCTGCTTGTTATTGTGTATACCTGTACTGTCTATGTCATTTGTAGAACGACTCATAGACAAGGAAAGCTTGTGAAATGTCCACCAATTCCACACTGTACATGTACGCCTTGAGGCTAAGAAAGGTCATAGAAACATCAGCAGTGAGCCATTCAACAAGAACCCGAGTTGATTTGATATGAACAGCATATGCAGCAAAGAGCAGCAAGCGCACCCTCACATGCACGAGCACCAAGACCCCCAGGGAGGATATAAAGATCTGGTCAGATCTGGTTTGTTAATGGCGCCTAGATACAGTATGCTGCTTCAGCACACAGCAGGTCATGGTACAGTAGGTTTGTATAGGAGCTTTGGCCTTGCAGTTTTGAGGACAGCGTACAGGGTTGGGGAAAGGATGTTGATGGTTTTGTGAACCAGGTTTGTTTCTCGGAGGATGTTAAACTGCCTGGGAACCTGTGTGGGGTTAGATCTCCTCCTACAGCTTCTTTCAAACAACACTCGAAGCAAAACATGAAAAGCAGTGTTGACCTCGCCAGGCGAAGGCAACGAATGACGCTTGCTGTTTTTGTGTGTTTTGTGAGTTTATCTCAAACAGGAAGGAACACGTACCAATGATTGATCCATGAATGAACCCTTGAATGCTCCATAAAGCACCTGGATGTAACATCCTCCACAAAGCACCTGGATGTAACATCCTCCACAAAGCTGCTGGATGTAACATCCTCCACAAAGCTGCTGGATGTAACATCCTCCACAAAGCACCTGGATGTAACATCCTCCACAAAGCTGCTGCGGGATCAGGAGGGGTGCAGCCGTCAGAGGCGAGCAGCTGCCAGTGACATTTCTACCTGTGGAGAAGATGCCAAGAGACTGAATCTCTATGGTATCTGAATCTCTATTTGAATCTCTATGGTATCTGAATCTCTATGGAATCTGAATCTCTATCTGAATCTCGATGGTATCTGAATCTCGATGGTATCTGAATCTCTATTTGAATCTCTATGGTATCTGAATCTCTATGGTATCTGAATCTCTATCTGAATCTCGATGGTATCTGAATCTCTATGGTATCTGAATCTCTATGGTATCTGAATCTCTATCTGAATCTCTATGGTATCTGAATCTCTATCTGAATCTCTATGGTATCTGAATCTCTATGGTATCTGAATCTCTATGGTATCTGAATCTCTATCTGAATCTCTATGGTATCTGAATCTCTATGGTATCTGAATCTCTATCTGAATCTCTATGGTATCTGAATCTCTATGGTATCTGAATCTCTATGGTAGGTTCTGGGCATCAGGGGAGGCTGGTGGAGATGGAACAGAGGATGGGCTCATTGTAATGCACGGACCATTCCTCATCATTCCTGAGCACACTTCTGTTCTGCACTGATGTTTTTAATAATAGACAACCATGGATGTCGAGAAAGGCACATAACAAATACAATCCAAAAATACAACAGTGTTGTTATTTATTATTTGCAAGATACAGTACTAGTATCACAAGTAGCCAATCAAGCAACACAAAACCTCCTCTACTTCAGTAGCATGCTGTGCTAAGCTAAGCTAAGCTAGCCAGTGTGCGTTGCGTCAAAGTGTCCCGGGGAGCAGTGGAGCACAACGTCCTG
>NC_139659.1:1484508-1507008 GCF_951799395.1 Argentina silus
ATACGAAGTAGTTAGCCGTAGATAAATGCAAGGGCTGCTCCCACCGCGCTCCACAAAATGTGTTGAGGTCCTGTAATGTTGCTTTTCTCAAAGCTAATGTGTGTGTGTTGTTGTTGAGTAAGACGTATTAGTCCTCTCCTGTCAACACAGTGTCCTCATTAATCTTGTACCTGTACACGATAGTACACGTTCCCAATTGCGTGTCCTGGTTGACGCATTAGAGACATTTCTGGAAAGGAATGAGGAGTGGTACGAAACGTTTGATACCGTTCCTTATTCCATTCCATGCGTTACAATGAGCCCGTCCTCCGATTCCTTCCTCCACCAGCCTCCCCTGGTATGCATATGGTCAAACAGAGGGCAGTGTCACCCCATGACCCTCTTGACCCTGTGACCCTATATGGCAGAGGTTAGGCCCCCCCTAATAAACATAATACACTGAATAAGAGCGTCCCCCACTCTTGCAAAGCATTGTGGTCCTGGTCTGTGCCCCCCCCCCAGCCCACTGTAGCATTAGCTTTGCACCACATAGGGTGTCTTCCTTTCACACAGTCTCATGCTCCACTCACCTCTCTGCAAACACGCAGCTGTGCTGTCCAGTGCTGAACAGCACACTCTATGACAGTGCTGGCTATGTTAGCTTGTACTCTATGACAGTGCTAGCTATGTTAGCCTGTACTCTATGGCAGTACTAGCTATGTTAGCCTGTACTCAATGGCAGTACTAGCTATGTTAGCCTGTACTGTATGGCAGTGGCTAGCTATGTTAGCCTGTACTGTATGGCAGTGGCTAGCTATGTTATATTGTATGTTGATTGTGGCATGCCTGCTTTCTGTGTGCCAGGGGAGGCTGGTGGAGGTAGAAATTGGAGGACGGGCTCATTGTACTGCATGGAATGGAATGAGGAGTTCCTCATTATAATCTCTCTCTCTCTCTCTCTCTCTCTCTCTCCCTCTCTCTCTCCCTCTCTCTCTCTCCCTCTCTCTGTCTCTCTCTCTCTCTCTCTGTCTCTCTCTCTCTCTCTCTGTCTCTCTCTCTCTCTCTGTCTCTCTCTCCTTCCTCGAGCTACATATTTATAAAGGTGAGGTAAGAACTGCGAGGTATTGTAGCAACTGGGGAAAATAATTGGTAGAAATCAAGTTAAATAATTGAGCCTCTCTTGTAATATTCCTAGACTGTATTTGATGCACTCACAGCACAGAGAGCACCGAGAGCATGTTTAGGTTATAATATGTGATTGACAGGTGGGCAGCAGTCTTTGATTAAAAACAGGGGCCTTAGGCTCCGTCAGCCAGACAGAAATACAGACATCAGAGAGGGGAGTCATGGCGGTGGCGTGAATGATTAGCATTCAAATTACCATTACTTTTTCTCCATGTTTTCCCCTTCCCCCCACCCAGGGGTTTGCATATTCATGAAGGCAACGCGCTCATCTCAGCGGTTGGATCAGATACCTGTTAAATGAGTGGAAGTGATTGGCTGAGTGGGAAATGTGTCGAAACGGCCGAAATGGCCAGCGTGTGATTCAGAGAGAGAGAGAGAGAGAGAGAGAGAGAGAGAGAGGGAGAGAGAGAGAGAGAGAGAGAGAGAGAGAGAGACAGACAGAGAGAGAGAGACAGACAGAGAGATAGAGAGAGAGAGAGAAAGGTCAGGTGGTGTGGTAGAGACATCCAGAAGGTGTTTGATGATAAAAAAAACTGGCCATTTTAACCGTCTGAGTTTCTCTAGGTGACATGGGTGAAATGGAGCCTGGTATGGGTTGTCTGACTCCAGGGAGCTTTAAGGGTATGATTATCTTTGCCATAGCTTTTTCATGAGGGGATTCATGCAATATATGTTATCTCCAGAACCAGCAAACCAGCAAACCTGTTATATAGCCCTATATAACACTGTAGCTGTTAACCTATTCATATTCATGATTACACAGATGGAGATGGGTAATCACTATTAAACATTACAGACAACACTCAAATACATGTCCCTCCGGCACATTGTAATTCCAACACAACAATATGGAAGACAATATTTGAGCTTCCTTTCAAGTGAAATTTGTGTGCTCAGATGTTTATTTTATCAAATAATGAACCAATATCATTCTGAGCTAGTCTTGAGGCACCTTCTCTGCTGTGCTTTGTAAGTATTGTAAGTATACTACTATTCCTACTACTGCTACTACTATTGCTACTGATACTACTACTACTACTACTACTACTACTACTACTACTACTATTATTGCTACTGATACTACTACTACTACTACTACTATTATTATTGCTACTGATACTACTACTACTACTACTACTATTATTGCTACTGATACTACTACTACTACTACTACTATTATTATTGCTACTGATACTACTACTACTACTACTACTATATAATCTGCCCAATGATAATAATTGGATTCCAGGGACGTCTCAGCATGCTAGTAATCCAATGAGAGACCTGCCTCACCCATTTGAAGTTGACTAAGATAATAATCCCTATCTTTAATGTGCTGCTAAGTCATCCCACCATTGTTGCCACTCACAGAGTACTGTAGTCGGCCTTCTTCACTGTTGCTATGCCAATGTGTTAGATCATGTATAATATAATAATAATAATAATAATAATAATAATAATAATAATAATAATATATGCCATTTAGCTGACGCTTTTATCCAAAGCGACTTACATTGCAGTGAGTGCATACGTGTAGTGGACCACAAAATGCTTCTTCCCTAACCCTAACCCTTCCTCTAACCCTTCCTCTCCTCTAACCCTTCCTCTCCTCTAACCCTTCCTCTAACTTAAACCAGATTTGTACAAGAAAAAAATACAACATCCATGTTGCCTTCGGTCATCACCTGATCGTAATGTGTCAATCAATCTCAGTGAATTTGGTCACTGACTCTGGTTATGATATTAGAGGAGACACAATAGATATGGGCATCGTTTCTTTAAGACCAGCATCTTTGGTTAAGGGTCAGTGGTTGACACGGTATCCTTTAGGTGTCTCAGGGTGTATTTTAATTGATTCAGTGATCTGCAAAAAACACCATTGGATTCCTCCACTAGCAGTATTTCCTGTTTGACGTTGACAGCTGTGAAATGTGACCGCTGCAGGTGCTTGACATCAGTGTCAGAATAGGACCAGTGTTTGAGCCCCAGTGACCGGAGGTGGAGAATAACCTTTATGAAGGATAATTGGGAGCTGTTTAGTTACAGAGGCATTGACAGCTCTGTCAATACTGGACTCACCAGTATCACCCACATTTGCATTTACACACACAAGCGCATACGCACACATGCATGTACACGCACGCACGCACGCACGCACGCACGCACGCACGCACGCACGCACGCACACCATTCTGGACACGGTTGCTAACGTATGGGTCTGTGTTCCGATCCTCCTCCCTGAGGCCAATGTGCCCCACCATCCATCTCGTTCCAGTGATATCTGACTGCTGCATCTGCCCTCCTCTCAGTCTGCCCTTGCTCATCTCCTCCAGAGCTCCCAGTTCCTGCTCCTCGTGTCTCTCCTGACTCTCTTGTATGTGTTCTGTTAACACCGCACATCCGCTGACCCATATATCATTGTGCTTGCTGTATCAACAGCCCCATCTCTGGCCGGCCCCCGTACATTCGTCAGTGCTCTGTGGTAACCCTGACTCCACACTTTTCTTCCGTTTCGTCGACCCTTACTGTCCACTATGACGCCCCTGGCATGATGAAGCCAATGTGGCCATTCGATTTACAAGCTGGTAATGGATTGATATTGTGTACGATATTGTGGTCAATGGCCTATGCCGATGGCTGCGTTGCCATACCGCAGCTAGTGCATTAGGCAGACGTATTTTTGGGGGGATTTTTCAGATGTTCCGAAAGTGCCATATGGCACTTCGAATTGGTGTGAAGCTGCAGTAAAGGCCTGTTTATGATGCTGTATAATTATGAACATTGTAACATTTTAGGACGCTGTATTGTTTATATATCTCTTAATTGTCCCCTAAGTAGGCCTGCACTCTCTGAATGCATTATATTGGTAGAAAACACCAATTGCACAAAGACGGTTTTCTGCCTCATGTTTTTATGAGGCTGTCCATTAAGGGTAACCCCCAAGGCTCTCAATTGGGACATTCTCAATTGGCTTAGCGGTTATCACAACCTTGCTGATGTGAGGAGTTTTAATAAGTCTAGCAGCCCTCTCTCCTCTCTCTCTCTCTCTCTCTCTCCCTCTCTCTTTTTCTCTCTATCTCCCTCCCTTTCTCTCTCTCTCTCTCTCTCTCTCTCTCCCTCCCTCCCTCTCTCTCTCCTTCTCTCTCTCTCTCTCTCTCTCTCTCTCTCTTTCTCCTCTCTCTCTCTATCTCCCTCCCTTTCTCTATCTCCCTCCCTTTCTCTTTCTCTCTCTCTCTCTCTACCCCCCCCTCCTCTCTCTCTGTCTCTCTATGTTTGTTCAGTGTCTACCTATGTGTCTCTGATGAGATCCCTCAGACAACCTCATTATATTATTGTTATTATAATAAAGACAAACAATGGTTTGAGCTGTTTGAATTATTCCAGCTAATATTCCAGAAAGACAAACAGAGCCGTGCAAATGGCTGATGTTGCCACACAGGTTCCAATATCCTATGTCTACAGACAGGCAGGTTCCAGTATCCTATGTCTACAGACAGGCATGCAATTATTCGGCACCTGGGAGAGCTAAGGCTGCTGTGTGTCACTGTTGACCTTGCAGATTAATAGCAAATACCGATAGCAAATAATGTGGTGTGAGGTTAAATACACCGTAATTCCTTTTCATTTGGATTCCTCTCAGCCTGGTGTGTATTGTTATTCCAAGCACCGTGTGTGGTGGTTGTGGGAGTGATTGACTGCTCAGCCAAGCAAAACCCTTGAAGCCAAACATCCATCATCCAAAAGCATAGGAATTCAAGTGCAAAATCACCCAAACATATCCAATACTCCTCTAATGACCTTCATGAGGACGTAGGCCAATACTGTGAAAATATGTGCAGGAAAACTATGTTTGGTGCCAATGTTTGCCAAAACTATGTTTGGTGCCAGTGAAGTTATGTGTTTTGGAGGGCTTGCACGCCCACACACAATGTTACAGTACCTCTAGAAGAGACACTTGTGGGAGTTGGGGGTGATGCATCCGATTCTCCACCCCCTTCCCCCGTCCCCTCCCTCTCTCACCCCCTCTTACCTTCTCCCACCCTCTCACCCCTTCCTCTCACCCTTTACCCCACCCCCTCTCCCTTAACCCCTACTTCACCTCCCCCTCCCCCCTTTCTTCCCAGCTCCCTCCCTCTCACCCCCTCTCACCCTTTACCCCCCCACCCCCGGCTTAACCCTTACCACGCCTCTCCCTCCCCCTGCCTCCCCCACTCCCTCCCACCCTGCTCCCCCTGCCTCTTAGGATGACCTCTCTTAACCCTTACCACGCCCCTCCCTCCCCCCTGCCTCCCGGACTGACAGCTTCATGGTCCCGGTCAGACTGTAATGCGCTGTGATTGGCTGCCACTTCTGCGTCTCCATGCTCTGCTCCCTATCTGGACCACTCAGCCGTGACCCAGGTTGGACAGCAGGGCCTGCCTCCATTTTGAGCTAAGGGCTGTGGAGCTGGTCGCTGGTGGAAACATGAATGACATTACGCTGTCTATAAAAAAAACAATTGAGCCAATTGTGGACATTAAGAATGACAACTCTCACTCTGGATCATGACAGTGCTCTCTTGTTAATGGGTGACCCAAATGCCCCAAAACTGAAATTAATTTCTAGCTCGTTCTTAAACGTCTCTTCCCATAGGATATGGCTTAAATATGAAGCCTGTAGTACTGCTTTATTGGGGGACCAGGTGTATCCTTTAGAAAATTCTGGATACATTTGCTTGTACAATAAAAAAATAAAATAAAAAATAAAATAGCCTACTGGCATTATGACTGCCTATGGCCCCTGGTGTGAGCATTGATTACATTGTCTTATGATGACTGTTGGATAGATGATTCACTTACTTAAACAAATGTATTGTTGTAAGTCGCCTTGGATAAAGGCGTCTGCTAAATGCCATAAATGTAAATGTAAAACAATATATCCCAGTTTTGGTGGCACTCTATATACACACTTCGAGCAAGAATGTATGACACAAAACTACGTAAGAATGCTATCCAAACTATCCACCACTGGATCAATAATTGTTTTGTCTCTTCTGACGGTTTCGTAACATATGAAATCTGAAATCTGAAGCACATTTCTGGGATAGTTTCATGGTAGAAAACAGGGGGGTGAGATGGGGGATACCAACACGCCTGACCATCTTTGCATAATGTCTTTGACTCCTGGACGACACCAGCTATTCTTGGAATGCTTCTTTATCCGAGGCGGAACCGATATCATTAGGCACTTTTTATGTATCACTGCTCTGCACGGTGGCGTCCTCACGACGCAGAGGAGGAGAGGCCTTAAGGGAGGGGTTCTTTATTCATAAGAGATTCATCACACTGTGCTTCCAACCACCACACTGGGATTCTTGTTGAGGGTTTACGATCATGTTATCTGGCCCCCGCTCTGTGAGCCATCGTACTTGATGAAGGAGTTGATCCTGGAGATCGACACATTGCTTCTGTTTCTTTAGTCTATGTTTTACATTGTCTTGTGTATCGGAAGAGATCGACAACATTGTGTGCCTTCATCTGAGCCAATCACGAGTTGGACTAAGAAGACGCTTGCTCTTTATATGACATGTAGAAGTTGTGTGTGGGGCGCTTAGTGGCGTAGCACACTAATGCGCTTACCACGTAATCACAAGGTTCCTGGTTTGATTCCGACCCTCGACCTATCTTGCATGTCATCCCTCCTCTCTCTCCCATCCTTCCTGTCAATCTCTACTGTCTCTATCCCAATAAAGCAGAAATGCCCTAAAAATATATTAAAAAAAGAAGTTGTGTGTGTTATGTTGTTATTGTTAAATGCCCATAGATGCAGGTGGGGACTGGGGACAAGTCTTAATCTCTGTTGGTATGCGGTCTGTTAATGAACTGTGGGTTGATCAATCCCTCCTCAAACACACACACCCCTAGGGACCAAGCAGTGCATCAGTCAACCTATGCACAAGAAGACCTCCTCATTGACCTCCTGCTCTCGTCTGGTTGGAGCACACACACGCACACGCACACGCACACGCACACACAAACACACACACACACACCGGAAGACCCCCCCCTTCCCTCACTGACCCACTGCTCTCGTTCTGCTTGTGTTTTGCAGGTATTTATGAGCAGGCATTTCTTATACAACTGCAGTGAGCCCATCCTGGATGTGAAGATTGCCTTTTGTCAGGTGTGTGTTCCGTACAGGTAAACAAGGTAGAGTATTCATTCACTTCCATTTCCCCTTCATTGCTGTAGATGTGTCTTGTGTCTTGAGATGACCCCACTGGTGCTGGAGAGGACAGGTTACCTGAAGAGTCACAGGTGAACAGTAACACACCTGTGCTGAAAAGAAATAGATTCATAATTTGTTAGCTTGACAGTACTACAGTACATAGTGTTCCCTTGTGACTCTCACCAGTGGAGTCGTGTCATAAATTGTTTCCAACAATGTGAAATATGAATCATATTGACCCTTTGGTCAGTATGGACCACACTGTGTGTGATGTGTGTGCACTGTTGGTTGTTTTCAATGTTAGTTTTCAAGTCCACAAATGGTGCTTACTGCAGTAATGTACTCGACAGAACCATGTATGGTCCTCTGTGGCTCAGTGGGTAGAGCATGGCGCTAACAACGCTAAGGTTGTGGGTTTGATTCCTGCTGGGACCATATATACTGAAAAATGTATGCACTCACTGCAATGTAAGTTGCTTTGGATAAAAGTGTCAGCTAAATGGCATTATATATATATATATCTATATATAGAACCAGTTGCTGTTCTGGACATCCACCAGAGATCTGAGTGATTAAGAGAGCTCCCTCCAGCCACCAATGCTGTCAGATATTGATCACAGATCCTAAGATCCTCCTCGAGGATAATCAAGTGTTTTCAGAATGTTATCTTTAGTTAATAAAAGCTGCCTAGAGCCTCCACAAATTTCAATAAAAGATAGCAATTACCGCCAATCTCGGTTAATCACGATCAAATTAGCCATGTCTGTTTAATTGCAGACTGTTGCTCTGAGGAACAGGCCTCCTGATGGAGCGTGTAGCTCAGATAGCGTGCTAGCCTTGTAGCTCTTCAGTCCAAAAGCGGTTAACTCGTTTAGTGCAGAGGGTCAATAAAGCCACGTTGTTAACATTCTAGAGTGCCCAGGGTGACTTTATTCACCAATGCATAAACGATGATGCTTCATTTTGTAGCCAATCAAAGTGTTGTTGCTAGGTAGATACCACAAACACTTGGCACTCTAGGTGGTGAGTGTTCCAGAAGTCTTTGGCAGTTGGTGAGTTAAGAAATAATGCAGATATTCCCTTGCTCTCGTGGGATTGTTAGCCAGATTATACATGCACGTATGGACGGTCAATGGCTTGACTGTGCTGTGATCCTGGCTAATGCTACACTTAGTATGGAGGGGAATCATGAGTGGTTAAACGATTTGACCTTGGGTTAGGATGGCCTGTCATCCATGCTAGTTACACAGAGGTGGATCTACAGTACAGAGCCCAGTCGTTGGTGTAATGGGTTTACTTTGAAGAACCACAGCAACAGCACCGTTTTGGGCTAGACTTTACTTGAATACTAATTAGTTGGTTATTCATGTTTTGTTTTTTTATCAGGACACACATGGATTAAGGACTGTTTCATTACTCCAGTATGTCTTAAAAAAATGATGACTAAGATACAGGACATGTGAAAACAATGTTAGGGTCATTACAGTGTTACTACACAGGTATCAGTGCAACTTCATGTTAAGTGTTCCCCCCTGTCCTGTCAGGTTTATGCTGCCCTGTCTTCAGCTTCGTAGTCCTGTAGGACCATTGACCCCCCCCACCCACTCATACTGTACAAACCCCCACAATGTCCCCAGGATGGGTGCTGTGTCTCTGGAGTTGTCTGGACATGGTCAGATTCACAACCACATGAATCACACAGAGCAACACTTGTCAAACACAGAAGTCAGTTGAGCATTGATTTAGATTATCTAAACGGAACATTCAAAATATGATATACGCTCGGAGGCTGTTCTTTATATTGCATACAGCCTACTACAGCGTATTATGTTTTGATCTCATTGTTATGAATCCATGAGCTGAAGTGGCTTAGGAGCCAGTCAACAAGGTAAGTAACCAATGACATGGATTCTTTCAGCATTGTTGAAAGGTTTTTGTTTTGTTTGTTTGTTTGTGTCTCCAGGGGTTTGGTAAACAAGTGGATGTGTCATACATCGCCAAGCATTACAACATGAGCAAAAGCAAAGTGGACAACCAGTTCTACAGTGTGGAAGTGGGAGATTCCACCTTTACAGTTCTCAAACGGTACCAGAATCTAAAGCCCATCGGTTCTGGGGCTCAAGGAATAGTCTGGTGAGTACTACCCGTCTTTAATGTTTCATTCTCATTTCGGTTGTGTAATGAATGGGAAATGGTTGTAGGGGAAATGAAGCTGCTGCACCTTTGTGATTGGCTGTAATGTGCAGGCAGATATTGGATGTTGTGTAATCCTTTGTTCTTGGAAAAGAACGTCATTGGACGGTATTTGTTGATTGACAGATCAAATCAGTGAGGAATGCCAAATGGACGTTTAGTGTAAAAAGAGTGAGGCGAAGATGTCAACCAAGAGAGCAAGTTTGGGCATGAGACACACACACACACACACACACACATACACACACACACACACACACTTACTAGATTGGCACTCTGGGGAATTTTTAACAAGCTCACTGAGAGACAGCTCATATGCATTGTAATTCACCTCACGCCAGCTCCTGTCAGACACAGAGGAACAATAGCCAAGACTTCACTTAAAGAAATGCCTTCCCTCCTTCTCTCCTTCACGCCTTCCCTCCTTCACTCCTTGTCAAAAGGCCAAATAGATCAGAGGACATTTCTGCCCTGATGCTTTGTCAATGTCACCGTCAGTCATTCGTCCTATATAATTGTGGAAAGGAAGGAAGCATATTGTGATATGGTGTCTTTCAAAATGATTGATGTCCTATCACTTTTTCTGTTCTCATGGATTTAGTATGAGGACTAATACATTGTTGTGTGATACATTTTTGGGAGTGAGCACGTAATATACAGTAGAGTAGAGAATATTTATTATACCTGAGGGCAAGCAGTCAATCCATGTGAGTCCAAATACACACAACATGTAGATCAGGGGAGGCTGGTGGAGGTAGAAATCAGAGGCCTCCACCAGCCTCCCCTGATGTAGACATAAAACACAAAACTCATAAAACACAAGACATATTGTCAATGATTTCTATTGAAATTTATGTGATGTCCTACATTCCTGGCTGCCTATGGCCTCCTCCTCTCTCCCGTGCCCCCTTCCCTTCCTGAGGCCATTTGATACATTTGCAAAGGAGCGTCGCTAGGCTGGGCCTGCTAATGCAGGGATTGGGAAACCAACCTAGTGGACCCTGCGTATTCATAGAGACAGACTAAACCAACCTAGTGGACCCTGCATGGCACAGAGACAGAACTAAACCAACCCAAGGCCGGCGGTGGCTATGGGCAGGGGTGGGTTCAGCCCACCCAAACGAGTGTCTCTCGGGGGATGCTGAGGGGGAGTGGTGTTGCTATGACAACTATGAACTCTGATGGCTCAGATTGCACACACATGGCAAGGCAAAGCAAGTAAAAGCACATACACGGTCCCACTGCTCGTGAAACATCACACACTCAAACGCATAACCTGCTCTAACTCGTGTATGGATTGGAACAAACTAGTGTTCTAAATGTTAATTTAGCTTCAGTTAAGTTTTTGTTAATTACGCTTAACTGCATTCGGTGCTATATTACGATCGTTCAATTCTTCTGGATTACTCTGTTCTGCGGGATGCATACTTCTGTTTCCCCTGTCGGAAATATGTCACTGCCAATGAGAGGGATGTTGTTTTTATCTCGCATGGTTTTAACACCTGGAAACCATCGACTGTATGCTGGTAGGTAATACACAGCTTAAAAAGAACCGATATTATGTCAAGAGCAATGGTGGTGTAGTTAAGTTTCTGTGTGTGAACGGGTTAGGGCTCCGTGGAACAACAGAAACCTTAAAGCGTGACCACCGGGACACCGATGCTGATGCTGCTGGTCTTTTTTTTTTTAATTCGTTTGAATATACCTTAGAGAAGGACGACAAGCTAGCTGATATTGCTAAGTGTATACCTAAAAATGCTAAGTACACCTCTAAGGATATTCAAAACAAGATTATTGAAACACTGGCAAACATGGTTCTTGGAGAGGTCAGGAAAAGGTATGCAAACGCTGACTCTGCAGGGTTTTGCATGAAACGTGATGGGACTAGGGAAAGGCGTAATGTTGAGAATTTGTCCATAATGATTCGGTTTGTATGTAATTCCATGCCAGCGGAGCATCTGATTGGGTTGCTTGACTTGCATCAACTTGATGCTGAAATATTAGATGTCCACTGAAATATTGAGACATCTCTCTGATGCTGGCTGTTATGATGGTGCATCGGTGATGAGTGGAGTACGAGGTGGTGTGCAAGCATTGCTTCAAAAGAAGCTTGCTAGATATATTCCATATATTCATTGTTATAACCACCAGTTACACTTAGTGGTTGTGCATGCCATGCAGGGTGAGCCATGTGCCAAAAGGTTTTTGGACCTCTCTAGTTCCCTGTATAACTTCTTCCATCACCACTATGTGTCAGAAAAGTATGATGCTCCTTGTCTCAAAAGTGCTTGAAATTCGAAAATTCAAAAATTACAACGCAGGTCAACTCCCTGTCCCGTTATTACAGAAACTATAGAATAAATTTCTACCTAAACTCTCCGTCTGGCCGTGCCACTTCATAAAGACACTGCACTGTTGAGGCAGATTAAATAACCTTATACAGACAGGATACGCACCAATGCAAAGCCTTATCCTGAAATCAACACTATTATGCAATCTGTTTCTGTTATGTAATTGGGAGACTTCTGCCGGTGAGGCTGAGGAATGTGGCGAGAGCCGGGGCCCGCTGAGGGGCTCAGTAGCTCTGTGTGTGTGTGATCCTCTTTCCTTAGTCATTCTGTTCTAAACGGGTGTGTTCCTGCCCCTGTGACCTGCAGCATGGTCAAAGCTCTTAGACACGCCATCTTAGGATGCATTAGGGGGTTGATGATGACATCATCATCTCTCGCACGGCTCCCTGAACGGTACTGATGTCTTACCGACGTCCCGATTGGCTCTGAGCTTTTCATGAACACTCGGCTGTTTCCATGGTCACACACCATCCTCTACTCACGTAACTTTGAAAGCCGTACCTCCCCTGCAACGCTTTGTGGGTTAGACTCCATTATTGATCACCAGGTGGCTTACAGTACACTTAAACTCCATGTCAGGTAGAACGTAGAGTGGGAGAGCTGAGTAGCCAAGTAGCCTGGAGTATATGGATTCATTCAGCTGAAAATCCTCACGTTTCACATTTTCTTGGCTGTAACTGAAGTTCATATGGCACTAACAGCAACCTCTGTAAAGACCAAAGTTCCAGAATGTTCCTCATTATTTCGGAGCCCCTCAGGCAAAATGTAATGCACTGCTCTGCTGTTTCAGAAATGGGTTCTTCTCCTCCTATGGTGCCATTCTGCTGAGTCAGTGTCTGGCCTCACTGTTGGCTCCAACAACTTCCAAAATTGAGTTCAGGGAGGAGAATGGGAGAGGGGGGTGGGGGGGCACTACTACTACTACTACTACTACTGTAGCCCCCCTCTGATCAGCCCACTACCACTACAGCCCACCATATATATATATTGTTATCCATACATTTTGCATCTGCTATAATGGTTTGAAAGTACAGTACAAGACATTTGTAGTATTCCCCTTTGTAGATCTCTGTGTTGTTTACCAGGAGATGAAAGCACTGAACCCTGGGGATTTAACTGAGAAATACTGGAAGGTATCAGATATGTGTTTTTATTTCATGTCTCCCATATCATCATCATCTTCAAAAACAAAACAAATATCTCCAATACCACCCCAGGTTTCAAACTGTTTTTTTTTGTCTTTACAATGATGTTGGCTCACAGAAATCTCAGCGGCTGCAGCGCCAGATGACTTGTAAGGCAGCACAGTAACAATAGGGAGGAATTCATTTATCATTCAAAAGGAGCTTGTCTCTTTAGCAGCGTTTGTGGCCGGGCCTGAACGAGTCTGCCGTGCCAGGTGTTAGGTAGCCAAAGGTGCTACCCTTTAAGCACCACTGTGTTGCCGTAGCAGTAGTAGCTAGTAACAATAGCAGCAGCTAGCCTATAACTCTAGTGTTAGTGTTATTATTATCCTGCTGACCCTAAGGCTGCTGTCACAAGCTCCAAATACTACACTCATACAGTATCAATCAGCCCTTACTGCATGTTGACCTTTATCTTAACCACATTTTTTTTCTTTTCTTTTCTTTTTTACTGCCTTTTTCTATTATTCCACACGACTGTTGTGTTGATGCAGTGGCCCTCTGGGTCGTATGGGCCAGTGCTTCTGAAAAGCTAGGACTTTATGTACAGGTACAGACATGACTAGGTATTTGATACCTGAATTACATAGTGAAATGGTAATTACACAATAACAACCTATTAATAAGGTGTATATATATATATATATATATATATATATATATATATACGTATTTATATCTATCTATCTATCTATCTATCTATCTATCTATCTATCTATCTATCTATCTATCTATCTATCTATCTATCTATCTATCTATCTATCTATCTCTCTTTCTATCTCTCTCTTGCTCTTTCTCTCTCTCTCTATGTACATATATATATATTTATTTTTTTATTATTTATTTATTTACTATTTTTTGTATTATTTTCAATTCATTCGAAAGAATGATTGTAGTTGCGAATCATGATGAATTATTTCGAGTAAGAACCAGCCAGTAGCATGTAGTAGCAGTAGCATGATGACCCTATGATTTCCTAGTAAACACTGTTGCAGATGCTAAGGCAACATAAACAGTGTCACAGTCCGGAAGATAAAGTGCCCCCCATGAAACATGAATTCCTCCAGCTACGGTTCCCCTGGGATGGCACGAACGGCAAAGGAAGCTGTTGGTTTGGCCTGCTGCAAGCCCCCTACACAGAACACCCAGACTTTACTAAAAGGCTTGAACAGTACAAGGAGCCCGTCCTCCGATTTCTACCTCCACCAGCCTCCCCTGATATATATATGTATGTGTTTGCTGCTACTGCCTTGTTCATGAGGAGACATGTTTTTCCTGAACGGAGAGGCTGCAGTGAGAGGGAGAGGGGGAGTGAGAGGGAGGAGAGGGGGAGGGAGAGGGAGTAGAGGGGGAGGGAGAGCAAAGTACTGTTGAGAGGGAGGGAGGGAGGGAGGGAGAAAGAGAGAGGGAAAGAGGGAGAGAGAAGTACTATAGAAATAGAGGGAGGGAGGGAGATGAAGAGAGAGAGGATGAGGGACGAGAGGGGGAGGGAGAGAGTGGTACTGTAGAGAGGTAGGGGGGGAGGGAGGGAGGGAGGGAGAGAGTGGTACTGTAGAGAGGGAGGGGGGAGGGATGGAGGGTGTAGCATTCTTGCCCTCCCTGGACCGATGCTTCTAAAAGCAGAGCTTTGATGACATCATCTCCTCACCACTCGGTCACAACAGAGCGTCACACTCACTGTCTCTCTCCCTCTCTAAACCACCTGTCATCGCCATGACAACAAGTGCCCATAACCCCAGGACGGTACCCCTGTTCCCACGTTACCCGTTGCCTCATGAGTGATGAAGCAAAGAGTCTGGTTCTTCATCAGTATGTGTGAACGTAGCCCACCGTTGACGCCTGGTGACTGGAGTGTTCACACTCTGACGTGACGAATGACCAGTCAGTCAAAGAGAGCTTCCTCTTTCTTTAAGCCCATTGTGGCTGTGGTTAGCATGTTGGCGTTGGGACCAAAAGGTTCCTGTGTTCAATTCATACCACACGTTGACAACATACCCCATGAATTTGCTTCCGTAACATTCTCTCCAACCTCAAAATGATATCAAGGCACTCACATGTGTACATTAAAGACAGGTCACACTACACTGAAATAGTTTGTTAAGATTCACCTGTATCACCCAAAGGAGTTTCAGCTAGTTGCTCTCTCAGTTGTACAAAGAGCAGACACCATAGTAGCTGTTGCCCCTGTTATGCAGTTTTCACAGCTACCCTGGGTCCCAGCTCTTTATGACATTTTGGACAGGCTAATATGTCTGATGGAAATTTAGCTCTCTCTCTCTCACTCACACACACACACACACACACACACACACACACACACACACACACACACACACACACACACACACACACACACCCTCTAGGGATAAGGGGTGTCAGCATGCAGCACTGTGTTAAATGCTCACAGTCATGGTGTTTTTTTCAATATGTCATGAGGGTGAGGAAGTCAATAGTTGCTCATAATAGGGAGTGTGTACCTAGCTACATAAGCTATTTCTAATGGAGCTATTCCTTACCGCTGAACAGCCTGTCTCTTAGCAGTGTATTGAGTTGCAGCTGAAAATATTATTATAAAATGGCTGCCTCAATTTTGCCTGATCTGAGAGAAGTCAATAATGTATTTCCTTCCTCCTTCATGGTGTTGGATCAATGTCGACCCGGGTGAAGGTTGTGTTCATGTTCCCGACCCATTCTGAATAAATACAAGATGATGTGATAGATTTTCTCTGCCATCAAAACTTTGTCATCATCAATCCATTTACACTGTACCAAGGGATGTAATAACAGTTAGTCATACAGCAGTATACATAGTTCCATATTGCATTCCTTGCACTGTACTCCCTATGCAACTGGATTGTCAGCACACATTGTCCACACTGACCATGGCCTCAAGGCCAAAACTAGGGCCTTTATTTTCACTCTCTACGAAATAACTCAAAGACAAACTCCTTAACTCTCTTTTTTGCGTGTTTCAGTAATGATACTTACGCTGTTTTCAACGAAATATCCTGCTTATGTCATAGCTTTTTAGAATTTGCTCGTCACACAGTTTCCAGTCATGGTTCGGTGTCTTACTGGTGGTCCCTGTTGTCCTCCTGTCTCCGTCTCTGCAGTGCCGGGTACGATGCCGTCCTGGACAGAAATGTGGCAATCAAGAAGCTCAGCAGACCCTTCCAGAACCAGACCCACGCCAAGAGAGCCTACAGGGAGCTGGTGCTCATGAAATGTGTCAATCACAAAAACGTGAGTGTGTCCGTCGCCCAAACGTTCAAAACGTCAGAACGGTTACGCCGACACCACTGTCACCCTACGACAAACAGGCCCAGGAATGGTTTGAAGTACTTTGGGGTAAATAACAGATGGTACTGTTGGGTGTTTTGGTTTGTATTTGAGTAGTCCTAAAAAAGGATTCCCTATACAGAGAGAGAGAGAGAGAGAGAGAGAGAGAGAGAGAGAGAGAGAGAGAGAGAGAGAAAGGAGATAGTGATGATCAGACACGTCTGAATTCCACGCCTGGGGAAATGTAGAGGATGGAAAATGAGGGGGGGGGGGGGGGGGGGTAAAGGGAGCTCAGAGGCATGGATGTGATTCTCACACTGCAGCAATCCCCAGCAATCCCCACTGTATATCCTATCAACTCTCTGTCTCCCTGTCTCCCTCTCATATCTCCCTCTCCCTCTCCCTCTCTCTCTCTCATTCTCTCTCTCATTCTCTATGTCCACTACCTGTTTGTGTCCCCCCCCCCTCTCTCTCTCTCTCAGCAGTGTCCTTGATCAGGGTTACTTCCACATATCTCCCGAGTCCCTCTCTACTCTCATGCTCACATGCACGACTGGTGATGGTGTTGGTGTGTGTGTGTGTGTGTGTGTGTGTGTGTGTGTGTCTGTGTGTACAGATGGGGTGTTTCCATTTGAGCTATTCCTTTTTCAAAGTCATTCCCTGGTGTGGGCTGTTTCTGCAGCACTGTGGCCTGTTTGGTTTTGAAGGTAGAAAAATAAAAACATAGCCATATTGTATGCACCTAATATGTTTAAAACATTGACATTCAGGTGATTCTCAGTGGTGTATTATTATTTAAATGAAGAAAAACACCCAGCAGAATTGACAATAACATGAATGTTTACCTGTTTCTTTCAATTCTCTTTCTTTTCCAGATCATCAGTTTATTAAATGTTTTCACACCACAGAAATCCCTAGAAGACTTCCAGGATGTGTAAGTACAACCAACACTTTCAGACTTAGAGCAGGTCGCCAGATTACCAATACCGTATTCAAGGAGAATCCTTACTTCCATTTAATCTGACATTTAATCTGATTTGAAAACAGACAAGAAGGATTTTAGTTTGTACATCCAAGACTCGTATTAAAAACCCACGTCAGCCACTTTCGCTTCCTCGCTTTTGTTAAAAAGAAAAGAAAGGCTCAAAGAACGAGTGGTGACGTTAGCCATTCACAGAGCTATTTTGGAAAGTAACGGCAGATACGGCAGAGCCAGGTGCAATTCTCAATAAAATGTGTCGAAAGGTTGTTTGACTCAGTTGCAGAAAAGCTCAGAGGGGTTCAGAGGGTTATATTTAACTCTGGGTGCAGTGGGTGAACATTTACAAACTGGCTAGCCACATCGCACTTCACACAGGTTTTAGGAGAAGCTAAGAAAATAGAATGTATCGCCCAAAATACTCACACTTTGACCTAAATGGCCATTTTTTTACTTGAATCATTGTACAATAACATTGTGCAGAACCAGGATGTCATATATCAGCAAAAAAAAACCCGTCAAAATGACGAATGTTGGCTTTTAAATTCGGTCGGTATTAGGGGAGTACCGCACCGGATGTCTTGTCAGGAGATGTGGTCGTGTAATTTGAAGCTGCTTTTCTTGGTCGTGAATGATGAATGAACGTGTTCAGGCCTATTTTTAGAACGATCAAAGAAGCACTGCAAAGGAACGCTTGCTTGTTTTAGGCAGTTAACTTGAGTCTTTACCTGCAATACATCTGATTCCTCTGTGTTTTCGAATGCAATACAAGTAGGCTACATAATGCAGTTATGCCGTCTTTAATAAGGAGCCCTGAGCTGTTATTAATGCTTATTGCATGTTTAAAAACCATTTCAACACCTTTGTGCAATGCATTATGATTATCTAGCCTCATTGGAGCTGTGAGCTCTGATGAATGATTCTGGTCCTATAATGCACAATGGAATGATAATCGGTACTTCCATGAGTGGCCTGAGTCTGTGCATTCATAATGCCTTATCGATAGGTGTTTCAAAGAAAGTGATACCATAAATCCCAGATGTGAAAGTGTATGTCCCCCCCCCTCTCTCTCCTCTCTCTCTCCCTCCATCCCTCTCCCCCTCTCTCTCCTTGCTCTCCTCTCTCTTCCTCCATCCCCTCTCTCTCTCTCTCCTTGCTCTCCTCTCTCTTCCTCCATCCCCTCTCTCTCTCTCTCTCTCTCTCTCTCTCTCCTTCCACCCCCCCACTCTCTCTTTCTCCTCTCTCCCTCCACCCCCCCCCCCCCCTCTCTCTTTCTCCTCTCTCTCAGGTACCTTGTGATGGAGCTGATGGATGCCAACCTGTGCCAGGTGATTCAGATGGAACTGGACCATGAGAGGATGTCCTACCTGCTCTACCAGATGCTGTGTGGCATCAAACACCTGCACTCAGCTGGCATCATCCACAGGGTGAGACGCATGTGCCCACCTCGGACCTGGGTTAGGGTTAGGGTTAGGACCTGGGACGCCACCTGTGGCCATGTAGCCATTGACCTTTATGCTGTACAATTTGACTGGATACACTCATGTCACATGACAGCACATGACATAACATCACATAACACGACATAGCATGACAGGACATCACCAGTCACATGACAACACATGGCATAACATCACATAACACGACATGACATCATCATGTCATGACATCAGTAAATATCACCTGTGAACAGGTAAACACACTGCAGCCCCTCCCGTGGAGCTCTGTCTCTCTAACCGCCATCTTTGTTGTTGCCTTCTCCTTGTAGGACCTGAAACCCAGCAATATAGTGGTCAAGTCCGATTGTACGCTTAAAATTCTGGACTTTGGCCTGGCCAGGACCGCAGGCACAAGCTTTATGATGACCCCGTACGTGGTGACGCGGTACTACAGAGCCCCAGAGGTCATCCTAGGCATGGGCTACAAAGAGAACGGTATGCCGAGTATGTTCGAAAACTTTAATACTATAATAACACTCTAGTCATCATTTGAAACTTCAATACTATAATAACACTTTAGAGTAATCATTTGAAACTTCAATAGGATAATAACACTTTAGAGTAATCATTTGAAACTTCAATACTATAATAACACTTTAGAGTAATCATTTAAAAGTGCACTAAACTGTCTATAACTCACTGTCACCCCCGCTGACACAAAATGAACGTTCACTTGCTTTTCCTGTCCACTTGCTGTATTTATTATCTGGGAGCCTTTAAAGGGGCAATCTGGGATTGGTACATCAATTTTGGGACTTGGGATATTAATGATATATAGCCATTGATTCTTGACGAATATTACTTATATATGCCTTATGAGGTTAGCAACTGTCTTACCCGTGATATAAGCTTGTTGTGTTGTAAACAAACACTTTATAGCTTCAAAACATGGTTAAAACACATGATTGAAATCACTTTGGTCTCATGGATGGTCAGTCATGGCATCCACAGCTCCGTCGATGAATTTGAGAGTGATGACATTTCTCCAGCCCCATCCCTCAGCTGTTGAGTGGCAGGGAGACCGCTTTGTTATTGTTTGAATCCCAGATTGCCCCTTTAACATCTAATTTGCCTCTCTAACACCTTCCTTGTGGCATAGTCCAGTATTTTTCATTTAAATATGGAGAAGAAGCAACAAAATCATGAGGCAGTGGGAGGCTTATAAGAGGCCCTCCACTGCACAGAGTAAATTATGTGTAAATAAAGCTTTACATCCATAAACTACCAGGCCGAGGTTTACGACTCTGTGGCTGTGTGATGTATTTGAATGCTAACCGGGCCGATGGCTCGATAGCCGTACACGTGACATTAATACACTACACGTGGGGCTTGCGGGTTGGAAGGTTATGGATTTCCTGCCACTAGTCAGGCCCCCGGAGGCTCCCTATCTCTCTCTCTCTCTCTCTCTCTCTCTCTCTCTCTCTTGATCACTGGAGGAGTAATTATTTGTCCGCATGCTGCTCTGTCTCTCACTAATTATTTCTCTGAGTCGGAATAACAGCCACATTCTAATCACTATCTGTTTCCCCCCTATCCCTGTCCTGTCCATGGGGTCTGTCTAACGCTAACCTTCTGCTTTCTCTCTCTCTCTCTCTCTGTCTCTCTCTCTCTCTCTCTTTCTCTCTCTCTCTCTCTCTCTCTCTCTCTCTCTCTCTCTCTCTCTCTCTCTTGTCTCACTCTCTCCCTCTGTACCTGCAGTGGATATATGGTCGGTGGGGTGCATTATGGGAGAAATGGTGCGCCACAAAATCCTGTTCCCTGGCCGGGACTGTATCCTTAAGATCTGATAATGTTTGCATGGCCAATCAATCAATCAATCAGTCAATCAATCAATCAATCAACAACAGCTGTGCAGGTCATGTGTTGTACTGGATGCATTGTTTGTGCAGGTGTTTTGACGTTAAATGATTTACAGAGAGAGAGTACATTGAATTTGGAGAAAGAAACACAGCAAAATAAATGTCTGTTGCTAAAAAAATAGCTACTAAAAATAGCTATAGCTATAGAAGAATCTGAAATGAACCTTTGATAAGAATTTATGCCATCGACAGATAAGTGTCATTTTTGTCATATTTGTTGTTTGACTGAGCATAAAGCTATACTCTATAAAGCAGAAGAAGCCTGAGGGAACACAATGTCCTGCTACAGTTCCTGCTGAAACATTTAGTTGAGGTGGTTAACGTATTTGGTTGGTACAGTGGATAGAATCAGTTCATTGTGGGCCCACCATTTCTACAGATTAACTTTCTACAGGGAATTTTATTTTCTTCATCTCAGTGTCCCTGAAGGTGAACCTGGCCTGTTCTCCTCTGTTGGGTACAGAGTTGTAGCTCTAGTGACTCTAACCAAGCTGTTATAACACCTTGCTGGCTTTATAACACCTTTATAACACTTCTAATACCGCCATTATCTTTAATGCTCCATCCAAACTGTACAGTAACCTCGAAAATAATACTTGTCCTTACTGCAAATCCTGTCTTTTACCGAATTGCTCGAAAAAATAATGATGATGTGTTGACAAAGCTATGACTCTGCCCCGTGTTCAACCTCCTGTTTTGGCACACCGTTTGCAGTGTGTGTGAGTATGTATGCCAGTCCGTAAGTGGGATATTTCTGTAGCTGTGTGTGTGGTGTGTGTTCATACAGTGTGTGGTCATGCACTAAACCCCCAGGTTAGCATTCTCAGCAGGAGACGAATGGGCCCCCTGTTGCTAATTGGAGGGCTAGCGATAATTAGCATTCAAGCTTTGAGGGTACATGGGCATGCTGGAGTATGTGCTGCCTCGTACACAGTTATTACAGCCAGTAAGTCATTCATTTATTCAGTGGTAATGGTTGAATATCATTTACAGTGGTTCCTCAGTAGGGCAATGGAAGATGTGTGCTGAATTCCAAAGTGAGTGCATTTTAAGGACATTGTGTCATCTGGCCTATGAGAAACTAAATGCCAATCAAAAGATGCTTGAGTGAAACATTGCTGAAATAAAAATGAACTTCTCTCCGGATGACCTTGATTGGTGTTTAGTTTCTCATAGGATTCGTCCCATTTTCATATCTCGATATCATTCGGAGTGGGTGCAGATCATAGCATCCAAATTCTCTTTAAAAGGGATCTCATGGAGTCACGTTGAAGGCACCCCAACGAGGAGCGTGGGTGCGGTGTGGTACTCTGGGTACGGTACAGCATGTGAAAGAAGACAGCTGTAGTCCTGGTTATACATCATTGAACATGCAGTCCTGCTCTGCAAGCTTAATGCACCAGATTGCTCCAGTAGAGAGAGCCCTGCACTCTCTGGTCCCACCACGAATCTTAACGTCTTCAACCCGCAAACCCTTAAACTCTCACACATCATCATTACTGTTACTGTTACTGTACGTCAGCGAGGTGACTCGGATATCTGGGTGCATATATTGTGTCCATTCTGTTACCAACATAACAATGCTCATTGATGTCAAAGCACACACTGTACTTAATCTGTATGTGCTACTGAATAACTGTTAGGATTATCTGTGTTGGTCATATAGCCATTGACCATGGAGATACATTACTCACCTACAGAGGATTTTTACACCTTGTTGAGTGGTTACCAGGAGATGGTTCACTGCCTCCAGGCTACAGCTTTGAGAGAATAGGAGTGGGTGTT
>NC_139659.1:1512008-1542008 GCF_951799395.1 Argentina silus
GTTACCCATACAGGTGAATGCAAAACACACCATGCCGAGAGGAAAGGAGATCTCAGAGGACATCAGGAAGAGGGTAGTGAGAGCACATCAGTCTGGGGAAGGCTATAAAATCATCTCAACAAGATTTGAGCTCCATCAGTCGACTGTGAGGCAAATCATTTACAAATGGAGAGCATTTAACATGACAGCAACTCGGCCTAGAAGGAAGTGGACGCCCTTCCAAAATATCCCCAAGAGCCACAAGAAAAATAATGAATCAGGTTAAAGCCGACCCAAACATAACATCTAGAGATTTGCAGACCTCCCTTGCTGCATCTCAGGTAACTGCATGCTTCGACAATAAGAAGAACACTGAATCGAAATGGCATTCATGAGAGGGTTGCTAGGAAGAAGCCTCTGCTGTCAAAAAAGAAGCTAACTGCCTGTCTTAACTTTGCCAGAGACCACCTGGACAAGCCTGAAGATTTCTGGAAGTCTGTTCTCTGGACAGATGAGTCCAAAATGGACCTTGTTGGTCACAATCAAAATCACTATGTTTGGTGAAAACCCAACACTACCTAGCACCAAAAGAACCTTATCCCAGTAGTCAAGCATAGTGGTAGGAATGTCAAGATCTGGGGCTGCTTTTCCTCCTCTGGACCTGGATGACTCTACATCCATGAATTCTGAGGTATACCAGGAGATTCTTGAACAGAACGTCAAGTCACCAGTCAAGGAGCTAAAGCTGGGCTGAAAATGGGTCTTCCAACAAGACAACGACTCCAAGCATTCAAGCAAATCTCGTAAAGAATGGCTCAGGAGAAAGAAGATTTGTGGTTTGGATTGGCCAAGTCAAAGTTCTGACCTAAATCCAATCGAGATGCTGTGGCAGGACTTGAAGCGGGCAGTTCATGCCAGACACCCCTCAAACCTCACTCAATTGGCTGAGTTCTGTAAGGAGGAGTGGACAAAAATCCCTCAAAACAGATGTCAGACACTGATTAGTGGCTATACAAGAAGTTATCGCTGCTAATGGAGGTGCCACAAGCTATTGACCGAAGAGGTTCACATATTTATGAGGAGTTTTTGTAAAATAAACCACTTTCGTTAAATAAACTTATATCATATTTTTTTGTTTGTGTCCTTTATTTGGAATGTCTTTATTATGAATTGGGGTTTAGATAAAGATTTGATCTTAAAAGAAGTTAATTTTAATATTTTATACAAAAATAATGACCATCCCTGTAGGGTTCACAAACTTTCAAGCAGCACTGTACATACATATACAAAATCTCACTTTTCAGTGGAGAATAAAATCTGTTCTCCTCAGGAGAGTTGTGTAATTATGAGTATAGTTGTTACATGAACATGACAGGCATTACACACACCTTCACTCGAATGATTAACACCTTTGTTAATTAGGAAGTATTGTATGAATATGCTAAGTTACTCTGTGTAAATGTTTATATCTAATTTGTAGCATGTCTCATTTTAGTTAATCAAACTGCAAATGAACAGAAGATGACATCCTATGAACTGTATATGATGATGTTAGTCCTTGTAGTACATAGAGTATGTTAATGATGATGATATTTGATAAAGTACAGATATAACATAATTATGTTATATAGACATAATGATATTTTCCGTGTGCGGCGTTACGACCTCCCTCAACACACCCTCTGCTGTTCTTTCCTCCTCTTTATTGCATTTCATGCTGATGAAGGCCAGAGATCTCGTCCAAATATCAATGGTAAATAAAACCCTGTCCTACCTCAAGGAAATGTCTCGTACAGTACATACAATAGAGCACCACAAACATGACCAAACATGACCAAACATGACCACAAACATGACCAAACATGACCAAACATGACCAAAAATGACCACAAACATGACCAAACATGACCAAACATGACCAAACATGACCAAAAATGACCAAAAATGACATAACCCAAACATGACCAAACATGACCAAAAATGACATAACCCAAACATGACCTAATCATGACCACAAACATGACCCAATTATGACCAAACATAACATAACCCAAACATGACCAAACATGACCCAAACATGACCACAAACATGACCAATCATGACCAAACATAACATGACCCAAACATGACCAAACATGACCCAAACATGACCACAAACATTACTCAATCATGACCAAACATGACAGTCACTGCACAATCATAATGAATTGGTCTTAGCTGTACTTGATACTGTTAGTACAGAAAATGTTGTAGACTGATAGTGTGCATGTCTATCAGGCTTTCTTCTGATCTGTCAGACTGTGTCCATACTGTCAGACTGTATCCATGCAAAGGGGAGAGATCTTTCTCTCCAGAGGGACTATATAGACAGTATGATGATAGAACTGCAGTAAACCATGCTATTATTTCTTAAAAATCTAGATTTCATATCTATCTATCTATGCTCTTGTGTTGCATCAAGCGTTTAAAGGTTTGGAATTGATAAACACATGCTAGAAAATGTACAGTATTCATATACACAGACAGTATACTGTACAAGTGTTTGATGCCATTCCTCATTCCATTCCATGCATTACAATGAGCCCATCCTCCGATTTCTACCTCCACCAGCCTCCCCTGGTATTCTATCTATCACCATGTACCTTGAGATACAGTTAAACAAACCAGTATGCTAAGGATAAGCCTTTGACCTAGGTCTTGATTCTTCTACGTTTCAAACATTATATACAAAGATATAGAAATTCTTGGAAGCGGCTTATACTGTAAGAGTAGCCCAGTGCCTGTGTGGGAGGTGGTGTATTAACTCCATTCCAAGGTTGACGATCAATGAGATTTATGTGCTGCCATATCAAGGTAATGTCACCCAGGTTGACAGTGAAGGGGGGGTATACCCGCTGTGATAATGTCAGTTGAGGGCATTAGTGTATACTAAGGAGATAAGGAGAGTTGACGTGTGTCAGTCAGTGTGTGTGTGCATTGTTAAGATGACAGCCCATTGGATGACGTAATGACACAATCAGATGGCGTTGTGGGAGGTTGCTGGACAGCCCAGAGGAGCTGCTGTCCGTCTCCTGGTTAATCTCAAAATAATCCCAAAGGGCCGCTAGATGTGCTTGGTCGTGATTCTGTCAAAGTAGATTTAATACTTCATTGATTGTAGTATGCATTTTCATATTGATTCACGATTTATGTGGTTTCCAGGCAGATATGGAGCAGCTTTAAAGCCACGTTGTCCGCCTGGTGTAGAAATGTACCTTCATTCAGAATTATGCCGAGTTCATTCATACATTTAGATATCCAAAATGCAATCACATTATTTCGAAAAATGAAACGTATTTAGGGAATGTTTGTGTAAACCAGTAATCCTCCATCCGTGACCTCAGTTTCACTTCTACTCATCCGAACCCACATCTGTACCTTCCCATTCTGAGGTCCCATAGTCATGTCAGACTCCTCCCTCCTCTACCTGTCTGTATTGAAAGGGATTTACTATGTAAACTATGTGGTTGATGCATGGAGAAGGTCCACCACTTCTGTTATAATAACTATATCAGTCATTTTGCTTTTTTATGTTATGCGTTTTGATCTGAATCCTGAAACTCCAGATGCCTGCGTGACTCGAACTGTAGTGCAAACCTTCTGTTGATATTCAACTTTGAGTTCAGTGGTTTTCAAGTTGGAAGCCTTTGGTTCCTATGACACATTTTGTAAAAAAAAAAAAAAAAAAAAAAAAAAAAACTGTCATATAATTTAACTGGTAAACATTAGCTATCACTCATCTCCGTGTTATTGATCCTTAAATGATTCGAACTTTTGAAAAGAGTGTATGCTGATGATAGCTTGTTGTTGATAGGTGATCCAAAGCCATGTTAGACAGATACAGATACGACCTCTGTTTCTCCCTCCAGCCTCCTCCTGCTATTTACGACAAGCAGCTGGATGAGAGAGAACATTCCATCGATGAATGGAAAGGTAATGACGTCACACGTCTGTCTGAGCGGCCTGGCCCAGCCACTTTGGCAGTATTGTATATATTCTTATATTAGCTCAATTATATATTGTATTATGCTTTAAATTGAACTATCCCTTTAATTGTTTACTGTTAGTGTTTACTGTATAAAATGTATGGTCTGGGGCTGTCCAACTGGAGATGCAATCTGCAATCCTCAGTATCCTCAACCAGTATTGACTCAATTGTATTGCGTACTGTATTTAGTTTCCAAGACAGGTCAATGATGCCTGATTTCTTATCCATTTTTCTGATTGTGTTTGTGCACAAACTTTTCCAATTAGCTTGAAGTAGCTCTCTGTGGTAATTAATGAGAAGAAAGACATTGGGGCAAAGGAGACATTGATCTCTCTCTCTCTCTTGCCTTTTAATCACTCTTTTTTCTCCCCAACTTCTTCTCTGGCTCGTAGAACTCATCTACAAAGAGGTGATGAACTTTGAGGAGAGGACGAAGAATGGCGTGGTGAAGGGACAGCCCTCTCCTTCAGGTACTCTCAGTGCATAACCTAATCGCTCTGTAAGTGAATTTAATCAACTAATTGGGTTTGTCTTGTACCAGAGAAATCCATTGTGCGTTGACCATGTGTCTTTGTCCGCCATCTTGTCTCCGAGACAAATAGAATGTGTGAAGCAGTCTATGTATGTTTTAGTTTTTCAAACGATAGATTAGAGAAAGTAAGATTTATTCGACTGATTCTGTATGTATATGGATAAAAGGTTTGAAACGTGTTATGTGTACTGAGAAAAATCATAGTTGTGGATCAATCACAATATTTAAATATGTTGCTGTCGCCTAATCCATGGGCTAGATCATTGTATTGTACAATATTTTCACATCTGTGTATGCACATGCCATGATTTAAGGCTGGGGTCCTTGGTCCAAATTCCCATTAAAAAAAAATCAGTATCTCACACTCTGAATTGATCTTTGCAGTTAAGTGTTGTTCAATATTATCTGCCTAGATAAAGATGCCAATGTTTACCAAATCAGCTGTCATTCTCTTGGATGACCATTGGAGGGCAGTGTAGAGTCATGTTGGTGTTGATAGCGCGATGGCGTCTGTCCAGGCTCTATTGCTGAGAAGGGAGAACAACTTGCTTTGGTCCACCGCCTTCGATATTTTTGCGTATAGAGCGTTTTCAAACCAAGTCCTATGCCAGGCTGGACAGTATTTGGGGCTGTTCAGATGGGAAGGCATGCCTCCCTGCAGGCTCTGTTCAGGACAGAGAGTAAGCTGCTGGCCAGCCATTGATTTAATCCGCAGTGCGATAGCTCTCTCTCTCTCTCTACCTCTACCTCCCCCTCTCTCTCTCTCTCCATATTTCCCTCCTTTCTCTCGCTCTCCCTCTCTCTTTCACACCCCTCTCTCTCTCTCTCTTCTCTTTCCCTCACTTTGCTTCTCACTCCCCCGGCTCATTCTCTGACCTGCCTCTCTCTCCTCCTCTCTCTCTCTCCTCCTCTCTCTCCTCTCTCTCCTCCTCTCTCTCCTCAATTAAGCAGATGGGTTGCCCCGTGCAGAGTAGACGCAGTGCAGCTAAAGAGCCCCAGACTAGTTCACAGCAGTACGAGGCATGTAGTTAGGCTTAGACGTAAAGAACTAGTTTCTACATTCTACATTTTTTACATTTTACTCCGAGGACTAGTTTCACATTCTACATTCTACATGTCTACATTCTACATGAAGTACTTGTTTCTGCATTCTACATTTCACTTCGAGAACCACTTTCACATTCTACATTTCTACATTCTACATTTTACATAGAGAACTAGTCTCACATTCTGTGTATCTACACTCTCCATCGAGGACTAGTTCTGAGCGACCTGGGACATCGAATGTCATGTTATTAAGATGAAAGGATAAAAAAAAGGTTTTATTTGTTGGCTACTACTCTCTGTATGGCAGTTTGATGTTACCATTGCTTCATGAGAGGACAGAATGTGAGCATAAAACATTCAGTTAGTGTAAGAGCACTCTGTTTATTTGAAGTTAGCTGTGACCGTGGTGTTTGTGTGTCTTCAGAATTGCTTTGAGGTGTAGGTCGGATAGGTCACTTTTGACAGAAGCTCTCTAAAAATCAGATAAAATCTGATTGTGTTTGCCTTTAGGGAATGATATCCATAGCAGTGCAGTAGTACCGCCTGCGTAAGCACCTTAAGACCTCTCCACTGCGTCTGAGTAAACCTGTGACTCTGGAATCAGATACAATCGATAGAGGCCATCAATTCTGGTTTGCCTCCTGTTTTATCGGAGGTCAGTTGAAATGGCTACCACAGCAACAGACACATAAACTACCACTGTCCTTTAAGCAATCTCCTCCCACAGCAACAGACACATAAACGGGAGATTTATGGTCAGCCTGGGGCACCCTACACGTCCTTTTGCACAAATCACTGGACTATTGGGATTCTCTAGACCGAAAGTTATCGTTTTAGCAAAGCCCTCCACTTGCTTTTGCTCTTGAGTGGCTTCAGGACTTCCATGTAGCAGTGGACATGAACACTATGACACCGCAGAGTGAAGGATTATGAGAAAGAAATATTGGCAGTATATCATGGGAGGCTGGTGGAGGTAGAAATCGGAGGACGGGTTCATTGTAATGCATGGTACGGAATAAGGAATGGTATCAAACACGTGTTTGATACCATTCCTCATTCCATTCCATGCATTACAATGAGCCTGTCCTCTGATTTCTACCTCCACCAGCCTCCACTGGTAGTGCCTGTATGTTATATCCTACAGTACATTGCAAAATGAACCAGAAATTCCCTCTTTCCCACATATCCTATTTTGTGTGTGATAGTAGTCCTGTCTGTTCCTCCTCTGTCTGATGTGTTGTCACCTAAGACTGTGTACCACCGACTCAAAGCCAAGCGTAACTTTAACATTACAACCCGTCTGCTCTGGGGAGATAGCATGGACCTCTGACAAGAACAAAACCTGATCTTTGTACCTGTGTGATGTTCTCTTTACTTTTCAATTCTGCTCTTTAGAGGAGATGATCCATCATGCCTTTGTTTTGTTCCTGGGTTTATAAACTGCAGTGTCGTAGACAGATAAGTGCTGCTCTATCCAGTGCTGCTGGCTCTGAAGGGCCCGTCTCAGAGATTATAAACCGACTCCATGAGATTTCAATTTTGCTTCGACTTGAGATTAAATTGCCCGATCTAACTCTCACACGGAAAGATAAACGACCTCCTCGCTTTCTCATATTTGAATAAGACGTTGGGGAGAGAGTCCTTTCAATCGACCAATTTGGAACTCGAGTTTATCATGGCGAAAATCGCCCCGTTGGATCAGTCCTTTTATTAAACACTTTATATTTTCACTTTGACGTGCTCCTGAATATTAGCATTTTGGAATATTAATGAGGCTTTTATGAAACTTGTAAGTATTCAGTACATAACTGTCCGTTCACTCAACTTTTCCTTCAAGATGATTGGATAATAAGATGGATAAGATGGATAAGCCTATTGAGAAAAATGTGCCTTGAAAATGTAATATGTGGCACAGAAACTCCTGTTATGAATGTGTTAGAAGGGCCTGTTATGAATGTGTTAGAAGGGCCTGTTATGAATGTGTTAGAAGGGCCTGTTATGAATGTGTTAGAAGGGCCTGTTATGAATGTGTTAGAAGGGCCTGTTATGAATGTGTTAGAAGGGCCTGTTATGAATGGCTAGCATTAACAATGTGTTCCATACATAGGCCTACGATGCATCACAGGAGCCTATGCAGCCTCAGCATGTCTGCTTTAGTAGAAATTCATTCATCCCCATCTAGTGGTAAGAAGCTGCTTGTCTGAACCATTATTGCAGCACTCTGTCCCCTCTGGAGCTAACATGGTGGTTCATCCACTGCCATGTTTCTGTCAGGGCTCTTTCCTGGACACAGATTAAGACTAGTCCTGACCCGGACTAAATAACATGTTCAGTAGTAAATCTCCATTGAAAAATTGTTTTATTGTTCTATTTAGTAAATTTGTAAATTTGTTATTGCTATTTTGTTCATATTTTGCTATTTTGTACATTTTTTGTCAATATCTGCTATTGTTTTTAATGTCCCACGCACCAACCTCACCAAGTCAGTTTCCTGTATATGCAAACAATTATTCTGATTCTGAATTCTGATATATTTTTACTCTTAATGTTTACTCTTTTTACGCTCAATCTGTGTCAGGTCTCAGTGTATGACTTGCTGTAGCTTGAAACAGCTCTACAGGGTTAGCCTATGGACGTCATCGAGAACAACACTGAACCGGGTTCAGCAGTAGGTCAATTGGGTCTTTTTTTTTTTTAAAGAATCAATCAAACTGCTAGAATGTCTCTTTCATCACGCAAGGCAGTTGAGGTGTCATCTCCTCCCAGGCAGCGTGCAGAGGGACGGGGCATGGATAGAGGGACCTTGGACAGTGGACCCCAGCCTTAACTCACCCCCCCTCTCATTCCTGACACTGTGGGTGTTGTGGTGGTGGGCTGTTTCTTGTTTATCGTTTGTGTTTCTATCTGTATTTACGTCAGGGGTTGTGGTGGCTTGGTCAGTTTTTCCCCGGGGCTCTTTTTCGTTGTAACCCCCTGCTGCTGTTGATTCCCTCAGCGCAGGTGCAGCCGTGAACAGCAGCGAGAGCCTCCCTCCGTCCTCCTCCGTCAACGACATCTCCTCCATGTCCACCGACCAGACCCTGGCCTCAGACACCGACAGCAGCCTGGAGACGTCCGCAGGACCCCTCGGTTGTTGCAGGTGACTAGCCGCTTGCCTGCGCAACCCAATGTTCTTCAGAAGGTGAAGTCCCCCCCCCAACCAACCGGCAGACAGAAACTAAAAACAACGATATTCAAAAACGACAATAAAAGAGGAAAAAATTGATAAGGGAATATAATTAAGGATCAGAAATAAGAAAAAGCCTGCGCATTTTCATTCAGTGAATAAAAACAAAAGTATAAAGAAAAACTAATAAAACACGCTGAAATATCTATATTTATGAACTTCTAGTTGCTTTGCTTATATCCCCCACCCCCCCTTAAATGGCATAAAAAAAAACATACATGCTTAATCGGGCATCTTTCTGTAAAGTGTAAATTGACTGGCTGGTACCTGATACCTTGCAAGCGTCTGTGCTTCAGTGGATGTGGCAAGGTGGGCACTTTTGATCATGACTATTGTACTATATAAACCTCCACTCACTTTAGCCCTCCCCCTGTGTGATGGTACTGCTATGATTTACCCTCCAGGCGCGGTCCTGGAGGGTCCCACCCACCCCCCTGTGAGATTGACAGATAGGTGTGTTTGTATGTGATTATTCCCAGGGGAGAGCGCCAGAACAGCGCCCCCTGTCTTTTGTAAATAATGTAATTCTGTACAGCTGCGAGGCACACGGAGTGGGACTGACGGCCAGTACTGGAAGTTCAAGCACACCTTGCCACATCACCGCTTCCACCTTAGTTCCCCCCCTTTGCCTGTGGTCCTGCATGATTATGAGCTACGCTAATTATATGCTGAACGAGTCTAGAGACTTTTGTTTATATACCATGTAAGTAATTGAACTTTTGAGTGGTGAACACGGGGGGGTTTTAAAGGATTCTATGTGTGACATACATGTGTGCGAGCTGCAGGAGGGAAGCCATGTGGATGACGTTCAGTAAACTGTCATTGTCACTGTCAGCGCTGAGCCAGAACCTTAAGTTCCTGTAGCTGTTTGTGTTTAGTGAGACCCCCCTCCGACTGCATCCCTGCACTGCCCCCCGATAGGCTGACCACAGCCACGCATGTCATGTCATCCTGTGATCCATTCCTTCACCTCACCTCCGACGACGGAAGGTCACTCTGTCTGTTTCTGTCTGTGTCACTGTGGCCAGGAGTGGAGGAGCCTGTCTGTCGCCTTACTGGTGTGTGTTCCACGCCTGTAGAGAGAGAGAGAGAGAGAGAGAGAGAGAGAGAGAGAGAGAGAAGGGGGGAGGGGAGGGGAGAGGAGGGGGGGTTGGGGGCAGGGTATGGCGAGCGTTTACCTCATAGCAACTTTTGTTCATTTTTGTTCTCATGCGCATCGTATTTAATTTCAGCAAATTACTACTCATGCCATATTTTTGTCAAAAGGGAATCCGATATACAGACTACCTATAAAACCAGTAATGTTAAATAGATGATTTCTAACTGGAAGTTTTATTTATTGATTTATCGATTGTATTTATGTCTTAGACGACTGAACCTGAATATATGGCAAGTGCCTTTGGAATGATGCAGTTTCTCCTCATCTTGAACAGGATAATATAACAACACATTATATAGCGTTGGAATGAAGCGAAAGGTTGGATGGAGCCCGTGTCTCTGGTGCGGAGGCAGTTGGCGTAGCCGCAGTAGAACCAGGAGGTAACGCTGGTGTCTGGCCTGTCCTATTTAGTCTATTTCAGCATGGAGTCACTTCACCTCAACGTCCTCTCATGCACATAGTCTCACCACCACCGACGCCCAGATCCTCCCGATAGGGACGCTGTACCCACCATCACATGACAGGATTGTTATTGTTGCATCTTTGAATAACTAATAATGTAGAATTTAAACCTACTTTTAAAAACACACTGGACTTGTTGTTTATTGGATAGGACTCTTCATATAAATGTTCTTCTGACCTATACCATACAATTAGTAACTGAACAGAATACCCTTAAATTGTACCATGGTTTTGTTTTGTACCTGTATATGTCTTATTTGATCAGTGTCCTTACATTTCAATAAAGGGATGAAATAATTGCAGGTTATTTTTTTTTTGTATGTCGGCATGACGATACCCGTGTTCAGTTTGGGATAAAATACTAATTCATACACTCTAGTCTAAAGCCAGCTCCACTACCATACGACAATGGCACGCGTTGTTGGTTTCTCACTGTGAGTAATTTCCTAACTTGACAATCAGGAAGTTGAAAAGATAACAGTAAACAATCGGATGTGGAAGCTGGGCAGCATATTAATACCGTAGTTGTACCTTCTCTTGTCAGAGGGTTGTCTAGTTTGGAATGACCAACAAGTACATCAAAGTCATCTGTTTCATCACAATGAGGTGAGGCCACGGTAACCTATGACAGCTGCTCCACCATGACACCACTTCAGGATGAATCCTCATTCTCAACCCAACAATAAAAGATGTCAGTCACGTCTCGGCATTGAGACACAGCGTATTCTGAATTCATACCAAACGTTCAAACCAAAAGTAGAAGTTCAGGGTGAACACTATGATTGGGGTTGGAAGGTGACAGTAGAAGTTCAGGGTTAATACTATGATTGGGGTTGAAAGGTGACAGTAGAAGTTCAGGGTTAACACTATGATTGGGGTTGAAAGGTGACAGTAGAAGTTCAGGGTTAACACTCTGATTGGGGTTGAAAGGTGACAGTAGAAGTTCAGGGTTAACACTATGATTGGGGTTGAAAGGTGACAGTAGAAGTTCAGGGTTAACACTATGATTGGGGTTGAAAGGTGACAGGACCGCTCAGGTAGACTTTTCCCATGTATTCATTTCCTGTGTTGATCCTCCACTGTGACACACATCGTTGTAGAAGCCAGGCGGCCATCTTGCTTCTCCGTGATCTCTCCAAACAAGTTTATATACACTAGCTCAGCAGCTCTTCTTGTGCATGGACAATTACTAGACACATAACTGTCATTTTAGATAGTAGGCTATTTCATCATTCATTCATTAAATCTCTATAGAAATAATTGTTAGTCATGTTTCACTTAGTTACATAGAATTGTGTTACACCCATTTGCCAATGGCGCCAGAAATGTACAGTCCAGTGCAGTTGATGAACATCTACTTCACAGAGCAAAGAGGGGTTCTTGAGATGTCTCCAGGATAAGCCAGCTAGAGTTTCTGTTCAGCCATTTTGAAAAACAGGGTGGAACTACAAAAGTTTCTTTCATTTGGAATATCAGAGTTTATGATCAACAGAATCTTTTCTTACCACTGGTTTATGGTGTGAATGGGTTCTTACTGATGACCAATAAGACACAAGCTAAGCCGTTGTGCATTTTCTACTGGACATTTTTAGCCATAAGATTCACTCGTTATTCCAGAAGAGTGGGTCCTTATCTCTCCGTATCTGAACGTAGGAATCCATCACCAACTAACAAAAATCCGACAGGGACCATCATCAAAGTACAAAAGCTGTAACAACGTTTGATTTTTTTTTTCTCTAGATGTGAACTTTTGATCCTATACAGTAACAACGTACAAAGGCATCTTCATTCAGAGAATGATTCAGAGAGAATGATTCTAAAACGGTGCTGCAGGGCCGATGTTATTCCTGATGCTCCTCTTGGAGACAGCCAACTCATCAGTGTTTTTAATGTGGGAGTCAGCGATGAATGTAGATCTGTGTGGCTGTCACACTCGACGTTGTGCCGCTGCTCTCTGCTTTGTCATCAGTGTGTGACTTCAAAGAAACCAGCATTTATCATAACTGACTGAATTCGATGTAACGCGTCAGGGCATCTCGACAAAGGCAATTATTTCAAACGTAAATGTTCTCAGATTGTTTTGCCTTTCTGAAGGCCTGACTAGATTGTTGACTATTTTCCGATGGCCCTCACGCAGAGGTGTCACCTGCAGGGTGTGGGCTAAAACGCCTACAGTACTGTACTGTTGTGTGTTCTTGTTGTGTAACAGTATGGTGGTACACTGTCTGTAACTGGAAATATGAGGGATGTGTATTCATGTACAGTTGCATTTAACCTAGAATTAGACTTGTGTCAAAAATCCTCACAAATTTAAATTGATGGTTGGGTCCGAGGCATCACTATAGATGGATCATCTCTGTCATTTTACAACTCAATATGACATGCCTTTGTTTTGAAAGTGTTTGTGAATTACCTACAGTACTGTACTACACTACGATTATTAAAATGAACAAAACAATCAGTATGTCTATTTTGCATTTTCATCACGACAAATAAATCAGCCGTTCCATTGTAAACTAAAGGAGCCATTGTTATTTTGCCAAGATGCCATAAGGTTCTAATATAGTTGGCATAGCACTCACATCGTTGTGATCTCCTTGATTCATTTGATTTCACACAAGTCAGTCATTGTCAATGAGACACTGGTGCCAGCATAGTGCAAGTTATGTTTATATTTGTTTACATGTTTACACTCTATTTGTTTACATGTTTACTTCTCATGATCATATTGTAAACAGCGCAATAAACGACTCTGAAAGTCAAGCAGAGGAGTGACTGCTGCTGTCGGGACCATTGGTGATAATGACAGTAATGTTGAGAGTGTTTATGTGGAGTTAAACTAGACTGGATGAATCCTGGTCAGTTCATCTGAATCAGCTTGTGGGTTTTTTTTCTTTCTTTCTTTTTTTCCTTTTTTTCCTTTTTTTTCCGTGCTGTAAGTGGACCATTCCGTTGGCATGTCAGGTTGAAAATGTATCTGGTTCACGCTGACAACGGCTTTTCTGATCTCAAGCTTCAGGCTAGCGTTCCAATCAAATAAACAAACGCAAAGAAAAGAAAATGGTTTAAAAAAAACACAACAACAAAAAATAAAAAAAACCTACTGAAACTACTTTAAGCTGTTTAAACACTCGACATTTTAAAGGTACTGTGTATGTAAAAATGAATATATGTATGTGATTGAAAATAAACAAAACCTTTGACCTTGGGAATGACTATACTTTTTCTGTTTCTGTATTGCTATAGTAATATGATACGTTTGATATACTGTATATGCAGCGTGCAGAAATGTGTTCAGTGCTAAAGCCACATCGTAAGAACACTAGAATAGACATAGATTTCAGAATTAGACATTATATATTGCACAACCATTATCAGTGCTGTTCAGAATGTAGTTGTTTACCTCATCTATAGCCACTACATCAATCAGCAGATAAACCCTCTCAGTGTTACCATCTGTCCATCTACCCGATCTCCCTTGGCGACAGGTCTGCGTTAGCATGGCAACAAGAGCCTCTGGAGTTCCAGGCACTCTGTCATCCTGAATAGCCAAACTAGGAGGCTGAGGCCAAGTTGTCAGCCAGACTGGGCTGAGAAAGGCAGTTCAATAGGGCGCAATGAAAACATGTCGGGTGACCTTCCCCGCGTCTCTGATGTGATATTCAATTGATTCTTTGTACCAGTGTCTATATCGGCATATTCTCACTGTAATTTTGAGGACAGTATACCATGGTACAGTTTGTACACTGTTACATTTTGGTTTCCCACAGTGTATTTCCTTAAGTCTATGGAGTAATGCTGCATTCATGTCATGTTCATTTCAGAATAACCACGTTTCCCACTTTAAGAGTGTATCAGAATCAACGAATAGGAAGCTCTATGCAAATAAATTAGGTTATTTTAATTCACGAGGTTCTGAATTTCAGACTTGTCATGAATGTAGCATAAAAGAGTTTAGATGCTACAGTGTAGCACAAACAGGGGATGAGGTTCATTACTGTGGTTTAAAGAGAAGGAAGAAACATATGTAATTAAAAACTGTCTGTGTTAATCAACAGCTTAAATTAGTGGAACATCCCTTTAACCCTCAATCCCTTTAAAAGTTTAAGTATTACTTTACCTTATTGACCTGCTATTTACCTTGATACTAGGGCACATACTGCATCAGCCTGCTATACGCCGGCCTGTTGTGTATTGTTTGCATACAGGCTATGTAGTTATGTTAACTAATTACTAGGGTTTTCTTCTAAGAGTGTTCAACAGAAGAAAGTAGCCTACAACCCAGCAACATTGAGACGCGTTCAAGCGCACAAACACTCAAGATCTTGACAACAAAAGACACTTGCATGAAAATGCATTTTATTCATAATTCTGACAGCTTTGAAGTATTCTTTGTATCAAGCATGGCATGAAAATACCGCCCTTCCGTCCATAATCTTCACCTCAGTATGGAATTCACAGCTCAGGTTTACACTGTCAGCTCGGCTTAAGCCTGTTATCTCCTGGTGAACGGTGGAGAATGAGGACCCCTGGCTCCCTCCCCACTCTGTTGTTCAGGCACTTTTTCGTCCGCACATTCCAGAGTTCTGGTGTAAGATTGGTGACAGGCGCTCCCGAGGGGCCTCCTAATGGGGTCCTCGCGTACGCAGCCGACAGGCAGACAGCACCACCAGTCTCTTGTCACTGTGGGTTTGTGTGACAGAGACGCAGGCGTCTGGCGGTACAGGCCCAAACACAGACGTCTGGAGGTACAGGCCCAAACACAGACGTCTGGCGGTACAGGCCCAAACACAGACGTCTGGAGGTACAGGCCCAAACACAGACGTCTGGCGGTACAGGCCCAAACACAGACAGGTGCCCGTTTGAAGATGGCTGTTCTAAAGCTGGATGGTGACAGTCTGTTTCCCATGTAACAAACACAGATACACACACACAAGTACACACACATAGGCACACACGCAGGCACACACACACACACACACACACACACACACACACACACACACACACACACACACACACACACACACACACACACACACACACACACACAGGTGAACACTTGATCAGGATGTTTATCAAACTTATCAAAGGTCCACTGGACAAAGGACCTGTCTTTGAGAAGCACCTTGCTCTATGAGAGAGAGAGAGAGTGAGATTTTTCACAAGCACGCACAGACATGCACACACACACACACGTACGCACACACACACGCACACACACACGTACGCACACACACACACACACACACACACACACACACACACACACACACACACACACACACACACACACACACACACACACACACACACACACACACACAGATACTCCACAAGGACAACGGTACAGTTGGTAACCCATGGGCACTCACAGAATGATTTACTGTCAATTACACAGTGCTCATTACACTAGATAAATTCAGACTGGAACCAAGCCCTCAAGAACAGCCCCAACATACGTCATCATTATCATCATTACCAAATACACTTTCAATTCATGATAAATATCAATAATTATAGGTGATTCATTACAATGTTTACTCATTACTAACCGTGGCTGACTTTAGTCTTACGACCCACTAAACATTCTTCATTTTACCCAGACCGCTCCTGTCTGACAACGCTTAAAGCCACAGAACAAGACAAAAAGCAGTGTCTATTATCATATTATATAAAATATTTACATGTTCTGTCTCTCCTTTTTGGTCATGGGATGTGTGTAACGGCACAGAAGCATAGCCACATGTATATTAATAATATTCAAATGAGACACATTAAAATATAAATCAGCATACATAATAACACGACGTCATTCGGGTACCACGTTGACAGAAAGAAAAAGTAAGTGCAAGGAAAAGCCTTGATATAAAATGTAAATGTCACACATTGATAGTTCTGCTTAAATATCGGACAAACATTAAAATATTGTTTTAGTTTTAATTTTTTACATACATACGTTTTCTTGTTTCCCAGCATCGTTTTTTTCCTCTATATACACAGGCAGATACAGGATACAGTATCACGTAACAATAACAACAGGGGTTGGTTATATATTTGGTAGGATGGTGGAGGAAAATGGGGAGTTTCTGTGTCTGTGTTGTGGTCTTTCAACAGTCTCTATGGGGTAAGGCTGGGATAGTCTATGGTGCCAGGCAGATGACCAGCCGCCGAACATCTTCACATCATCACCAATAAAGCCACAGTCTGCATTTATCATGTCCAGTAGCCCCTCAAAACCCCACACAACACTGAATCCTTTGAACCCCTTTCTCCAGCTCTCAGAAGCTAAAGTCCTTCTTCAAGTGTCTCCCTCCTTACATTCTCCCACCCCCTCTTAGTAGATATGGTACAGTCCTTCTGCACACGCCACCCCCCCTCACTGGATCCAGATGGTGTTGGCCCGGTCGGGCCGGCGCGGGTCAGCCGTCAGGTCTCCGAAGGTGGAGAAGAACTGCTCCATCTCCTTCTGGAGCATCTCGTTCCTCTTCTCGGCGTCCTCCTTGGCGCGTTCAGCGTTGCGCAGCTTGATCTCCACCATGGTGTACTTCTTCCTCTCCTGGTCCAGCTCCTCGTGCAGGCTCACCATCTCCGTCTCCAGCTCCAGGTTACGGTGCTCCAGGCTGTGGTGGGGGGGGGAACAATGGTTAGGTCAGAGTTTGAGGAAAAAGTAGGAGTTGTGGGTCAAGTTGTGGGTGTGGGAGTTCTCATTGTGTGGGAGTGTCAGACTAAGTGAGTTTATGTCTTTCTCATGAGTGGGGAGAGAGCTTGTGTTATGACATGCATCAGGAATGCCCTGACATTCTTCAACTCATTCAGTGCCGAGGGTGAATAAAGTCGTCCAAGTGGTCAACATTCTAGAGTGCCAAGGGTGACTTTATTCACCCAAAATGCATAAATTATGCTTCGTTTTATGCTTCATTTTTATAGCCAATCAAAGTGTTGTTGCTAGGTAGATACCACATAAAACACTTGGCACTCTAGGTGGTGAGTGTTCCGGAATTCTTTGGCAGTTACTGAGTAAAGGAGAGCTTATAAAACAGTACATGTGTTAATGTATACATGTAAAAGATATAGCTATGTTAAAAGGACAGCAGCAGCAGAGTTTGGCGCCCTACCTCTTGATCCTGGCTTCGTACTCCGTCTTCTGCTTCTGCATCTCCTGTTTCAGGCTGGCCACCAGACTGTGCAGGGCGCTGTGACTGCTGGGCCCGTTGCTCACAGGGAACGTCTCACTGTTATCACTACTGCTGGTGGCTCTGCTCCCCCGCCCGCCTCCTCCCCCGCCCCCGCCCCCGCCCACGACAACGTTCCTCCGCTCCGCCTTGCCTTCGCCCTCCCCGCCTGGCTGGAGGGTCGCCTCCATGTCGTGGGACGTGGCATCCAGCAGAAGCAGGGGGTCCTCGTAGTGGCCCCCGTAGAAGTCCTGCTCGGGGCAGGTGGTGGTGGAGGAACGGCAGGATGTGGAGTTGTCCGGCAGGGAGATCTCGCACGACGACGTGGACCAGGTGGCGCTGTCCACACTCTGCTTGTCCTCGCAGCTGCTGCTCAGACACGGCTGCTGCTGCTGCTGATGATGTTGATGATGTTGTTGTTGTTGTTGTTGTTGTTGTTGGACGTTGTCGTATGTGGACAGCCGGTTCTGGGCCGTCTGCTCCCCGGGGACGTCCCCCCGAGGCTTGCTGTCCCGTAGGGTGACGTTGTAGCCGTTAGGGACCCAGAGCCCGTTGCGCCCGTTCAGAGTACCGTTTACCACGTCCGTGCTGGAGACGCCCATGCGTACCCCTCCGTTGGGGACCCCGCTGGTTCCCATCTTGGTGCCCGGGCCTTTGAGGGTGCCGGCGCGGCGAGCCTGTAGGCTACCACCGCCGCCCCCTGCTGGCAGAGTCACAAGAGTCTGGCTCTTCTCCTGGTGAACCTCGGAGGAGGACGAGGAGCTGAAGGAGCCGTTGGTGACGATGCCGCTGCCCTTGCTGAAGGCGGGGTTCTTCTTGACCGTCAGGGGCGGGCTGCGGGTCAGGTCGAAGCGGGCCGAGAGGCCGTTTCGGGGGCTGGCGGAGCGCGGGGAGCCGTTGTCGACGTGCTGGCGGTGAGGTGATTCGGGGGACTCCCAGGTGCACTGCCTCACGGCCCCCTGGGTGTTGTTGTTCTCCGTGTTCTGGTTCTGACCCACGGTGGCGGTGGCGGTGGTGGCGGTGGGGGTGGCGGTGGCGGTGGTGGCGGTCGTGGCCATGGTGGCGGGCCTCCTCTGGAGGTCGTTGTTGTTGTTGTTGACCAGCTCCAGCGCCGTGGGGCTGTCCTCTTCTCGGGGGAACAACACATCGTGGCGGCCAATCAGCACAGACATCAGCTGTTGGACTAGCACCGTACCTGGAAACACCAGAGTACACACTCTTACTAGTACACACTCTTACTAGTACACACTCCAGAGTACACACTCTTACTAGTACACACTCCAGAGTACACACTCTTACTAGTACACACTCTTACTAGTACACACTCTTACTAGTACACACTCCAGAGTACACACTCTTACTAGTACACACTCTTACTAGTACACACTCCAGATTACACACTCCAGAGTACACACTCTTACTAGTACACACTCCAGATTACACACTCCAGAGTACACACTCTTACTAGTACACACACCAGAGTGCACACTCTTACTAGTACACACTCTTACTAGTACACACTCTTACTAGTACACACTCCAGAGTACACACTCTTACTAGTACACACTCTTACTAGTACACACTCTTACTAGTACACACTCCAGAGTACACACTCTTACTAGTACACACTCTTACTAGTACACACTCTTACTAGTACACACTCCAGAGTACACACTCTTACTACTATCTCACAATACTATGTTTTTACATTTCATATACAGAATAGTTTCAGACATAACAGCTAAAGAATGTAAGGAATGTAAAGCTCATTAACAGTTACAGATCCTGTACATATAAACCTGGGCTACGGTACCTTCCATGATTGCTACAGGGTCCTGTATCTTGGGCCTCAGGATGTTTGGACCAAACACTGTGGCCAGGTTCTGGACACTCATCTTATTCACACCTGAATAGGACTGGACTTCATCCAGGAACCTGAAACAACCCAACCCAACATGAGTCATCTTTATCAATGTCATCTGTGCCATGTGACATGTTCAATATTTCAATGGAATGTTTTCAAGGAAAAGGGCCTTTCTGTCTGTGAAGAACGCTGCTACTTCATACCTGCATATGTACTTGAGGAGATTGTAGTTGACTGCAGGAAGGCTTTCCACTTGCCTTTTCAACTCCTTTATTCCCTGGGAAGAGGATACACACACTAGATAAAGCACTGCATTGCTAAGCAACTGAGAGGGAATCAAACATATCCTTTGTCAATAACACGACAGCATTAGACTAACATCCAAAACCGTGGTTAGTCTATCATTAAAGCATGGGCTTTACCTTTGTCCTTGAAACTTCATAACACACACTATTTATCCAATTGTACATACTGTATCTGCACCATTTATCTTATCAGACTTCAGTCGATTTAACAAGTCATATGTGATTGATTAGAATCTCTGCATCTAATGGAATCTCTAATAAAGATCTAATCATAATCGATATTCCTGTTGGCTGCGGAGCTCAGACTGTGACTTTGTCTGCAGTGACCTCACACAGAGCTTACCTGTAGCCCATTTTCAAGCTCTAAATTGATAATGCAATATTTTTTTTGTCTCTTTTGACATTGCATTCTGTCTTTCAAACAAATCAAAGGCAGGCAATTTGCAGTCCCGAGTGGGAATTTGAGAAATACAAAGAGAAAATCCATATGACAAATATGCCGCTTCTTCAATTTAATCTTCTGGTCATGCTCAGAAAGTTGGGAATGTGTTTCCTGTGAAACTATTTGATACTTTGTGGTTTCAGAGGCTGTAAGTCATGCTGAAGGTATTCTAACACACACACACACACACACACACACACACACACACACACACACACACACACACACACACAATCGGCCTCACTAAAACGCACAGGGGTGCTGAACAGAAGATGAAAGAAAGCAGTTTTGAGAGTCACTGAGGGGAGCAGAGAGAGAGTGATACCCTGTGAAGCAAGCCTTATGGTGTGAAAGAAATCCAATTTGGAAGCTTGAAGTATTGAGAAGAGAAGCACAACAAAGTCATTGTGCTGTTGCAGGAACAGTGGAGAGGCCATGGATAGCTGAGCAGTGTAACCAGGATTTATGGATCAGAAAAGTTCTTGAAACTTGAAATTGGGTGCTTTTCTGGAATGTTCTTTGACTAAGGTTCTACACACACACACACACACACACACACACACACACACACACACACACACACACACACACACACATACCGCTACTCTTACCATATCAATCATTATTTATTTTGGAAAATAAAAAATGTCTCTCAATTCATATAGTCAGTAACAGATGGATATACTGTTGCAATGCAAATGCAGGGAGGATCACCAATAGAATCACGTACGGATGGATGGGAAACCTGTCTTCCAATTGTTATGGTTATTGTTATCTTTATATACCTTTTTTGGGGGGGGCTTAGTATGTGTGTGTGTGTGTGTGTGTGTGATGAGACACACTTACCGATTCGTCGTCCTTGCTGAGGTGCTTGGTGCAGGCAAGGAACTCGTCGTACTTGGCGAAGGGGATGACTGGTTCAGGGAGCTCCCTGAGATACAGCTTCATTAGGGAGGCTACTGTGTGGACATCTGTATCACTGCAGAGAGAGAGAGGGGGAGAGGGGGGGAGAGAGAGGGGGGGGAGAGAGAGAGGCAGTGGGAGGGAGACAAACAGAGAGAAAGAGTGAGATGAAGCACCGTAACATGAAGGCGACGTGAACACAGATCAATATGTAGAGAGGAGGGATGGAGGGATGGAGGGAGGGAAGGAGGGATAGATGGAGGGAGGGAGGGAGGGAGGGAGGGATGGATGGAGGGAGGGAGGGAGGGAGGGAGGGAGGGAGGGAGGGAGGGATATGGAGTGCATAGAATTTGGTCCATCGTAAATAAGTGGGACCGTAACTGGTCTTAAATCAGTGGGGGCAGATGTGGTTCTGTGTCTCTCCCATGCAGCACCTGTCACTGTCCCAATGTGTGTGTGTGTGTGTGTGTGTGTGTGTGTGTGTGTGTGTGTGTGTGTGTGTGAACATCTGTGTGTGTGTCTGTGTGTGTGAACATCTGTGTGTGTGTGTGTGTGTGTGTGTGTGTGTGTGCGTGATGTATCGCTGTGTGGATGCTGACAATCCTAAACAGGTCTTATTAATGGTGGTGGGGAGGTGGGGGGGGGGGTGGGGGGGGTGGGGAGGTGGGGAGGTGAGGGGGGTGGCGAGGTGAGGGGGTGGGGAGGTGGGGAGGTGGTATCCTCCCTGAGTTATGGACTGTGTCATAGCCACGGTCTAAAGACACAACCCTCCCAGTCCCCTCTCCTTCCCAGTCCCCTCTCCCTCCCCTCTCCCTCTCCCTCTCCCTCTCCCTCTCCCTCTCCCTCTCCCTCTCCCTCCCACACAGCATGTGTCTCTCGACCTCTCAGCAGCTTCTCTCCCTCCCTGCCATATTTCACTCCCCATAACAGGAGCAGCACTTAGCAGCTCCACGTCTGTGTGAGAAGAGCTAAACTTAAACACTTCCAATTAGCTGCCTGAGTTCTGCTCTCCTCTCGTCAGGCTTGCAGTGTTGAAGTGTTGAGTTCGGAAGGTGTATGCCGATGTAGCGCTCAGTGACAAAGTGCAGGTAAACTCTGTGAACACACCGCCACGCTGAATGAATTAGCACGGCTTTGCATATTGAAATTGCCCAGGCAGCTCTCTGTGGAGCATCCTGTCCTATTTCTGACAGGCAGATTGTGTGTGACTCATTTTGAGATCACGTGAGTCGTGCAGGAATAAGTACAGAAGAGCAAGGGTGTCGTCGTGAAGTTTGTTCCGACAGTAAGCACCTTGTGCTTCCAGCTATGTGTTTCTGGATGTGTACGTCATCAGGGAGAGCACATTACAGTAGCATCGTTTGGGCACATTTACGATGCGTCACCCTTACTGTATCTCCTCCACAGCCAAGAGGTCCCCCTCTAGAGCTGTTTACTACTGTACCACCACATACAGTGCCTTGGGAAAGTACTTTACATTCACCATGTCTGAAATGTGGGCTAGGTGAGGTGACATGAATATGAAGGGTATTTACAGGTGAGGTGTCTAAGCTGCCTGGGGCTGTCAGACTCTGTTGTACCACGGTAATACCCTCTGGCAGAGGGAGGAGGAGGTTTACCTTTATAAGCTGTCACCCCGTTTAATATTCCCGGGATTTTCATTTCTCAGCCCAGGCATTAGCGTGGGAATGACTTATTACGTCCTGACTGGCCTCAATAAGGAATTAGGAGGCAAATATGATTAAAACATGGCAATTTGATTTGGATAAATAGGAATTAAATTTACACCATGTAATAAATCCCCCCCAGATCGACCATGGTAGAGTAGTAGAGTATATGGCAGAGCTGATGGCTGGAGGAACCGATTGGGTTTCGAACATGGGTCTCCAGAGTGCCATGCCGGCCCAATGAGCTGCTAACAGACAGATCAAGAAGCTAGGTTTTCCCTAGTTCTGAGGGGTAATGATGTGGATCCTGTGTGTGTGTGTGTGTGTGTGTGTGTGTGTGTGTGTGTGTGTGTGTGTGTGTGTGTGTGTGTGTGTGTGTGTGTGTGTGTGTATGTGTGCGTCTGTTTGTTTGACATTGGGCTCTTAGGTGTCCAGAGGAGTGGTGTTACTGCACAATAAGACGGTTCTCACTGATTTGACATTCGCTACACAACACTTTAAAACAGATTCTACTCTTCGAGCCACAGGGTCCTTCAGCTGTCCTTTTTGAAGAACCCTTTGAGGAACCTATTGGTTCCATGTAGAAAAGCTCTTACCAGTCGAAGGAGGGCTTCTCCCCGCAGTCGAAGGCGTCCTGGAGCTCTTTGACCAGGTTGGCCTGTCCGGGCAGGCGGAACAGACCCTCCTCCCTGAGGCCCCACTGGCGGATGAAGTCCACGCACTGTTCCACCAGCATGGGGGCCAGCTTGTTCCCATAGCGACGCTCATAGCGTACTGTCTCCTCCAGCTTCTGACCAAAGATACCTGAGATCAAAGAGTATATACCATCAGGAACGTATACCATCAGGAACATATACCATCAGGAACTTATACCATCAGAAACATATACCATCAGGAACATATACCATCAGGAACATATACCATCAGGAATTTCATATGATATTCTGTGCCTGAAACACACACACACACACACACACACTGAAACACACGCACACACACACACACACACACACACACACACACACACACACACACACACAGGATCCACATTAGGGCTTTTATGTTGGAGTTAATGATAAACCACACTATGTAACCATTGCTAGGTTGCAGTAGTACCATGTGATCTGGCACGCCACGTTAGGACATGATTGCTGTCGACAGCGACCTTTTTAATGTCATAAACCTGCATTTGTTGGGTCCTTGAGGGGAAAGTCAGCCACAGTTCATGTAACTGCTCTAATGTAATGTCATACATAGTGCACACAGTGCCAAGATGTTTAACTGTACATGAGTGGGTTGAGAAGCAAAACATCAAAGAGAGACCAGCTCTGTGGGGCAACATCCAACAGTTCATCAAAGAGAGACCAGCTCTGTGGGGCAACATCCAACAGTTCATCAAAGAGAGACCAGCTCTGTGGGGCAACATCCAACAGTTCATCAAAGAGAGACCAGCTCTGTGGGGCAACATCCAACAGTTCATCAAAGAGAGACCAGCTCTGTGGGGCAACATCCAACAGTTCATCAAAGAGAGACCAGCTCTGTGGGGCAACATCCAACAGTTCATCAAAGAGAGACCAGCTCTGTGGGGCAACATCCAACAGTTCATCAAAGAGAGACCAGCTCTGTGGGGCAACATCCAACAGTTCATCAAAGAGAGACCAGCTTTGTGGGGCAACATGAAACAGTTCATCGATGGGAGTCGACAGGGTTTTTTTTATCACAGATTATCAGATATTTTTCTCCACACTTCCTTTGAAAACCCATCTCTTCAAGCTGCATCTTAACAGTCCCTCCTAAAGACCGCTTCACCCTCACTACCCCCCCTATACTAACCCTAACCCCAACCCTAGAGACCTCTTCACCCCCGCTACCCCACTGTACAAGTTCTCTCCTCCTAATAAAATATATTAAAAAAAAAACGAGATATATATATATCTGGCATTACAACTGCCAATGGCCCCTGGTGTGAGCATTGATTACTTTGTCTTATGATGACTGTTGGGTAGATGATTCACTTACTTAAACAAATGTATTGTTGTAAGTCGCTTTGGATAAAGGCGTCTGCTAAATGCCATAAATGTAAATGTAAAACTTCCTAAACAGATTCCTTTTGATTTTAATTGTGTAACATTAAAGGGGAAATGTTCCGTTAAGAAACATACTGACATTTTAACACATTTTTCATATCTTATGAAATCAAGCATCAAGACCAATGAAGAAAAAATTATTTCTCCCAAATCTGCAAGTATCAAAGCGTTTTCAAAACTATGGCATGGACTTAAAGCCCCAAGGGGACATCAAAGTTAAATTAAAGTAGGTTCAAATGATCTGATTAATTACAATTCCAACGCTTTCTTGTTTTCCCCCCCTCCTCTCTCATCCTGCCATAACTCAGCCCAGTGAGGTGGAGAATATGTACGTATTTACCCACAAACCCACAAAGCTCCTCGCAAGCGATTAAATCTCCAACTTCCTGCTCGACTCTCCCCTCAGCCTTTGTCTGTGTCAATCCACTAGAAAAAGGCTGATTCACATTTTAAGGGGGTCTCATGCGGACGGCGTACAAGAGGGGATTAAGGCTGGCCTTCCTGAAAGCTTTGGATCTGCTGCATAGTTTTCCGGTCTCCAGACACAGACAGAGCCAGCACACGTGGTGCCACAGGCTACGGCATAAAAGAGCAACTGGAACAGGGTTCAGGAAAGCTTGTTTTGTTACGTGTACGCCAGCCCTGCAGGTCTAAACACTTCACAATGTGTCAGAAGACAAAAATACAATTCAGCTTTTTCTTTGAAAAATATGAACATAAACCACTCAGGCCATAACCCTCATCAATAGGTTTTGTCTCCTACATCTCACAATCCACTATCAACCAGAAAGGAGCATAACATTGTCATATTCTTAACTAATAGCATTGTAAGGCAAGACAAATTTGTATTAGCCATAAGTGGACCAACTGCACTGGTTACATAAGACAGCACAGCTAAAGCACCGTCAACTCATGACTCATGACTCAAGACTCATGTTCAACTCACCTCTTTTGAAGCTGACACAACTTGTAATTTTCCGGTAGATGCTTCTATTAATAAAATGATGGTACTTCAGTGCACCGGAGGCACACACTTTAAAGTCCCTGTGTTCCAGCATTTTAAAGACAATTCTATTGTACTCCTGTTTGACAGCAGCGAGATCAGACAACACAGACACACAGAGACATGACAGGTGTGTCCCTCGAGCCTGACAACAACAGTTTCCTCTCAGGTTTTTACTCCTCATCCACCTTCCAGAACAGCAGCAGGGGGCCCTGGAGCCCGGCACTAATCAAGGCAAGGAATGCCGTTTAAATCTGTTGACATTTTCTTTTGTTTTCCCCTCCTGATCGTCAGTTGACAAAACTCTTTATTCCTCCTTCAGACTTTGGTTTCTTTCCTTTTCAACAAGATATAAGTTAATAAAATGGTAGTAAAGTCTAGAACGGCAAAGTCACTTTGTCTAAATTTCAGGGTTGGCTGTCCGGGTCGTAGTTGAAGAATAGTTCCCACAGCAGTTGTAAGTTGGGCACAGAAGTTGAGAGCCGAGGTCATTCAGTGAAAACTACAAAACCATGAGAAGAACATGAAGAAAGTCACCAGAACCCATTTCCTCCAATGGAGGGATCAAACTAGAAAGATGAATGGATGAAAAACAAGGTCAGTTCTCAGTCTGGACATTCCGTCTGGTCATGGGAGTCTGGGAGTGTTATTCACAGGTCACATGTACTGTGTGTGTATTAGAAGTGTGTGCGCACGTGTGTGTGTTTGTATGTGTGTGTGTGTGTGTGTGTGTGTGTGTGTGTGTGTGTGTGTGTGTGTGTGTGTGTGTGTGTGTGTGAGCAGACGGTGGACACAAATCCTCCTGGCTTGTGGAAAATGGCGAGTCCTCTCTGACTTTGACACGACTTTCCCCAGCACTCTGAAGGAGTAGCAGCTTAACCACAACCAATTAACAGCCTCCTTCAACGCTCCCCATGTCGTGCCAGGTCCTCAAGCTGTCTTGGTGCTCCCGGTGCCTCTTCACACACGCCTCTCCTTCTCCACATCGTGCTCCTGTCCTCCCCCCTGTTCCCTTGATCAATCCAGACAACCAGTAGAGCCAGGGAAACGTCCTCTCTCTCTCTCCCTCTCTCTCTCTCCCTCCCTCTCTCTCTCTCCGCTCTGCTCTCTGCTGTCCTGTCCTGTCTGGTCCAGACATGTGCAAAGCTGAGCTCAGACCAGAAGCGCACACACACACACACACACACACACACACACACACACACACACACACACACACACACACACACACACACACACACACACACACACACACACACACACACACACACACACACACACACACACACACACACACACACACTCCCTCTGTACTGTGGTGCTCAATTGACTGAGCCAAAAGCCTGTTCCAGGATGTTCTAATAATAATCCATTTGGGTGAATGACTAAAGAAAAACAACCAGTTCTCCTGGACCTGAGAGAGACCAGGGAGAGGAGATGATCCAGCAGACGAGCTAGTGGGGCTCTCCCTTCAGCCGGCTCTGGGACTGTGTTCCCTGGCTGGTCTCCTCCTCTGGTGGAGGGGGAGGGGGAGGGGAGGGGAGGGGAGGGGAGGGAGGGAGGGAGGGAGGGAGGGAGGGAGGGATAGCCCAGCTCTGTCTAGCCAACACGGTCCATCAGGAGGACTTGACCTGGGGTATTGTGAAGAGGTTATGGCTGGACTGCCCCACTTCTCTTTCAGCTAAAGCCAAGAACCAACCCCCCGACACCGTCAGGCATTTCATGGGACAATCCTCAAGTTGGCTAGAATTCCTCCCTCAACATATTGAAGATATTTGTTACAGTGGTCTCTGCATACAAAAGACCCCTGCGTTAAGTTTTAAACACCCTACTGCTTCTCCTGTGGGAGGGAGGGAGGTGTGTGTGTGTGTGTGTGTGTGTGTGTGTGTGTGTGTGTGTGTGTGTGCGTGTGTGTAATATAACTATTGTAAAATGTCAAATTTGATCAGGTCTATAGTTTGGTAAATGGTATGAAATACATATGTAAATATCACCTCACAGAGGAACCAAAACCAGAGGCGGAATAAGAAATGTCATCTGCAGCAAACAGACAGAGTGGTGATGTAGTCAGACGTTATACAAGGGAAATTACACACACACACACACACACAGCCGCCTAGAACTTGCCAGAGGTAGTGTGTAGCGGTATTGTTTAAGAAAGCTTAAGGTGGAGCATAGCTGCTCAAGGTGAGCTTTACTTGAAAGAGAACTTCTTTCTGAAAGAAATGCTGTTGGAGCAGCCGGCACCGGGGCCATGAGTTGAATCAATATTCTTTTATTTTCTGAAGGGCCTTTTTAAATGTCAAATTCTTTGGAAAAGTAAAATGGGAATACAGGGGTTTGCCATGTTTTAGACTAAAGTTTTTAATAAAAAGTGACAGTGCACCAAGGGCCTACATGTTGTGTATGTTTGGTCCTAGCAGGGAATCAACCCCTAAACCTTGGCTCTGCTAGCTCCATGCCGGGGGAGTGTAAATGTTTTCTGGAGACCGGACCATGTTGTAAATGTTGTAGTGCTGATTGTGTTGTATGTTGTAAATGGTGTCATGTTATATTGACTGCTGCTGCTTTCTAGGCCAGGTCACCACTTGCAAAAGAGACTTTGTGCCTCTACTGGCTTCTCCTGCCTGGCGAAAATAAAGGTTAAATAAATGCTCCACCAACTGAATCACACAGGACCACATGTGACCAAGGTAAGAACAGGGGACCACAGGTCAAACCAACAGTGTGACAGAAGCAGACAAGAAACACAGGTGTCGAGGGATCGGATGACGCCCTGACCATCAGGGAAACTCTAAACCTCTTTGAAAGGGTTGTGATATTGTACCTGACTGGCCCTGTGACCTTTCACCTTGGGGCAGGCCATGCCACATTCAAGAACTCCCACAGAAAACCTGTGTCTTGTGGAACTCCATCTTCCTGAGAGTGTCCTGTTCCTCAGTGTCCGATGGAGGTCTGGGGTGGGGGTGAGGTCCGGTGGAGGTTGAAATCAGAGGACGGGCTCATTGTAACGCATGGAACGGAATGAGGAATGGTGTCAAACACACATGTTTGATACCATTGCTCACTCCATTCCATGCATTACAGTTATTTCTACCTCCACCAGCCTCCACTGGTGAGACAAGAGTCACAAACCCTTGACCGGGTTGGGTTGGTGGAAGGTAAAAGAAGACCCACGCCCCAGTGCCAGGGCGATGGCGCCTCCCCTCAGATCGATGCACATAATGACCCAAGAAACAAAGCTTCCTGGGAGGTGAGAAACTACTGAGGAAGTAGATATTCTGACGTATGGAGAACCTCACATACCCAGGCGGCCACCTATTCAGATAAAGCGTATTACTAAAATAAAAAAAAGCATTGTGACTGCCTATGGCCCCTCGTCCGAGCATTGATTACTTTATCTTATGATGACTGTTGGATAGATGATTCACTAACTTAAACAAATGTATTTGTTGTAAGTCGCTTTGGATAAAGGCGTTGAGTGGTTTATGTTCAAAAATGTACTATGTTAGTGTCAAAGTGTGTGGCAGCACAGGGTTAATCCAACTCAGTTCAGTTCAGTTCAAGTTTATTTGTTATGTCTCATACACGAGTGCAGGGAGTAAAATTCTTGGGCTCGGTTCCTTGACAATGCAGCATACAAAATACAAATAATGCAAATTATATAGATAATACAAATACGACACAATTGCAGTATAAATAGTAGAGTAAAAAAGTAAACTGGTTCAGTAGAATGTCATTATTATTGCACTGTGCCGTTGTCAGGAGCCCGAAGCTGTGACAATAACAAGATGACTTTCTCTATGGTATAGAACTACCTGGTCTTTTCAAAGTTCAAATATCTCCTGTATTTTTTTTTGTTATCTTAGACCGAGTAGAAGCTACAACAGAAGGCACTGCAAAGGAAACTAAAACTAAAACCAAGCTGTTTTCACTCACTTAGTGACTCATACACATGTGTAACTGAACACAAAGACAAGAAGGAACGTCATTAACAAAATGGAGTCCAACTGCCAAACCCAATTCAAACCCAAACTTCCAACAGTAACGGAATCCACAGAACCATGATAACCCCTGCAGCACCTTTCCCAGGCGGGGGGTGGGGAACCTCACTGAAGAAAG